>NC_051085.1:52741015-53056848 GCF_004664715.2 Peromyscus leucopus
GCAGTAACCCATCAGTACCATGCCTGTGAAGGATCGAATACAACCAATTGACTGACTGGTCACTAAAATCAAAGACATTGGTGGATTTAAGTCAGTAGGATGTGCCATTTTTAATAGCATTGGATGTGGCATTAGAATTTTGACATATTCCTCCTCTCTCCCATTAATTTCATTTGGAAGCATGATGCACAAAATGAACTCTGTGACTTAGGAGAGCCATAGAAAACTGAGACTGAAAGGTACATCTTGAAGCCAACTCTCAGATTGAAATAACATGGACAGAGGAAGTCAGATCAGAAGTATGGATATGACCTAGAATAAAAGAAAGCTGAAGGATAAATCCCAGTCATGCTGAATCAACTTTATTTTCCTAACACTCTCCCCTAAGGTTCAGGGAGTTGTGTGCAAGGTAAATCTGTGTGGGGGAAACCAAAGGAGCCTGCTGAATTGTTGCTATGGGGATATAAAATTTCAAATCAGGAGCATTGGAGGGAAAATGGGTTCAAGGTCTCCCACTGTTCAATTTTATTTCCAAGGCATTTCTTCTCTCTGATAGAAAAATAAACACAACATTATCTAACATCTAGACCTTCAAGATAGAGCACAGGGTTACACTGAAGTGAATGTTGGCATCAGCAGGTAGGTCAGCTGGAAAGAATGGAGTCACTTTGTAGACTGGTTGGGGTGGTGGTTGGTTATCTGGCAGAGAAAATCCTTCCAAAGATTGGAATTGTAAATGTGAGCCTAGAGTTTGGGTTGACAGTAGATACTGAGTCATTCTCTCCTTAGATTTATTTTCATTTTTGATGTATAAACAAGACATTAATTTAGAGAGGAGGATGTTGAGGGTAGAAATTAGGGAGAACATGTTTATTTGAAAAAAAATCATAAATGTATCTCAGTAAGTCATAGACAGGGAGCTAAATGGTAGAGGAATGTGCATAAACAGAGTTCAGAGGAGGATCCAGAGCAGAGTCTGTAGATGTAACCAACCGTCTTATTAAATAAGAAACACAGAACCAATGTAAAAGAGAAAGCCAAGAGGTCAGAGCTCAGAGCTAAAATTTCACCCTTCCTCCTGCAGTGGTCCTAGCTCTCCGAAAGAGGAGCTACTTCCTGTGTGTACGTCTTTTCATAGTCTTTCTGTTCTGCCTTTTCATTGGTTGTAGACCCAAACACGTGACTGCCTCATCACTGTCTGTATGTACAGCCCTCTAGGTCTTAAAGGCATATGTCTCCAATCCTGGCTGTATCCCTGAACACACAGAGATCTATGGGATTAAAGGCATGTACCACCACTGCCACACTCTTTCTATGGCTCTAATAGCTCTGACCCCTGGGCAACTTTATTTATTAACATACAATCAAAATCACATTTCAGTACAATTAGAATACCACCACAAGAGTCAGGGAATAACTAGAGGGCAACTACTTAGTGACCAGATCACTGCTTTGGTGACATATAGGATCTTTCAAATTTCAGTCCACTTCATCCATGTTATCAAATGTGATTATAGGATTGTTCCTAATATTAATTTGGTCCATGGATCTGTAGTGATGACACCTTTTTTCACTTCTGATATTGTTTCTTCGCATGCTTTTTCCTTCCCTTTGTTAGCCTAATTAGAAACTTACAGAAGTGATTGATGTTGTCGTGGGAATCGCTTCTTAGCTTTCACCAAGTTGCGTGCCACAGTGTTCTTATGTGGCTATTCTTCAGCTGTCATCTACTCTGATGTCCCTGTAGTTTCCAACTTGGCACTCTTTCCTCAAAACGATGACACTGCCACTCCTTCTGAGTCCTCTGGTCCTTCTCCCCCACCCCATGCCAACTGTAGCCATGTACTTAAGGACACGTGTCTTTCCTACATGCACCCAGTCACTGAATGTCACCAACCCCCTCCTGTGGTCTCAGTTTTCATAAAGCTCTTCATTGTTCTTGTAGAGCTTGGCTGCTTCTCTGATTCCTAGACAAGACCCGTGGATTACCATGAATATCCCTAAGTGCCTCAGAGGCACTTTATAACCTATCTGTAAACTGTTACTTCTCCCTGAAATCACTTCTTCTCTGCTGTCTTTTAGATATCATTTCATCCTCAACCTGAGACTAATTCAAGGCCTCAATAAAACAACAGAAACATGAACCCAAATGTCATGTGTCAGATTGGTTTCTCCATACATAGTAATAATAATAATAATAATAATAATAATATAATAATAATAATAATAATAATAATAATAATAATAATGTAGCATGACACACTCCTTGCAACCTTTAACCTTTTCCCCAAGTAGTAAACGTTCCTTATATTTAAAGGACTCAGGAAATTCAGACAGAGCATCATGGAAACACCTCAGAATTATTTTACATTTGGAATATGCGAACTGACCTCAGATTTTTAATCCCATTTTCCAGAATGTTTCTGAAGGTCCTTTGTCTGAGGGGGAAACATTTGCCTGGGCAGCGGAGGGCGTGGGGCATGGGGAGATTTTGTGGAGAAAGGTTGGACGCTGAAATGACTCAGAACTCCACTCTTTCTTTCCTCGGAGAGGTGAAGTATTTTCACGACTGCTCTTTTGTGGAGAGAGATTAACTTCTACTTCCAACCTTCTATTTACAGAGACCTTTCGACCCTGATATCCTATTGCAGCAAAGCCAGCAATGTGCTAACTTCCTAGCTTCATTTAGGGTTAATAACATTGTTGGAGTGGGAAAAGCTCCAGGAAAAAAAATTGGAAAGAGAAAATCACTAGGTTAAGTACACTTAGAAGTATTGCCTGTTAGAAAGCAGGAGAATGCCTTCAGCAGACGCGTTTTTTTTTTTTTTTTTCTCCTTTAAAAAAAAATGAACACCATAGAGCCAAAAGCATCCTTTCAATACATCCATTTACCAGAGTGGCTGATTTTATTGATTTTTTTTCTCCACAAATTTCAATCAAAATAATATGTATTTTAAAAGTAGTGCTTCATAGTGTTGGCACTGTTCTTAGAATCCAGAATATTCCTTTTATCTCCTTGACATGTGTCAGCAACAGCTATATTAAAACTCCACATTTTAATCTTCCTGAATTCAATTCTCTTGACGAATTTCTTCATGCTGGATGCCTGCAGTTCTGACTTCAAAAGAAGCTTTTCATGAGCGGGGAGATAAATGGCAGCAGAACCAGGGAAGGATTGGGTCAGGTGATACTGGCACCCCCCTTTCCCCCTGTACTCTGAGATGTGATGTGTGAATCCACACTAAATGGTGGGAGAAGCAGCTCATGCTGCCATCTCCAAAGGCCTTCTGGAAGAAACTATGCCACTGAAAGAGGAGTTCACCAAGTGACTCTGATCTGCCACCCACGCTCTTCTCATCCATCCTTGAGATGGGAAATCTGCAGGTTAAAAATAGTAGACTGTAACAAACTCTTGGCCACATTGCTAGGCCGGTGCCTTAGAGATGAAACCTGGGGGTCTCAGTGTTTAGGGGAGTAGGTAAATTTAGTATCTGAGGCTATCGGTCACAGGGGTAAAGAAGGACCAGGAACTCTATCAGTGCAGACAGGTGGGCCATCTTCTGGTTTGTATCCATTCCCCCCCACCCCCCACCCCCGCTCAAGGTCTGGTCTTTGGACACCATGGTATCCACCAGCTAAAGCTTTCCTTTCCAGAGCTCCAGTCCCTTGATTGGCTCCCCAAAGAGAAGAGATGAATTTTAGCATCTCACGACTGCAAAAGTCTGAGTAACTCTGGTCTCCTCACAGCAAGAACAAATTGCACTGGGGTGCTGGACAGCTAAGGAGGGGAAGAAGGGAGCGAATCTGGGAGATGCATCTGAGCTAGGATTGTGCAGGAGACTTTAGACACTATAGACGCTCACGGGATTTTGTCCACAGGTTCCTTCTATCTATTGATGGTTAAGTCTGTGACAGAAAACACAGCGCAGCCCTCCTGAGAGTTCACAGAATTGGCAGCTGGCAGCCAGATCCAGTGAGTGTGCTCCGGCTAATGCTCCCTCTAGGACCCTGTTTGGGTGAGGGATAAGGATGCGGTGACCTAACACATCACACTATTCAAGTTTAATTCCTTTAAGGTGATCATACACCATTGGGTCCTAACAAAGAATCATGACACAGATAAAGCATGGATAAAGCGTCGGCTTGCAGTTGAGTTTCTTTATACTCGGGGCAAGCACAATCCTACTGTTGCTCAAAATGATTTGTTGATCCAGCCTGCCTGCTTCCTGCCACTTGGACAATGTGCCGGCAGATGAGCCCTGATTGAGACTGGTCCTGAGAGGAAGTCCCACCCTCGACCAAGTAGCATTTCAGAACTTGGTGTGTTCCAGTTTGTGAAAAGCACAAACTACTGATCAGCCTATGCTTTCGTGTGCTCTCTCCAGATTCAAATGCCAAAATTCCAAACCACAAGGTGATGGGATTGGGCAATGGGGCTGTTAGGGGATGGTTAGGGCTTGGGGTGGCTTAGAACTCTTATAAAAGAGTCTGGGATAGCCTCTCATCCTCCCCACCTTGTAAGGACACAGTAAGAATGTGCTGTGGAGTAAACCCTCGGGACACCAACCCTGGTACTCCTTGATCCTAGGCTTTCAGTCTGTACAAGTGTAAGAAATGGCCACTGTGACCAGTTTGTCATGTTTTATTTAAAGTATCTAGAATAGTGTAGAGACCCGATCGCCCAACCCGTCCAGTTTTGCCTTTTATTTCTTGGAGGTGGGGCCTGTGTGCTGGAGGCAGGTAATGATCATAAAAGCTTCAGAAATATTAAATGTCCATTATTCTAATTTCATTCTGGTATGTGGTACAATACTGAACACAAAGCACCTCCGGGTATGTAGGCTTTATCAGACTCACAAGTAATTCCAGGTCACACTTCACCACTGAGGGGAGGTCAAGGAGCAACTACTGAGAAGAATTTTCCAATTCTAGGAAATTACCCTGATTTGCCTGCATGGTAACCTAACTATGAGTAACCAAGGTTCATGGGTGAAACTGCCACGAAAAGAAAGCAGTCCATTTGATTCTGGGTGTTCTCCCCAGTTTCCAAAGTGCTTCTGCAGGCAGCCTAGTAGGCAGGAGCTTGGGAGTGATGGGGTTCTCAAGGGGTACAGCCACAATGCATGCCAATCTTCTCCGTCATTTCCAAGGGAATTTGTTACTGTCTTTAGAAAAATGTTAGAAAACACTTTTGGAAAAGCTTGTCATTGACCTTTAAATTATTTTCTAGAAATGTAGTGGTTTTACTTGTGCCAGGCATGTATGCACACGCGTGTGTGCAGGCTCAGGTGGCTGTAGAGGGGGTCGGAGGCCAGAGGAGGACGTCAAGTGTCCTGCTCCGCCATACTCTGCCCGAGTCCCTTGAGACAGGCTCTCTCACCATAACCGAAGTTTGCCAAGTTGGGCAGGTTTGGTGGCCAATGGGCTTCCAGTGTCTGCCCGCCCACATTCTCTCACGCTGGGGCTACAGGCATGCCCAGGCATGCCTGCCTTTTTCACATGGGTGTTAAGGATCCGAACTGGATTCCTCATGCTTATGTAGCAAATGTTCTTACCCACTGAGGCAACCCCCAGACCCTAAGTGATTTTTATAGAATGGTAGACCTATACATTCTCCTTCAAGCAAAAGCATTATATTATTTTTGTTCTAATTTGTGCACCCAAAACACGCCGGTGCCTCCGACACTCAGAAGCGGTGGTCTAGGGTCAAAGTTAAAAGCAGGAGCAGACCTCCTCTTTGTTTACTCTCAGTTAAGATTATTTGTAAACTCGCCTGTGACATAACTTGAAGGTCTGAGTGTGGCAGAGTGTCTTGTTCCTGTGACTCGGGTCTGGTGTCCCTGGGGAGGGAGTCTCTGCTAACTGATGAAGACGTCAAGTCATGTCAAGGGAATGTCAACAGCTGCATATTCATTGCTGTGCCAGAGGCGCCCTCAGACTGGGAGATTTCACTGTTTATTCACAGCAACGACACTTAATTAATGAGTAGGCCTAATCAGGCTGTCTTATTATGTATGGCACACCAGTGCGGCTGATGTGCAAACAAACCATCCTTGAGGAGCACTAATTAATAATTCTGAGCTAGGCGTTCGGAGAGGTCTTGTCACCCAGCTCTCGGGGGACTGGCAGCATCTCCTTTGCCAGGTTCTCATGTCCTCTGCATGCAAATGAGTGACCATGCCAGCAGATCTGTTTATTGCAGGACTGCACTTACCTTTATATAGGACTTAATGGAGACGGATACACTGAATGGAAAAATTATCTCTCTCAGGCAAGTCACCCATAAGATGCCTTTCTGTCCCCTCTCCAAGTACTAGATCTTCTAAGTACAGGTGGAATTGACTTTCGTAGGTCCATAGAAGAAACTAAGCTGAGACGTGCTTATTGGGCATTCACAATCAGGGGCAGATACTGAACCAGATAACTAAATATAAGATTTGTCACATACAATGTTAAATTGGAGTTAGGAAGACCACTGAGAGAATCCGAGAGGGCAGGATAGGCCC
Source organism: Peromyscus leucopus (assembly GCF_004664715.2). Taxonomy (NCBI): domain Eukaryota; kingdom Metazoa; phylum Chordata; class Mammalia; order Rodentia; family Cricetidae; genus Peromyscus; species Peromyscus leucopus. The sequence continues at coordinate 52,747,522 of NC_051085.1, forward strand.
TGTGGTGGGGAGAGGTTAGTCAGTGTCCTGAGGGTGAGCTTGGGTGGAGAGGGAGACAGTCTCGGTGATGAGCTGGGTGCAGGAGGGTCAACTGCACAGCTTGCAATGTCCAACTCAGAGCTTCTGGCATGCGCACTGAGAAATGAGGCCTGAGCACTGGCCATAAAACAGGGGGCTACCATTGGGAAATCCTGGGGGGCTTCATGGGTGTGGCTTCCCTGTCATGTTGAGAAGACATGACCTCACAGCAAACTTCCTAATTGTCTGGCTCTTAGAATCTTTACGCCCCCTCTTCCCTAATGTTCTCTCAAGTTTAGTTCCCGGAGCTGTGTTGTAGATGCACCGGTAGGAATGGGCCCAATGACATTACCAGTTGACCTGCCAGCCTTGGTGCGGGAAATCTCACAGAGCCTCACCCCAAGATGAAGAGCCACAGAAAATTAACAACTTCCAAGGGAGGGATGACCACCCCCCATTGGTTATCCAAAACCAAGTGGGCAGCCATAGAAACAGATCCATATGGGCCACACTAAGCAGACTATGGAGCTGTTATGATCAGTATATCTCCTCCAGCTGTTTCAAGTTCCTATTGATGTGGAAAATTATTGTCTGCGTCTTCATCCATAGTGTCTGTCCTTCCCTGCTCCCCATCCTCTGGCTGACTTCCAGACAGATAGTTCATTCTTAGTCCCACTGCTTGCTACTTCCCCCACCTTTGACTAAGTTATATATTCCTGGCAATTACTTTCCTACATGGTATTTTGCTTCTGCCTTCCCTTCGTACTCTGAGTGTGTGGCACCATCCTAAACTCTGGCTGTATCTGTGGTGGGACTTCTCCTTGATACTGCACTTGGTCCTGGGGGCTGTTCCTTTCCTTTGCAGTGGTTATGGGAACCACGTACTGGCCTACCAGCTCTGCTGCCTTGGTGGAGTCCATCGCTGTAATTCCAAAGTTGTAACACAAAGAAGGCTTTGGGAAGCTGAAATATCTCTCTGCCCTTCATGTCTCTCAAATGGTAGGAGATCTTAGACAGAGACAAGTTTCTTTATGGGTGTTTCAGTCAGAGTTCTCTTGAGGAACAGAACTGATAAAAGGAATCTCTATCTATCTTTCTATCATCTATCTATTTATCTATTTATCTATCATCTATCTGTGATCTATCTATCTAACTATATCTGTTATCTATCTATCTATCTATCTATCTATCTATCTATCTATCATCTGTATATCTATCTATCTATCTATCTATCTATCTATCTATGATCTGTATATCTATCTATCAATCATCTATAAAGAGATCTCTTAGAGTGACTTACAGGCTGTGGTCTAGCTAGTCCAACAATGAATGTCCACCAATAGAAAGTCCAAGAATCTAGTTTTTCAGTCCATGAGTTTGGATGTTTCAGCCAATCTCTCAGTATAAGGCAGACTCTGGAAGAAACAGGCTTTCATGGAAGTGAAGGAATGGACTTTCCAGCTAGAGTGAGGGCGAGCAGGCAAAGAGGGAAAGCTTCCTTCTTCTGTGTCCTTTATGTAGGCTGCCAGCAGAAGGTGTGGCCTGGGTTAAAGGTGGATCTTCGCACCTCAAAGGATCTATATTAAAAGTGGGTCTTCCCACATCAAATGATTTAATTAAGGAAACATCCATCATAGGTGTGTCCAACCATTTGGGTCTTAGTTTATTCCATGTGTAGTCAAGTTGACAACAGAGAATAGTCGTCACAAAGGGGAAGTTGGGGGTGAGGGTCAACTAACTGTTGGTGACTGACTCAAGGAGGGAGGGGTCTGTGAGGGAGTGAGATCTCTTAGGAGTGCTCTCCACAGCCTACTCTTAATGTCTGTTGACTCCAGCCTTGCAATTCCATGAGAAGATTTATGGGGAGAGTTTAGTTCCCGTGTTCTCATCTCAGTTTCAACCTTTCCACTTAAAGTTACTCGGTATGCCACCAAGTATCTGTCCACTGTTGGCATGCTCACCTGTCTGTGATGTGTTACTGATGTGGGTGTGTGTATGTATGCCCTGTGTATGTCTGTATGTGTGTCCATAGGTCTGTCTGTTTAATCTGTGTATATTCCATATGGAAGGCAGAGAAGGTAGAGAGATAACTAAGAATCAGCTTGAACTGAAATCCTAGAATGTGTATTTGAAATGAGTTTCTCATGGCCTTCCTTCTGGTTTAGGGACCCACCGGCCCAACTAAGTACATTAAATATAAATATAATCACATTAAAGATACAGTGTATGAAGAAGTAAACAGACACTTGTGGTCTTGTTGAGGGTTCACTAAGTTGATTCCTACCTTGTTGAAGACATTCGAATCCACTGCAGGTGGCCATAGTTTGAAACTGACAACTATCACCATCAACTTCTAATTAAGTTATTACCCGACTCTTCGCAGATGTTCTGACGACACATTTCATACTATTTCACACTTGTGAGTGCCCAAAGCAGCTCATTTTGAGCTCATTTATGGCTCAGGTTTGTTGTGATTTTAGCACTTAATTTCAACATCATCCTTGAAAATAATCTCTGAGTGTTTACTATCATGACAGAATCCACAAAAGGAGTTATGTCAAGTTCCTTCTTGCTTTCTAGTAGCTGGTAGCTGAACAGTGATTTTAATCTCAGCCTGAAAGGTAGAGGGAAAATATTGTATTTCTTGTTCTTTAATTGGGGTTATCTGGAGTCTGGTGTTTTCACACATTAACATGTAGGAGACGTACACACTTTACAGATGCATTCACAACTATCCAAAGAGTGTTTTAAATGGGTGGCATCTGCCAGTTGTTGAATCTGTTTTACAACTTACATCCACTATACAGTCGCTATATTTTTGTTGTAAAAATATGTCTTAGAACATTTGCATAGAGCTGCTTCAAAAATGTTTGATGGTCAGGATCAAGGTGCATGGAAATACGCTGTTTTGGTGTGGCACTTCAAATTAGAGTTATTAAAAACTCTACTGTCAACTTCAGCCCTGGGAATGACATGCACCTTTTTAGTTATCTTTGAGAAATTCCTAAGAGAGATACATTTTTTCTCCCTTTAAGACTTGGTTCACAAACTTTTTTCCTTTGAAATCCAAAACTCAAGTACAGTTATAAGAAGTGCGGTGTAAATGCACTGAGCCATTTGCATGTAAACTGGTTTGTTATAGCAATTATAGCAGAACTATTTAACATCGCTCCATGCCAGTCCTGTACTCTAAGCTCCAGGAATCTTTTTCCTTCTTCTTCCCTTGGCACCCCTGCGTCTACTTTCCTCTGATCGAAATAATATGCCTCTCCTGCTTCCATGCCAGAGCACTCTCTCCATAGATCTCTGCTCGCCACCTCCTCTGAGATGCCTCCACCACGTTCCCCAGCTCCCTGGCCTACTTTGCTCCTCTAGGACCACATATCATACATAGCACACAATCCGTGTGACTCATTATCTAATCATCTGAATTTTGAAGTGAGCTGACCACTCCCTTAGGAAACCTATAGGGTCTGTTTTCCTACATGTGTATTCCTAGCACATTGCCTGGCATATAGTAGGCACTGCCATACTGTATTTGTTGGTCTAGGGCCTCTCTTTTCCCCAAAGACATAGCATGACCTGCTTTCTACAGTGAGTCTGACCCAGAATCTATGCCAATCCTTTCGTTCTCAAACTTCTCTCTCCTCCCAAGACAGTCCTGTTCATCTTGTCGCTGGCCTTAGCAAAGCCATACAAATTAATTATAAAATGAACTTAGAGTCTAGTGGGTTGTAGCCTGAAGCTTAAGAGTGAATTCTGGGATTTGGTCATCACAAGAAACCATGTTCTCCTCTCCACACCCAAACTGACTATGGCTATCCTGTTGGTGTTCAAAGCTGACACTGAGGGAAGACAGTCTATACCATGAGAGCGTGAACTAGTCAGGGCCACTCTTCATGCTTCATTGGCACAGTAAGTCTTCCAGCCAGCACTTGCATCAACAGAGGAATTGTGTGAATTTGTTCTTAACATCCAGAGAAAAAAGCATAGTAGAGATCAGGGCAGGGACCTGTGCGTGCATGCCCAAGCCATACAGAATGATAGCAGTATATAATCAATGCCAGTGGAGGGCTGGAGAAACCGCCATCCACTCGGCAATATTCCCCAGTGATGAAAAGTCTCCAAATTAGGAGATATACCTAAGAATAATGAAATGTACAGTCCAATGCCTGTTTGTAGCTCTGACCTTGGAAGTGATCAAACTGAAGTCATCACTCCACAGAACTCCTTGCACACCTGTTTGTATCTCTGACCTTGGAAGTGAACAAACTGAAGTCATCACTCCATGGAACTTTGTGCACATCCGTTTGTTGTAGCATTGTTGACAACAGCCAGGTTCTGGGATCAGCCCGGACGTCCATCAGTGCATGTATGGATAGGATTGCGCTCCATATACACAGTGTAGCTCTATCCACCCTGACAAACAAAATCATCTAAACATCGGGAAAAGAGATGCAAGTGGTGATTCCCATATTAAGTGAAATCAGCCCAAGTTGGGGAAACAATCGCATCGTGCTTGTGCTTCCTTGTGGACCTGAGATTTTATAGAGATGCACAAAGTCACTCATGCAGATGTGCCATGGAAATGGAAGTGAGGCTGTCTATGGAAATGGGGAGACATGGCCATGAGGAAGAGGGAGGAGGAGGAAGGGATGGGTAGGGAGGATGAATATGTTCAGAGTCCTTGACACTACCGTGTACAATGAACACAGGCCACTCCATTCAGACAAGGAAACTATTCCAATTGGATAAAAATGTCAGTGATGACTTCTTTTATCCAGTCAAAACTTGTATATTTCTTGGCTTAAAATGGCCTACAAAGTATTTTCTGACAATTGAAAGCATTCACTAAGCTTTACAATTTTTTTTTTTTTTTTTACAGTCACACATACCTTTAGTGTCTATTGGTCAGTATGTATTTAGAGTTAAGTCAACCCTGGTAATTGGATTTGTGATAAAATGCAAGTTCACTTACATTTGAGCTGAATTACTAGTAGTAATAGTACATTACATTTGTGTTATTTAGTTTATCAACACTCATAATTGAAGTACCCACATAAGCTCAATCTCTCTGGACATGACTAACATCCTGTATTTGCTGTCGAGGCGTCATGAGTGTGGCTCAGAGCCACCACCTTTGTTATGGGTGTGAAGTAGAAGTCCCATCCTTGTTGCTTTGTGAGTGTGGACCAGGGCCTTCGGTTTCCCTGGCTTTGTGAGTGTGCACCGGAGTTCACAGTTGGATGGTACCTACACCCACCAGGCAGCCTAGTGTACTTTGGCACATTTAAAGAGATTCATTTTTATTTTAATACTATGTATACATTTCTGTGTGTGCGCGTGAGTTTATGTGCCTGGGGATGTCAGCCTTCAGTTTCCTGCTGGCTTGGGTACTGGGAGTCCATCTGGGGTCCTCTGCAAGGGCAGTGCACACTCTTAACCCCTGAGCTGTCTCTCTGATCACCGTATGTTTTTATTTATCTGAAGAAACAAACAATAGGATTAAATCAGGAATGTCATGTTTTCATCAGCGACATTAGAAAAACTTCAAATTTGGAATAATTATTTCAAAACATTCTAAGATCAGAGTTAACCAGCAAGTCCAGCTTGATGAGCTAGCAACTTCAAATGTGCCCAGTTGTAGCAAATAATGCTTTGATGTAAGTATTGTCTTTATTATTTCAGTCTTCTGAAGCAGGTAAACCTTATATAAATCCAACACTGTTAAGATTGCTGTTTAATGCCTCTGTGGATGCACGGCTTAAAACCACTGAGCAACATTTCACTTGCAGGATTATGGGTTAGGACCACAAGGCCTGTGTGAGCTCAGAGATGCATCTGAGATAGGAAGCTTTGGGGTTCTCTGGTCCTTCTTGCTCTAGCCCCCTTTGCACAGGTGTGCATGAAGGCCTGCAGTGCTCGTCTATGCACACATACCTGTTTTACTGAAATTTCTGCATGTGTAAAACCACTGTGCCATCTCACGTGATGTTATCTCCTACAATGACTGGATCCCTCTCAGTGAGCCAAGTGGGCAGACACTGAAACAGACTGCAGGGACTTTTCCAAAGAACTTCCCTGTGCCATAATAGATCTGAAAATTACTGAATGTTTGCACAAAAATGTAGACTTTTCACTGGTGAAAGTTTTTTTTTTTTTTTTTTTTTTTTTTTTTTTTTGCAGTTTTCACACATTTTTGTCAAGAATTACATCTATAGAGATGCTTACTCAACAGGATTTCTCTAGGAGAGACTGGTTTCCATACTGATTGCTCTATCACAGTGAAATAACCCTATTTTTTGTTGGGGGGTTTAAGACAGGGTTTCTCTGTGTAGCTTTGCACCTTTTCTGGAACTCGCTTGGTAACCCAGGCTGGCCTTGAACTCACAGAGATCCGCCTGCCTCTGCCTCACAAGTGCTGGGACTAAAGGGCATGCGCCACCACCGTCCAGCTAATAACCCTAATTTTAACATGTCATGCATATGCACCCATAATACAGAAGACACACGTCACAAAGACAGAAGCAGCGTATGATTTTCCTCTCAAAGGTCACTGTCTCTACTGTTGAGACAAAGGCCTGCACACTTCTCTTAATACATCAGTGTGAAAGACACGGCTTCACACAGGTACAAGCACAGGCACACAGCTGTCACTGTACCAAGTGGACTACCGCCACAGCACCTGTCCTGGGTCGATGTCACTTCCTGTGTGTGTTCACCCTCTTGCCCTGTGCAGCTGCCCAGGCTCCAGTGTGAGCCACTGGTTTTCACTTGCTTGACTCATGCTCACATTCTTCACATGTATGAATAAAATCCTGAGTGGAGGATTGACCTGGTATTGACATGGAATGTCTCAGTATCTCGGTTGCCTTCCTAAATAATAAGATTTTAGAGACGAGAATCTGTTAATACCTCCACTTCATGGCTGCAGGAATATTTCTGTCTTTCCTGCTATCCAGCACTTTGCTTCTTTCAGCTCAGTTCTAAGCCTGATGATGCTCCTCCTCCACATCCCACACTAGAGGCACCTTCTCCTTCACCTTTTCACTGACTCTGAATATGTAGGAATCTCCTGTGTTTCATTTTTTATTAGTATAATTAGTATATATTAATTATACCTAGTGAGTTTATTATGGCATTTTTATGCATGCATATTGAGGATTTTGCCATGTGCACGGCATTGCCCTCTTTCATCCCCTCCCAACCCTTCAGTCCTCCTCTTTTCCAACTAGTGCCCCATCTACTTTCATATATTTTATTAAAAGCCAAAAGCTTGTAAATTCAAAGATGAGCCTATTAAGAGAATCAATGTAGTAAGTTCTGGAAGCCAACCCAGCAAACCTGCCCAACTGCAGACGTAGCTAACTTGGAAAATAATTTCATCTGGGCTACTTTATTGGAGATGACTCATGAGTATTTTGGACATATTTTGTACTTATTTTAACTGTTGGGCTGTATTACTGTGTTGTGAGATTGATAAATATTTTAATGAGGAGTTATATTTCTGGGTCATGCATTAAAAGAAGAACAGAGTAACTTTGTGACAGCCATAAATGCTAAATTAGCACAGGAGTGCTCTTTATATTTAGCTCCTGGTTGAGTTTACCCCTTGTAAGAAATCTGGCAAAATCCTAGAGTCCAACCTGGTCTCTCAATCAATGTGGCAAATAGTGACTTCTTCTGCTACCTTTGCTGAAATAGGCCTGCAACTGAGGCATTTTTTGAGCAAGCAGATGCAAGACTTGTATTTTATTTATTTATTTATTTATTTATTTATTTATTTATTTATTTATTTATTTGTGTGTGTGTTGTGTATGCATGTGTAGTCAGAAGTTTTCCTCTGTCCTGCCTGGCCAGCAGTTGGGACAAATCTCTCCCACTCGTGTCCCACAATAAAAACACAGAGGCTTATATTAATTATAACTGCTTGGCCATTAGCTCAGGCTTATTACTGACCAGCTCTTACACTTAAATTAACCCATAATTTTTATCTATGTTAAGCCATGTGGCTTGGTACCTATTCTCAGTTCTGCCTTGTCATCTTGCTTCCTCTGTTTCTGGCTGGCAACTCCTGACTCTGCTCTTCCTCTTCCCAGAATTCTCCTTGTCTGTTTGCCCTGCCTATACTTCCTGCCTGGCTACTGGCCAATCAGCATTTTATTTATCAACCAATCAGAGCAACACATATTCACAGTTCACAACATACAGAAAGACATCCCACAGTATGCATGTCTATATGTGTATATGTTTTCATATGTAAGGGTGAGGGCATGTTCATGTATATATACAATATATATATATATATATATATATATATATATATATACACACACACACACACACATATATACATGTGTGTATGTTGTATATGCATGTCTATGTGCATATGTGTTATTCATATGTAAGGGTGAGGGCATGTTCATGTGTGTGTGTGTGTGTGTTGTGTATGCATGTCTATGTGTATATGTTTATTCACACGTATATGGGTGAGGGCATGTGCATGTGTGTGAGTATGGGCATATGTACCACATCAAGTGTGTGTGTGTAGGTCAGAGGAAGCCCTGGGTACTGGTCCTCGTCTTCCACTTTGAGACAGGTCTCTCTTTCATTGTTCACCATTGCATATACCAAACTAGCTGGCTTCTGACTTTCCAGGGATCCTCTACCTCCTACCTCTCAGGGCTCTGCATGAGTTCCAAAGATTCACACCCATGTCCATCTGGCTGCAAAGCAAGTGCTTTAACCACTGAGCAATCCTCCCAGCTCCCTTTTTGTATTTTATTGGTAGCAGATGATTTGGGGCTGGGATGGTGGTTACCACCAGTGAGCAGTCTTTAATCTTTCTGCCAGCTGTCAGTGAGGGAGCAAAAGGAGCCAGAAGACTCTTCACAAGCAGGTCACAGTAGGGTCCTCAATTCTTCTGTAGGACTATTTCTTCAGGACCTTGCCACCAGAAGCCGTGGAGACTCAGTGTCTGGGCACATGAACACACACCATCACTCACTTACTGTCTTGCCCATAAAGCATTGCTTAATTTTGGGCAGTCTTGTGGCAGGAAAAAAAAAAAAACCCAAACAAACAAAAAAACAACTTTCCCTTTCTTTGTCATTGTGTCTGTGACAGCATCAGAAGCTGTATTTTCAGACAGGACAGCTCTTCTTGTCAGTAGATCAAAAAATGTTCAAGCCTTTTCCCAAACATGCCACTTCTGAAAATACTAGAAGTTGACATGGACAAAAAGCCAAATTACTGACTGAGTATCTAGCTATGAAACTACAAAGAATTCAAGAGCAAATCTCACTGAGGAAGGAAGGGAGGGCTCTCTCTTTTCCGTGAGAATGTTTACGGATTGGAAATAATTTTTTTAAAATAAAAAGACAGCTTAAATTAGAATGAATGAGGAGAGGAAGCACATATTAGGCTATGAAGGCCGAGGAGACCTGATCTCCCCTCCCCGACAGCCCACTTCCTGACTACCAGGAAAAGTTGTCCCCACTGAGAACGACTGTGTCCCATTTTCTCTTTGTCCTTTTGTGGTAGAGCAGTTATTAGTCAGTCAAGTGAAAGTAAGAGGCTCTGACACACATACCTGTGGAGGAGTGTTCAAATCCCTCCAGGAATTTAAGAATGGCTTTGGAATGAGATGCCAATGGGCATCTGACCGCAGCTCTCATGTGCTGAGAATAGACACAAGCATCCCACAGGAAATAGATCACTGGGTCACCTTTCCACAGGGAAGCCACCAAGAATGTTGTCTTCCCTCCTGTGATCTCCTGGTCAGTGGGCTTCAGGAGCCAGGAAATCACCAGGTCCAGATGAGGAGCCCAGTAGAAGGGACACTGAGGAGCCTAATGGTGTGCCTAGATTTGTTTCAGAGTAGTTCTTGTTATGTTAGCATGGAACTGATCACATCCTCCAGCCTTGTGTCTGCACATTAGGGTTCTTATTATGTTCTTAGGTATCTTAAATCTACATTTGGTATGTAGATTTTCTATAGGAAATATGCTTGGAAATGATGGGCTTACCTCCAAAATTATTTTCTCATCAATGATAAATAAGAATACCAAGATGTAATCATCTGCTATCAACTACTTTCATTCTAAGGGTAAAAAATATGTTTAGATGCTTCATTTAGTCTTTGAGGAGATTTTTAAGAGGAAGATCTGAAAGATCCAGAAACATCTGTTACCTCTGCTCTCAATATTGAGAGTGACTTCTAAACTTCTAGGACTTGTGCAGAAACATTCAGCAGCACAGTGCCTATGGGTTTCTTTCCACCTTTGTCATTCAGAGGAAATGCTGTCCACGTGCTTGGATATGAGGGGAATTCTTTCTAAGTGTGCCCCCCTATTTCTACTTCAGTCAACAGCTGGGGGAGAGAAGACAGCGTAGAGTTCAGTCAGAGCACAGGTGGCCTTGTTCAAGGCTGAGCACATAGCATAGCTCAATCAACCAATCAGATCACACTTCTGGCCTGGCAAAGTCCTGGGCACACTGACATATCACATATACAAACACATATACACAGGCATGTGTGCACGTGCACACATACACATACACACACACACACACCTGTTAAAATAAGTACAGTATACCTTTCTGCAAGTCTAGTTTTACCTAGGCAGGGCATTTTTTCCTGTATAATTACTAGATTTTATTATGCATTTGTTCTGTATCAGTCATCTTGGAAGTATAATGGATAAAGCAAATGGATTTCACAGCCTAAAAGGCTAAGTCATGTAAGTACATCCGCTTGGCTTATGTAGAATGGTAAAAATAACACTGGATTTTGGGGACTGTGGAAGATAAATGATGAAATTTTAATCCAGTCCAATCCCCCATGTAATGCCGAGGAAGAAGCAAATCATCTATTCACCCATTTCTGCATGGTTTATCTGTTAATACCTTGGTATTTAAAGGAGGGCATTAGATGGGATCAAAAGAGAGAAGGTATACATTACATTTCCTCTCTCAGTACCCTTAGCTCTGAGAGGCTTTGGGAGAGTGTCCTGGAAGTGGGGAAGACCATGGGGTTTGATGAAATGGGGCAGGGACTTGGAGTTTGGACCTACCAAGCAAGGGTTTTCTCAGCCCTGATGTCTGGCCTCAGTTCAGTTTGGTGTGTAGTGAGGGTATCCCCATACAGCCTCAGACTCAGTGTGGTGACATTTTACCTACAAAGAGGTGGGACAGAGGATATATACACAGAAGGGCCTGGCAGACTCTAGTAATCCCAGAGAAGTGAAGAAAACCTAGGTTCTGTTGGGAATGCCCAGAAGAAGAGCTGGTGTTTGCTGCGTGTGGTTTTTGTTTGGAATCTCAGTTTTCATGTTTTACACACTCAGGAGGCATCACCAGAGGAAATCACACTGTGACACACTAACACAGTGTGAGGGAGGCTGGCCTCTGTTTCTGTTGCCATTCTTGACCTAGACTGATCCATGACTTTGGAAGCAAAGGAGGATGTAGAGAGAAGGGGGGGGGTTACTTATACATGGTTTCATGGGTTCAATCCTCTAAGATGTGAGCTTGTAAACATTTACAAGGAACACAGAGAACTGTGAAATCTAAGAGTCTTGAGTATCATCTGAACTATGCATGTGTGGAAATGCCACTGAAGTTCAGACCGCATTCAATTATCTATAGTCAAACCATCTCTTTTAAATTTCATATTTTCCTTGATGGGGACTGAACCCAAGGCCCTCATACATGCGAGGCAAGTGTTCCCTCAGAGCCAAATTCCCAGCCTCTCTCTTTCATAGCTGAGTGGCTGTGATGTGAACAATAGACACTCCGGTGCCCTGTCTGGACTCCACAGCAGCACGTGGCAATGTGTGATGGTCTGAAAGAGAAAGTCTCCCATCGGCTCGGGTATTTGAACACTTGATCGCCAATTGACAGCAGTATCTGGGGAGATGTCGCAGGTGTGGCCTTGTTGGGGGAAGCACATGACCAGGATCAGGGGTAGAGCCGTCCAAGCCATGCGCCACTCTCAGGTCCCTCTTTCTATGGTGGAGGATGTCGTCTTTTAGCCTCCGGCTCCAGCTGCTGCGTCTGCCATTTGCCACCATGCTGTTCCCACCATTGTGGATTCTAAACCTCTGGAGCCCTAAGCCAGACAAACCCTTCCTTCTGTAGGTTGCCTTCTGTCAGTTGCCTTGGTTGTGGTGTTTTTATCACAGCAATAGAAAATAACGGATACAGCGTCTCCTAGGCATGTCGCGGGGAATCCTAGCCCGAACCCAGGGAAAGCATTTCTTCTGACCGTCTTTCTCTTCCTGGAGATTCTACTATGGATATTCTTTTGCCTAATTCCCGGGGGTCCATGGGAAGTAGGGCTCATATACATTAATCTCCCAGAGCATAACAAATTAATGCCACTATTAAATCTATCTGCTTCCATCTCAACATTTAGAGACAAAAAAAAAAAAAATCACATTAGTTTGCTCATTTTATTGAATTTTCCCGACAGGGTGGGATGAATCAGAAGGAACTCTAAGAGAAATGTCTTGGAAGGCAAAGGATCTCTTTGATTGTTTTTCTTTGATACCTTGTGTAGTTGGGCACTTATTTTACAATTGGGAGCATGGCTGCAAATCAAAATAATGCTTTGAAAAGACCCTATAGAACACATTCTGCCCTATGGGCTGTTAGGAGGGTAATTCTGCCTTGAACAGAGTGACTCTCCGGGCCGACCTTCTGGCTTTGCTCTGCCTATTCGTGCACTGGTATGGAGCAACAGGCTCCCGAGTCATTAGCCACCGTGAGGACAATGTAACAATATGCACATAATTATGACTAAATCCTGTATATAGAAAGATCCAATTATTTCCATAAGCACCGACTTCAATTCTTCTTCAATCCATAAAAGCTAAAAACAGATCCAATTATTTGAATATCAGTGTTAAACAGTAGTTGATAACCATGAGAACAGAGTCTCAGATTGGCATGACCAAAAAAATAATAAATAAATAAATAAATAAATAAGAACAACCTTTGTTTAAAGATGTTTAAACTTTCACATTTTCAGCCAAATGCATTTTCCCAGGTTCTTCAATTACTGACTTCAGAAGTGGTGACATCTATATATATTAAAGGACCCCTGGAGATGGCAATAAATACTTAGTATAGTTGTGCATGTATTCAAATTACATATTATGAACTCAAATCTGATCACGCTGAGTTAATGTCAATGAGTGTGACATGAACTTCTGGGCCAAATGTCAGCTAAATTACATGTTTACACACTCCATGGGTACTTTTCTCTTCAGCTCACAAAGGCAACGTCCCTCCCCAGAAACAACAGCAAAGAACTAGGAATGTCAGAGCTCTGTTTACAATAACAAGGATGTGGCAACAGCCTAGACGTCCATCAGCAGACAAAAGGCTGAGGAAAATGTGATGCATATAAACAATGGAATATTATTCAGCTATAAAGAAAAAGGAGATCATGAAAATTTCAGAAAAATGGATAGACCCATATTAATCATGGTGACCCAAACTCAGAAAGAAAAAGAAGACACATGTTTTCACTTAGAGGATCCTAGCCTGTAATGCAAGCATGTATATACCTAAGCAGATGTAAGAGACATGTGTCTGTGTAAATAGGTGTAAGTGTGAGTACAGCACATAGTTTGGAAAAGGGGCAAGAGAGGGAGTGGCGTTGGGTGGTGAGCAAGGATGAAATGGACGGCAAAAGTACCCAGGAGTCAGGAAAAAGGAAATCAAGCCTTTTTTATTTTTTTTCTGTTTTCTATTCTGCAACAATTGCCCCCCTTCTGCCCCTATGGTGGGTATGTGAACTCACAACAATTGCCCGCCTTCTGCCCCATGGTGGGTATGTGAACTCAACTTCCTGTGTGTTGAAGAAGCAAGAGTCATTTTGCCTCTGTCAGAGCGCGGCACCTGTTCTTTGTCTGAGGCAGCGATTGTGAAGCTGAGCTTTCCTTTTCATCCCATTGTCCCTTAGTGCTGTGGGACGTGGATCCCAGTAGTCACTGAGTACATTTGTCCCACTGGCCCACTTAGTAAACATGAGTTTTAAAATGAATTGTTCTAAGAGAAAAGGTTTTCTAACCTTAAAATTTCCCCATTATTAATATTTTTTAAGTGGTAAAAGAAAATCATTGTGTTATGGTGCCATTTAATATGTAAATTGCATCACTATACATAAACTAATGTATGTTTTTTTTTTTAAAAAAAGGAACTAAAAATAGAGTAAAAGCCATCCTCCCTCTCCGACTGGAAACCTTAGAGCACATTTAGGTGAATGGAGAGTATTCCTGGCACACGTTGGTGCAGGTGAGTTGGGACCGGCACCAGTTCTGACACTCTCAGAAACACATAGAATTGAGTCCCAGAATAAAGTGTGTGCTTTTGCAAGTCAGAGGGCCCAGGGCATGGGAACACCCTGCTGTAAGGCAATCCATGTCACTCGTTTAAGGCATCCTAATATTAGACTTAGGAGGCAAATTTCTAGTATCACTTCTGATGCAGAGGACCTAGGTACACCAAGCTAACCAGGTAGAGGTATGGCAGTATTATTTATAATAGAAAAAAGTCACAGAATGTAGTGATCAAATCATGATTATATGGCCCATGGAAACAGTGAAACACCGTATAACAACAACAATGATGAGTCAGATACAGGTATTAACTTGAAAAGATGCCCTGACATCTGCTAAAAGGAGCAGCTGAGAGAAGTATGTGAGATGGACTCCAAAGTGGTCCACGTGGTGTGGTGTTCATACAATTGATGTGTTGTTGATCCCCTTGGTGTGTTGTTCATACATTCGGTGTGTTGTTAGTCTACTTGGTATGTTGTTGGTCCATTTAGTGTGTTGTTCATACACTCGGTGTGTTGTTGGTCCATTTGGTGTGTTGTTCATACACTTGGTGTATTGTTAGTCTACTTGGTGTGTTGTTGGTCCATTTGGTGTGTTGTTCATACACTTGGTGTGTTGTTGGTCCATTTGGTGTGTTGTTCATACACTCGGTGTGTTATTGGTCCATTTGGTGTATTGTTCATACACTTGGTGTGTTGTTGGTCCATTTGGTGTGTTGTTCATACACTCGGTGTGTTGTTGGTGTGCTCTCATCTGTCCCAACTCTGTAACTAGAAAACTGGAATTATTCAAAACAGTGCTTTGGTCTGAGTCACAAGAGGTTGGGTGAATTTTCCTTTCTTTGTGTTCTTTCTTTCATTGTGAAAAGAAAACCATCTCATCTCTATTGTGAAGGTCATTGTACCTGAATGTGCCTTTTGAGAATATGCAAGATGTTTTAAAACTCTGACAGAGGACTCCTGGGCCTCTATGTCTAAAACAGAAGCTCAGCTTCCAGTCAAGTGTTAACTGAGCAGGAACTGTACACTGTGGGGGCCACATGATGTTTGAGGGTTTAATCTCCAGTGATCATCACACTTTTGCCATACTCTATTGTATGATGTGTCTTTTTAATGATATTTTCAAATTGCCCCCAAAAGCCTGGATGAAATATTGCCACTGAAGGCTGTTACCTATGTCGTATTCAATCTAGGAAGCTTAGTTATCAGACAATTAACTTTAACAATTAAAACATCAAGTTTGGCAGTTTGTTCTGAGGTTGTCCTCCTTCTAATTCTAGCCCTTTTCCAGCAGCTCCTGCCCATTCAGATTTGAGTAAATCCTGCAGTTTAGAGAAAGATGATCCATACTCCATTTATGGCTCTTTTTTTTTGTCCTTTGCCCATTGTCCAGAATGGGGACTCTTATGCTACCTGATGCAGCCAGTCTGCTGAGGGAGATTGACAGGGAGGTTAAGGGGCTGCCAGCCAGTGTCTACTTAGAGGTAGAGGGTCCTTCTGAGAATCTGCGTGCTGACCATGGTGTTGTGCTCACAGTAACCCAGCTTGATCTCCAGGCTGTGCTCCCCACTTGCTGACCACAGACCTCAGTGAAGCCACAGGATCCAGCCAGAGGCCCAGTCAGTATGTGTGGGTAGCAGGAGGGTCAAGAGGGGCTCATTTGTTCTTTTTCCCTGAAGATGAGTAGAAGTGGTAAAAGAGAGGTTCTCAATCTCTGGGGGTCACGACCCCTTTGGGGTCAAATGGCCCTTTCACAGGGATCGTATATCTGATATCCTACATGTCAGTTATGATGAATAGCAGTAGCGAAATTACAGCTCTCTGGTTTGGGGGGAGGTCACCACAACCTGAGCAATAAGGGGTCACAGCATTAGGAAGGTTGAGAACCAGTGCTGTAAAGGAGTGAGTCTCTCATATCTCCATCATGTTTCCTGTCTCTGTGACTGAAACAACAAAAGGAAGAAGATTGATTTTGATTCATGGTCCCAGTGGTGTCTGTCTATTGGCGGAAGTATTAAGGCCACTCCATGTAGTTAAAAGGGAGGTTTATTTTGGGGGGTAAGTTACAAGTAAAGGAATAGTTTACAGGGTCTGGGAGAGGTGAAGTGCAGTCCAGCGGTGTGCTCTGGAGAACTCTGCTTTGTCTACAACCAGCATCCAGGATCACCAAGAACCAAGAGAGCCCACCTATCCAGATCTGGGTCTTAAGGGCTCCTGTCTTGGCCCTGCCTGGTAGGTGTGACCGTTACTGGACGCCCGCAATGGGAGTAGTACTTCAGGTCAAAGCTGGAACAGCTACTCACTACACTATCCATCATGGCAGGGAGGGCATGGTGGAGTAGAGCTGCTCACACCACCACAGTCAGGAAGGAGGAAAATAAAAAAAGGAGCGAGGAAAGAACCCAGAGCACAATAAGCATCTGACCCCCCCCCACAGTGATATTCTATCATCTTTCACTTATTCCACCTTCTGCTCTTTTCCACCTCTGAGTGTTGCTATGATAGCATGATGCCATGGAGGGATTAATGACCCATCAGTTTCATCTGGGAGATACACTCTCCTGGATGTTTCTTAGTCTTACCAAATTGACATCAGACTGAACCAGTGCGATCTGGATGGGAGGATGGAAGTTAGACCCAAGATCCTTCCTGTTGCCCTGACTCCTTCCCATTTGGTGTCTGTGGGAACCTGTGAGTGCGTCTTCAGAAATTATGTTCTTCATTGGAGAGGAAGCCGTGAAATGATGAGTAGATGGCCAGAAGGTCAAGATTGGATCGTACTTAATAGATCAGTTAAGGAAAAGAGCTTAACAATCCCTGATCCAGGCTGGCTCAATCATTTCTTCTCCCATCCCAAATGTTCAGCTATACTAGCTAACTGAATGTGGCACTTAGACAGTCTTTGTTTTTTTTTTCTTTATTCATCTCTCAAACAATACATCCCAATTGCAGTTTCCCCTTCCTCCACTCCTTCTAGCCTCCCCATTTCCCCTCCCACAGATTCACTCCTCCTCTCCTTCCCTTCAGAAAAGAGCAGGACTCCCAGGGATATTAACTGAACACAGCATAACAAGATGCAATAAGACTAGGCACAAACCTTCATATCAAGGCTGGATGAGGCAAGCCAGTAGGAGGAAAAGGATCCCAAGAGCAGACAAAAGAGTCAGCGATATCCCCATTCCCATTGTTAGGAGTCCCACAAAAACCCCAAGCTAAACAACAATAACATATACGTAGAGGACCAAGTGTAGACCCATGCAGTATCTGTGATTGCTGCTTCAGTCTGCTTTTGCCAAATTTCATCTATTTATTATCCTCAGTGTTTCAAACTCTCATTAAGAATGTGTTTCTTTGGAAGAGTAAAAGATGCAGAGGGTCACTTTTGTCTCATTGCATACCATTTGGAAGGCAGAGTGCTGTTTGAATGGGAGTGGTCTGGTCTGAGTGGGCTCTGTATCTTGGAGTTTTAGAACAGCAAGCAGAATAACAATGTGGCTTAGGTCCCACTGCATGAGTCTGTGGCAAGGAGTCCTCACGGGTTCTTTCCAATGAGGACTTGATGTGATTGATCTTGTGGTTTCCTTCATTGCTTGGCAGTTTCTGCACCTTAGTTGTCACAGTAATTAACCCAGGATACAAAAGCCTTGCAGACAGCTGATGGAAATTTACTAGATTTTCCTTGGTGGTGACTTCCTGGCTCTCCTGGCCCCCCTTCTGAAATCCCACACGTCCTGTGTTGTGCTGGAGACTCTGGTGGCGGCATAGCCTGAAATAACTCCAGAGTTGAGAGAACAAGATTGAACTTTCAGTGTTCAAGATTTATGCCTGAAAAATATCACCATCTCAACACATATTTTATGTGTTAAAATGAAAGGCAGAGTCCCTCTGCCTCAGGTGGCAAGCAGGCCGTATGTCTGTGAAATTTCCCTCCTCTTGGCCATTCTCGGTACTCTTCCAGCCTCTGCCATCATGAGTGATCACTCCAGCAATGCAGCAGGGCCTCAGCCCAGACACTGGGACAACTATCTTCATAATTGCAGCAGAGATCCCAGCCTAACAGATGATGAAGACATGAAGGGGGCGGGGAGACGTAAGAAAAAAAACAAGCCAGGCTATGCAATAAGAAGCCCAACTATTCAACAAATCGCTCATATTACAGGTCTGTCGTCTTCTCACCTGTGGGGTGCCATGTTAGCAGAGTACCGAGGGCCTGCCCCCTCAGAGTGTCTGTGCCGTTGGCTAATTCCAGAACCCATGGGTGAGGAGAGAGAGCTGGTTTTCAGGTTTGGCCTCTCCTGCTCTGCTCCACTCTGGCCTTTGCTGCTCTCCTAAAAACACGTTGCGTTAGCCTCTTTCATTTTCTGTTCCCCGGCTCTTATTATTTAGTTACGTTACACCAACAGTGATTGATTTATGCTAGGTTTCCATTGTGTTGACCACAGAAAATAACTCATTTTGTTAAATTGACCAAGCCACACACATCTGTGTAATGAAGAAAGCAAGTAGGCAGGGAAGGAATCATTCACTTTGACATCTAGTTTTCAAAGGCTCCCTTCACCTTGCAGAGCAGCGGTCACCCACACTGGCATTTCTGCACTAAGTGCGTCTATAGGATGGCACATCCTTTTTTGGAGATCATCAGTATCCTGCTTGCTTGTTTTTAGACATCAACCTTTCCAGACACACACCGATACTGTTTGCCAAGCACAATCCCCCTGTTTTCCAATACAATGGTCACTTTTATATAGTGCTGCTTATGGAGTCATGTTCTAGTCCACAAGGGAACATAGACCTGTCCTTAGGACACATGTTAATAAAGGCAACTCATTCAATATGGGTTATTCTAAATACTACTGCTTCTTCTCCCAATGCTCCTCCTCTTCTTCCTCCTCCCCCTCCCCTTCCTCCTTCTTTTCCTCCTCCTCCTGTTGTCAAGGAAGTCCATATGCTTGGCACACTCGTTTCTCTGCTTGTCCAAACAGTCCCCAGGGGAAGCTCTCTTCTACATTTTACCATGGTTACTCAATTTAATGCCACCTTTGTATGATAGTAAGACTGCATAGATTGTTAAGTCCTGAGGGTGAGTAGAACCAACTCCAAGTGTCTTCTGGGGAAATATAATTTAATTGCCCTTTCTGTGTTTCTGTGATAAAATACTGATCAAAAACAGCTTGGGCAGGATAGGATATATTTCAACTTATAAGTTATAGTCCATTGCTGACAGAACTCAGGGCACAAGCTGGAAGCAGAAACCATGTAAGAATACTGCTCACTGGCCTGCTTCCTCTGCTCTGCTCATCTAACTTTCTTATACAAGCCAGGCCCACCTTCCTAGGTTGGCACCACCCACAGTGGGCTGAGCCTCCTACATTAATTAGCACTCAAGAACATGCCCCATAGGCCGATCTGCTGGAGGCAATTCCTCAACTGAAATTCTCTCTTCCCAGATGTATCTAGGTTCATGTCAAGTTGACAGGAAGAGCCAGCAGTGTCTAAGCAAAACCTTTGCGTCCTCTTTTCTTTGGAAATTGATAATTTGACTGGGGAGACAAAAATCTAAAGCCAAATAAGTGTGAGATTCAAATAAAAAAATTCAGTTTGTCCCACGAGGTGTCATGTGTGCTCTGTAACTACAGCTGAAGGGGATAACGGAGCTGGGCTGGGGCGATGGCTGAGCACCTGCCATGCAGGCATGAGGGCTTCAGTTCCCTTTCCAACTCCCACATTGACATAATCCAGAAGTGGTGGAGCATGCTTGCCACCCTAACACTGTAGAGGTGGGGAAAAGCCAATCCCTCAGACTCCCTAGTCAACCAGCCCAGCCTACTCTACAATCTTACACACACACACACACACACACACACACACACACACACACACACACACAGTGAATTGACTCAATGATTTCTTTGATTTTTCATAGTCACTGGCCTGGCTCTGAAAGGTTGCACTTATTTGGCCAAGTAGACTTCTGCTCCAGCACCTCCCCAGCCTGGTCTAGCACATGTATTCTCTTGCAACATCCTGTGGGGACATTGACTTGTACTCTTAGAATTGAAGTGTGACAGCTAATGTATCTGGGTTATGAGACAATATGGAGGTTACCCCAGGCCAGGGGGAGTTAGAAAGCATGACCTGGGTATATCTTGGTTTCTCAAAGGTGGCCATACTTTGGCAGTAGGTTTGCAAATTTCAAGCTGTAGAAAAAGAAGAGCAAGGACAGCAAGAGATCAGGCTAGGAAGGAGCAGTTGTCCGTGTGTGAGCGCTTTGCAGAGATGATTGTCGGGAAGCCGTCTGCCTAGAGGTGATTTTCCATGCTGTAGGAGTGACAGAGATCCATGGGACAGAGGTGTGAAGAGACTTAGGGCTGAGACCTGGAGCTTTGCGAGGAGAGCAGGGTGAGCCACTATGAAAGAGAAATGGAAGGGCACCTTCAGGTCTTGAAGGCATAAGCTCATTGTTTAAAAGGATGGCAAACACATGGAAATTGGCAGTGGTTTGGACCAAATGGTATCAAAATCGATACTTTTCATTAACAAAGTGCCCTGGAATTTGATTTGATCTTATTTGCAGGCAGTATCACTTTAAAAGGGATATTTATGCTCCTAAGTTCAGGCATAGAAACTAGCATTCATCAAAAAATATTAGCTCATTATAATTTTTCTTTGCTTGAGCTGGTGGTGCCATTTGGAGATATATCTATATAAAAATCTATATATTGAGAGAATGAGGGGGGGTGCATAGGATAAAATGAAAAAGTTCATTTGACGATGAAGTGGGTGGTTGATTCCCTTAGCATTCTGAGAGCAAACACAGACATCATTATGAATCACTCCAGCTGATGAGTCTAATTCCTTTTAGTACTGTGGCAGCAGACGCTCACATTTCAATCCTCCATGGACAGATCAATCTTTGTCACATCCTCATACATATTCTAGCATCTAGATGGGAGGTTCAGTGTGCTGCACTGGCCTGAGGGAGCAGAACCCTTCTGAGGTAAACTAGCACAGCAGAACTCAAAATAAAAAAATAAAGGGGTTTCTAGATTCTAGTGCTTTCCCCAAATGACAGCGACTCCTGGCAACCCATACATGTGAGGTGTCAATGCCACACACGTGGATAATCCTGACTTGGGGAGGAGTGTACCCTGCCGAAGTAGAGATTTTTGTGTATCTCTTGATAAGCAGTGTAAAACGACAGCAGTGCTCATATTGGAAGCTTTTCCAGTGTAGGCTGTTGAGTGTGGCTGTGCCCACACCACCCACATGCACGCGCGTGCGTGTGCGCACGCGCACACACACACACACACACACACACACATATGCACAGATGTCATACACACACACATATGCACAGACATCATACACGTGCAAGTGTACACAAACACACACATACACATGAGTCACAGCCACACACTCAGATGTCAGGCTCCTTAGTACAGCATGTGAAATTTTGAAATGAAAGGTAGTCACAACTATGTTAGAAAAAAAAATCTTTTTATCTTTTTGAGAAAATTTTGTATAAGTAAAATGCATAACTCCTATTGGTCTCGATCTTTGAAGAATTTGGGAGATTTTAGCCATGGGAAATGATTGTGTGCATACTTACCTATCTTGACTGGTGCTCAGCCAAAGGCCTATGGTGACTTGTTTGTACTTCCAAAGGCAACCATGACATACTATCACAAATCAGGTGGCCTAGACAACAGAACTTATATGTGTGAGCCTAGATCGAGGCACTGGCTTATTTTTCCTGAGGCTGTTAAGATAATCCAAATCAATTTCCTTGCCCAACCCCACCCCAACCCCCCCCCCCCCCCCGGCGCTTCTGGGTTTGCTGACACATGACGTTTCTTGACATTGTTTCACACACATTTCAGCCTCCATCTCCACCTGACATTCTCCCTGTGTGCACTTGTGTGTTCACATATCATCCGTTTGCATGGATGATGATACTGGACCAGAGACCCAGATCACCCCAGTGTAACCACATCTAACTAAACTTCTAAATAAGATCACATTCTGAAGTACTGGCATTTAAGACTTCAGTGTATGAATGTGGGATAAATACAGTTTTTCTAATGTTCTCTCTGGTGACATTCTATCCGGACACTCTTTTTTTTACCTGTAACATGCATTTAGCTTAGAACAGCATCCCAAGTGTCTCCAGAGCTGGCCATGAAATACTGTCTATTCTGCAATGACAGGCAGATTATAGTCCCTCTTCCTTTGATTAGGCGAATGCTGTGTGACTCCTGGGGCTGAACTGTGTGGGAAGGAGAATTCTGCTTTCACTTTTTAGAATGTCCTCCAGGGGAACCTAGCCTCCACTTTGTGATCAAACAAAAAAGGCCTCCTGGGAGAGTACTAAAGCATCAGACTACAGCCCTGCCTAAACAAAGCTGGAGATCAATACAAATTACCACTGTGTGATCAGGGCATTCTATCCTTAGTCAGGTTTCCTATGACCCCATGTGAATCAGAGAACCTCTTGGGTACACAAAGAGTTGTAATCAATCATAGATTGCTATGTAAGCCATGGTGCCCTAGAGTAGACTGCTAGATAGTCATTGGAAAATTGAAACAGAATTTGGTATCAGAAGTGGGGTAATTAATAACAGAAACCCCAAACAGATGGCCTTAGTTTGGGAGGACAGGAATCTGAAAGTTAGAAGAGCATCATTACCCATGATGACCCTGTGATTCACATTCGGAAAAGAGAGACATGTGCTCTCCCACTAATGAGTGCTTGACAAAAACTGGTGTTTGCAGGAATGTGGAAGATAGCACACATATAAATGGACCCATGACTCTGGCTTTAAAACTCCCAGGCAGTGTTGATGTGCTAACAGTGGGTTTTTATGATAAAATGTGAAGGGAAAGACATGGTAGATTTTTAAAAGAACTTTGATTTCTGAGCATAATGTAAAGATAACATATCAATTTGGGCCTTGAGGTAGTATGAAGAATATATTTGTTTCTCATTTTTCCTCTATCTCATTGGTAAAGCTTCCAATAGAAGAGGTGACTTAGGTGATGATGGGACACAGACGCTACCACGAGTGCACAGTCTAGGAGGAAAGGGCAAGCCAAGAGAGTGGATGCCCTCCCCAAGGAATCCAGGACATTTGCAAAGGTCACAAAACACACAAAATTTCTAAGGTTCTTTAAATCGATTTTTTATTT
This sequence comes from Peromyscus leucopus, assembly GCF_004664715.2. Taxonomy (NCBI): domain Eukaryota; kingdom Metazoa; phylum Chordata; class Mammalia; order Rodentia; family Cricetidae; genus Peromyscus; species Peromyscus leucopus. Next base: position 52,771,073 of record NC_051085.1, read on the forward strand.
ATTTTTCTGTGTAGAATGTTTTGTCTCTAAGAATGTCCATGTACCAAATGTGCACAGTGCCAGAAGAGGACACCAGATCTGACATCTGGAACTGGGGTTACAGATGGTTGTGAGCTGCCACTATCGAGTGCTGGGAATTAAACCCTGGTTCCCTGGAGGAAAAGCCTGTGGATAGAGCAAGAAGACGTCTCCCTAGGATCCTAAGGGTTTTTTATTGGCATTTTCAATTCAAATTTCCAAGAAAATTCCATTGGAATTTTCTCTTACAGCCAAATTTTCTCTCATAGCCCAAGTACAGTGAAGTTAGTTTCAAAGAGTATGTGGGTTCAAATTTTGTACTGCAGACTAGACTTATAATTTCACAGCTGAACTCCTAATGTTATTTAAGAAGCATCACTTGGATGTGGCCTGGCACTTTGCCTGAGCTTTGGCGGAGTGTGTACAGCAGAAGGAACCGTGAAACCCTTGTAGCAAGGCTTCCAAAGCCGACCTCCTGGACCTTGCCCCACATCAAGGACACCAAGTTGGCTGAGTGGAGTCACATTTTTGCTGCTTGTCCCTCAGCATGACATATGTGAAGACGCCCAACTGTATACACCAGATAACATCTTTCAGAGCAAAATAAATGTCCTGCCCAGCCCTATCTGGATTCTTGATGCGCGATATAATAATAGTGTAATAATGTAAATAAATAAAGCTTGCTGTTGAAATAACCAAGAGGGGGAGTGTTCGATATTTAACAACCAGTAGACAGAACAATAGCTTAGAGGTGACAATGTGCAGAAGGATTTTCCTGCTTCTGTCACACCCCTCCAGATGGAATACCATCTCTACTGGACGTGACCAAAGCACATCTGTTTCACATACATAAGTGAAAAGAATGGGTTTGTTTGGAGCTGGAGCAGGCTGGTTCAGTGCTTGCCTAGCATTGGTGAGTGCTAGGTTTGATACCTAGTGTCTGAAAACAACAGAGTAGGGGTTGGGGAGGCAGAGACACAGAGACACACACAGAGAGACAGGGAGGAGAGAACAAAAAGAATAAGGAAACATGTTTTAATGCAACTAAGTGTGAATTGTGTAATATGCACATTACTGCACCGATAAGCAAAGTGTGATATACTTCTCCTTATTTTGAACATGCATTCTAACTGAAACCATCCATCATATTATTCTGATCATACTTGATGACAAGGGGTGGTCTACAAAAGCTGCTCCTAGGACTGTGTATGTTAGAGAGAGGACCCAGGGATTGAGGGTGGGGGAGGAGCCAAAGAGCCCTTTGACACCAGGTGGCTTCTTTCTCCCAGGCCTTTGTCCCCGCCCCGCTTTCATCTATGGAACACAGCACAGTGTTTACCATGTGATGTGCCCTGGATGAAAGTTTTGAAATGAACTCTGATGTACAAAGAGCGGGGGGAAAGGGGAGCGATTTAAATTAAGACAATTTACAAATCCCCAACTCTTTGAAATTTCACATAGTTTTCCCTCATTCCAAATCTATAAGCTGCCATGGAGGACCCACATGAGACAGAAGGCGCCTGCCTGAGTGAGTGTTTCGCTGTGTATACCCAATCCTCCCCTTTCACGTCCCCTGACGTTCATCCGGGGAGCTGTGAGCTAAACCCACAGTTATTACTAAGATGGATTTCGAGTCTACCTACAGCTGCAGCTATCACTTCTTTGAGGCAGATGGAACATACATTTATCAAGATGTCTGAGTTGAACAAAAAGCAAAACAAGAACCAGTAATGACATCTCCTGCCTATTTGCATTTTTAAGGAAGAGACTCGTTTTCTGGTTTCAAACTTCCCTGTCTCCCTCCTGGGTCTAGGTGCCACGTGCCAGCAAAGGAGAGCAGTGGCAACCTGAGTCATAGGTGTCTGTGAGGTTGTCTGTGCATGCAGACAACCAGCATCCGGCTGGAATTTCTGTAGATAATTACATTACATGGGCTTGTGAAATGTCAGGCATGAAATAATAAACAGGACCCCGGGCTTGGCTGTTCTTCCTAATCCGATAGAGCCATCTATGGAGCGTTCTTTGCCTCCCAACTCTCCATCAGGGGGATGGCCTTCAGTCAGCAGCTCCTTCCTCCACAAAATACTGCACAGGCTAGCATTTTTCCACCCTCCCTACAGCATTAATTAAATTACATAAAACTGGCAGTGTTTAAATTCTGGCATCTGTATTGTCTCGTTTAATTACACCCCTGGACTCACTCCTTTCAAAATGCTTTCATTTGCTGCAGGGACATCTATCGGTGGAAGGGGAGAATCAGATGCTAGCGATCGATCAAACAAACCAAGCCTCCTGCTTGGCCCACCTTCCTGGCTGAGTGACTCTGCAGGTCCTCTGTCCTGAGCCACTTCTGTCCACTTCTGAGGGACGGCAGTGTGACAGTAGTGACAGATACTTTCTTTGAATTAGGAAGAGCTTAGTACTAGGCCTCAAAAATCAATTACACTCTCCCCACCCTAACCTCTTCTTTCAAACTCATGCAAGAACACGGTGCAGCCAACACATTTCCATCTTGAATGCCACCCAGTAGCAGCCTTACTGTGGATACTGTGCCTCCAAGCGGGGGCTTACACCCACGCTCTAAGAGGCCACTCCTGCATCCCCTGAGTTAGGATGGGTCAGGTCCGGGTCAGGTAAGGTCATAGCAGACAATCCACTCAATAGTCAGACAGCCAGCTTCCCAATATGAGCCCATGGGAACTTAAAGAACCCCCCAACACTTATCGTTGTAGGTTTTTTAAAATAGCGTTTTGTTTACCCTTTGCGAATTTCATATATTTTGTTCATATTCATCTCCCTCTCCCAACTTCTCCTAGTCTTCTCACCTCCCTACCCGGCAGACTTCATGTCTTATCACTCTCCCTCTCCGAACAGACAGACATGGGGTGAAGTTTGTGTTGGGTGACTATTCCTGAGCATGAGACATGCTCTGGAGTGTGGTTGATACCCTAGATATCACTCCACTGAAGAGAGTTTGTTCTCCCAGCAGCAATCCCAGCCCACTATCTCCTTATCTGGTGGTGGAGCTCCATGCCTACTTCCTGTCTTCCAGGCTGAGGCTTTGTCTGGTGTGAGTTTGTACAGGTCTTGTGTGGCTGTCACCATCCCTGTGATTTAACATATGTGCGTCTGCCCTGTTGTGTCTGAAAAATGCTGCTTCTTTGACATCATCTTCTGACTCCTGCAATCTTTCTACCACTTCTGCATACACCCTGGAGCCTCAGGGAGGTGTGTGATGCAGGCATCCCATTTAAGGCTGAATATTCCAAGATCTTTTATCCTCTGTATGCTGTCCAGTTGTGAGTTTCATCTTAATTGCCATTTACTGCAAGATGTAGCTTCTCTGATGAGGGTCGAGTGATGTGGTGCTCGATGGGTGTAACAGTCTGTCATGAGGGGTTGTTGTATTGATATTTCTATTTAGCAGAATAACGGCAGGCAGTTTTTCCACTAGGGCCCATGATCTATCTAGCCTCATTGATGGTATCAGATATGGATCCTGTTTAAGGACAGTGGAGCTGTCCTTAAATCTAATCAAAAAGTATGGTTAATCTTAACAATTCTTGGCCTTATTGCATGAGTTGGCATATCTTCCAGGAAGGCCATCGTTGTAACTCTCAGGGTCATAGCTGGGTAAGACTGATGACTTTCTCCTCCAGTAGTAAGTATAACACCTTCCAGCACCATGAACTCTAGCCAAAAGTATGAGTGGCAGTGATATCATTACCAAATTATCAGTGTCTTGAGCTGCCATCCCATTCCCCAGTACGTTCTAGTTGTCATGGGGCCATTGGATATGACTTTGATGTTGGGTTTAGCTATATGGATAAAGTGTGAGGTGGTATTTTCTCTCCTCGGTCTTTAAAAGGTACTTATCCTAAGGCACCACTCTTCTTGCTATCAGAAGGACCTCTAATAATTTAATCACGTATGAAGTAGTATGGTCCTGCCGAATAAATCCACAGCCTTTGTATTAAAATGAAGCCAATGGAAAATTCTAAAGCACATCCAGGTTGATTTTATGGTGTTCAATTAGTTATTGTGGAATAATTAACCCTAGACTGAAGGGAAGGGTGAGCGAAATAATTTCTTATTTGGAAAGAATTATTCTATTCTCCTGATAACATCCCTTATCTCCCGATAAAGCTATTGTACTCTAGTTTCATTTCTGATGTTCTAATAAAACATCTTAATGATACGGAACTTAGAGGAGAAATGGTTTGTTTTCGCTTATAGTTCCAGATTACAGTTTATTATTATGATGGAATCAATGACAAGAACTTCAAGGAGTCAGTCACATCACATCTGTAGTCAGAGCATAAAGAAATGGATGTATATGTACTTACTCCCTTACTTCTGCTCAACTCAGTTTCTTTACTCTTTTACAGCTCAGGACCTAGGGAGTGGTGCTACCTGCAGTGGACCTGATTGTTTCATGTAATTAACTTAATTAAGACAGTTCCCCACAGACATGAACACAGGCCAACCCAATGAATTGCATTTGACTATAGGTTAGTAGTTCTGACTAGAATCTGTAGGTGAAATGCCCTTGGCATTGATTTATGTACACTAACTTGAACAGATGTGTTTTACTGAGAACCATAAAAGCTAAGTATTTTTATAAGTCACTGTCATCACTTACCACACCAAATAATTTCTTATATGAAAATGCAATTCCAATACAGTAAGAGCTAATACATTTTTCTTACCTTGTTTTGTAAGAAAAGCATCAAGAAACAGCATGCCAGAGACACACAAGCAGATCACAGACAATTCAACTTTGTGTGCATTCTTAGCATCTAATTGTACAGCCCTTCACCCTGCAGGTTATTATGATGGGGTTGAAGCATTTACATTTGTATTTCTTATCTGGAAGAGATAATTAGATATTTTTCACTGTGAAATAATTTACATTAATGGGCCGTAACTCTCAATATGTGGTTTTAAATTGCACATTTAAATAATATAATACCTGTCTCTCTTAATTTGACTGTAATTGTCTGCATGCAGTCATTTTATTTTCTTTTCAAAAAGACAACTAGCTAAAACAACATACTAAATGTCTTCGGTTTATCACTTAGAAATTTTAGAAGAGGTGATGTTGCTGGCTTGCTTGGGATTTTTCAGATTCTCAGTCTGTAAGATGAAAGTTTTTAAAATGGAAACAACAGGACTCCCTACAGCTCCAGCTAGAGAGACACGAGGAGTACATGAGCACCTTGAGTACACGGACTATGCAGAATCCAGGCACAGGGAGCATATGGAGCATGTGAAACACATGCTGGGCCTTGTGAGGGGCTTTGTTGGGATTTGTTTTTAGTTCTTTCTCTGTAAGAGCCAAGATACTTTTTTGTTGTTCATTAGAAGAGAAACTTGGCTTATGAATTCTATATGGCAGCTTGTTCTTAGCCTAGGTTGGTCTCTGATCCTTCCTTTGGTGACAATTGGTTTCAATTCTTTGTGTGTAGATTATTTATTCCCTCAGGGATTTCACAGGCTTTGATGTCTGGGCTGAGTTAGGTCCATGTTATAGAAGGAAATTCCCAAAAGAACACAGTTTAGAAGACAAAGTGACTACATAGACAGCATCTGCAGATCAACTTGGTTCTGATAGATTATAGCCAACAAGAGTTTTAAAATTGCAAATTTGATCACATACAACCAGAGCTTCTGAAACATATATGAGATACCCTCTGTGAAAAAGCCTGATAATTAAGGGCTGGGGTGTGGCTCAGTGATAGACATTGCAGCTGCCTAGCAAACACCAGGACCTGAGTACCTTCTTCAATGTCACAGAGAAAGAGGGAGGGGCAGTGAAGAGCCCCGAAACAGCTGATATTGGTGAAATGGAGAATATAATTTAACATATTAACTTTACACTTTTTATAGTACTTTAGTAACTTTTGAGAGATTCCAATTTCTGATTAATTGAATTTGTAACAAAATGTACATTCAAGCAAAGATCATCAAGGGTTATGAAACAGTAAGTCATAATTTATATTTGTCAAACAAAAGTGGTACTTCTTTGAGTACCTTGGCTTCTCAGAAATTCAGTTTCTTGTAAAGAAACGTGGTGTTACTGGTGGCATTGAATACATTTCATGCCATTGTGCATATAAAGTATTTTGGGAAGTGTAAACATTGTCTACTAACACACAAATGCACTGATGATAATAATAAATGATCCCACTAAGGGGCCAGGGAGGTACTTAGCATGAGGAGGGATGCTCTTCACACATCCTCCCTTCTCCCGGAGCTATGCCCTTGGTAGCTTATTAGCTATACCTCCCTACCACATAACATAAACATCCCCAAGCCACTCACTATCTTCCTATTACTAATTAGTTGCATCTGGAATAAAGTATATGCCAACAGAGAGTCGATTCATAGCTCTCTAAATTATGAGTTTTTTTTAATTAGACTGAAGTATGAAGTTTGAGCCTATGGTATATTATATTCATAGTTTGATGGCCCTAATGTGAAACACTTAAACAGGAGACCACTTCTTGTCATATTCTTAAAAAACCACATCAAAGCAGCCAAACTGAATGATATCACTGTTCTAAATGTTTTTTCCCCTCAAAATTTATATACTGAAATCTAATCAATGAGGTTATAGCCTTTGGACGAATATTGTCTTCCTCAACAGCCTCCAGAAAGCCTCCTTCCTAACATTTGAGTTTATAGTGGGGGTGTCATCTACATTCAAGAGAACTCCCCCACACCCCCCACACTCCCCACCCCCATCCCCACACACAGCCACACCCACCCCACAAACACACACTGAACACACTCTACTAACACCTTGATATGGGACTCCCAAGTGTTGGTTTTTACTCTGTGATAATTTGCTATAGCATACTGCAATGACCTGGATGGGGACTTTCGGTTTGATTAATTTCTTTTAAAAATGATTTATTATTATTATTATTATTGTTATTTGTATCAGTTTCCCTTTCCTCCTCTCTTCCCAGTTCTTCCCCCACCTCCCCTCTGATTAATTTCTAAGCTCTCAAGAACATTTGTATTGAAACTTTTCTTTTGCAATATGAATGGGAAACTACCTCCAAGGGGATTTTTCTTCGGCCCCACCTCCTGTGTGTGTGTTTGCATGCCTGTCTGTTTGTATCATCTGTTATCAACTTTCTAGACTGAGCTGGAACAGACTAAAATGTATTTATTATTCACGGAAGCATTGTGATCTTGAATTTTTTTCTTCATCTCAGGAGTTGAGTAGCTCCCTTGAAAGCATCTTTAGCATCCCCTGAAGTCAGTGCAGGACACATAAAGTGTACAATTTAAACTCAGAACAAACATTTATTATCACCCCCTCCCACCATTTAAAAAAAGAAAAGAAATCCTCAAATCCGCACACCCAATACTTGGATTCCATAATGGGAGACCAGCAAGAACCAACTGGGCACCAGTGTCCGGAACCCGGATGTGGAGGCAGGCTTGCACCCGGACCTGGGTTCTCTGGGTTCTTATAAGGCACCACCGCCTCGCTCCCCACCGGAAGCGACCGCGGAGTTCTAGGCCGTTGAGGGGCTGTCCATTCCGGTGACCTTCTCTTCCTGCACTGGTCCCTCTCCTTGCCCAGCCGCCTTGTGCAGACATGAACCCCAGCGACCCCAGCTACTCCTTGGCTTCGCTCTATGTGGGGGACCTGCACCCCGATGTGACCGAGGCCATGCTCTATGAGAAGTTCAGCCCCGCCGGGCCCATCCTCTCCATCCGGGTGTACAGGGACAGGACGACCCGCCGCTCGCTGGGCTATGCCTCTGTCAACTTCCAGCAGCTGGAGGACGCCGAGCGGGCCTTGGACACCATGAATTTCGATGTGATAAAGGGCAAGCCGGTCCGCATCATGTGGTCTCAACGGGACCCGTCGCTGCGCAAAAGTGGAGTAGGCAACATCTTCGTCAAAAATCTGGACAGGTCCATTGACAGCAAAGCGCTGTATGATACGTTTTCTGCCTTCGGGAACATCCTCTCGTGTAAGGTGGTCTGTGATGAGAACGGCTCCAAGGGTTATGGGTTTGTGCACTTCGAGACCCAGGAAGAAGCTGAACGAGCAATTGAGAAAATGAACGGGATGTTCCTAAATGATCGCAAAGTGTTTGTGGGGCGATTTAAGTCTCGCCGGGACAGGCAGGCTGAACTTGGAGTCAGGGCTAGAGAGTTTACCAATGTTTACATCAAGAATTTGGGAGAAGACATGGATGATGAGAGACTCCAGGGTCTCTTTGGCAAGTTTGGGCCTGCCTTGAGTGTTAAAGTCATGACTGATGACAGTGGAAAATCCAAAGGGTTTGGATTTGTAAGCTTTGAAAGGCATGAAGATGCACGGAAGGCCGTGGATGAGATGAACGGGAAAGACCTCAATGGAAAACAGATTTATGTTGGCCGAGCTCAGAAAAAAGTGGAACGACAGACTGAACTGAAGCACAAGTTCGGACAGATGAAGCAAGATAAGCGCAAAGTTGAGCAGGTACCACCCCAAGACCGAAGCATCAGATGCCAAGGTGTTAATCTTTATGTGAAAAACCTTGATGATGGCATTGATGACGAGCGTCTCCGGAAGGAGTTTTCTCCGTTTGGTACTATCACTAGCGCCAAGGTTACCATGGAGGGGGGTCGCAGCAAAGGGTTTGGTTTTGTATGTTTCTCCTCTCCGGAAGAAGCCACTAAAGCAGTTACCGAAATGAATGGTAGGATTGTGGCCACCAAACCACTCTATGTAGCTCTAGCTCAACGCAAAGAGGAGCGGCAGGCTCACCTCAGTAACCAATATATGCAGAGAATGGCAAGCGCCAACCCGGTCATCAACCCTTTCCAGCCAGCACAGGCTCCTTCAGGTTACTTCATGACAGCAACACCACAGACTCAGAACCGTGGAGCATGCTCTGCTCCTCACCAAACTACTCAGCAGGGACCGAGTCCCCGTGGGAGTGCTCAGGGTGCCAGAGCTCATTCGTTCCAAAATATGTCTAGTGCCATCCACCCATCTACTGTTCCATCATTTGGTAGTTCGGGACCAGCTTCCTCACAGGCTCTACGGAGTATGCCAACACATCGTGCAGCCAACACTTCCACACAGATGACGGGCTCACATCCCACCACTGCTTCTGCGGCAGCTGCTCCTGCTGCCCGCACAGTTCCCCAGTATAAATATACCTCTGGAGTCCGCAATCCCCCTCAGCATCTTAACACACAGCCACAAGTCACCATGCAGCGGTCCACTGTTCCTGTCCAAGGTAACAAAGCATCTTTGACTGCCTCCATGCTGGCGGCTGCTTCTCCTCAAGCGCAAAAGCAAATGCTGGGGGAATGGCTGTTTTCTCTCATACAAGCCATGCACCCTGCTCTAGCTGGTAAAATCACTGGCATGCTGTTGGAGATTGATAATTTAGAACTACGCCGCATGCTTGACTCGCCGGAGTGTCTCCACGCCAAAGTTGATGAAGCTCTAACTGTGCTTCAAGCCCACCAAATGAAAGAGACTCCCCAGCAAGCGGCCGGCAGTGTCACTGGTGTCCCAACTGCTTAAAGGTGAGCAAATGAAAGCGTGAAACTCCTGCTTCACCAAAGAACATTATCTGGACATCGGAAAAACTATGGGGGGAAAAGAGAAGCAAAATCGAAACTAAATGAAAAGGGAATGAGAATCTTCTGTGCCGTGCCAAGTCCGTGCCGGGTCTGGTGAGCAATGCAGGCCCCAAGAGCACTTGGCTTAAGACAGCAGACGACAGAAACAGTGAAATTTAAAAACAAACGAACATTTTATGGACTTTGGGGAATTGATTTCTTTTTTCAGCAAAGTGAAAAAATGTAAAGCACCTCTTGAGTTGTAATTCAAATAGCTCCAGATGTCAGTTCTAAGTAATAGAATTGATAACTGAGCAAGGGAACACGATTGGATCATAACATTCTTGCTTTACTACAACTCCCTTTAAAGAGTAAGAGGGGAAAAGAAAGGTGTCACTGTTGCCTACCTAGTAAGACCTCTGAGACGCCAGGCGGGCTATTGCTTGTGACGGACTATTTCCACACACTTGTTGCCATAAACAGAACACATGCAGTCTGTAATTCTCAACCCCATCAATTAGTGGTACCAAAAAACCACCTTCAAACTTAGAAACTTGTGTCTGCAGCAAAAACTACAGAAAGTGAATTGTTACAGCCATAAAAGTTATGTTTGTCATCCTGGTTTCTTGGAGCTATGTTTTGGCGGGATAGATGAGAAGGTAAAGACAAAAGTATGAGGTCATTAAAAACTATACTATACAAAAACACAGAGGCAGGAAGAGGGAAGGAGGGAGACCGGAGACATGGAGATAGAAGAGATGGTTTGGAGGGATTAGGGTTAATGTGATTTTTTTTCAGGCCCCAGAGAACCCAAACAGGAGATTTCAGGATGAGAGTCTTGCCCTTTGAAGCAGATGTGAGCTAGTGCATTCTGGAGAAGGAAGTGCTGATGAGTGGCTTCCTCCACAAAAAGAGGGGGGATTTAAGAAGAAAAGGAATTCAACAAGGGGTTTGGTGTTCGTGAATACTGATCTACACAATAAAGCTGTTTTTCACAAATACTAATGTATTTTTAAATTTAAGTTATTTTTTGTGGTTGAATTATTTTTGTGTCCTAAAACAGTAATTCTGTGTCACTGAAAAACTACATTATTTCTCAGTATTCTTTCTTAACGGTAGATTGCAGCATAAATCACTGTAAATACAAAGATTTATACAAAACCTAATAGCAAGCATCTATGCAAGTGATTTCAAAATGACCAGCTTTTTGGTAATATACAATTAAAATACATTGTTCTCATTTGGGGGTGTTAATAGCTGTCGGTAAACATAATTACCATCAAATTTACACCTAATGACTTACACAGTATTGAGACTCTCAGTGTTGTTAGAGGACATGGAAAAGCAGTGAAATACACGGGCATTAAACACTGAGTTCACAGAAAGAAAAGTGAAAAGATGTTTGAATTTATTAGGACTTAGAAATGACATCAGATCTCATATTTGCAGGAACAAAGTTCCCAGTGGTAGCAAGTGTCACTGAGTATTATATAAGAAACTTTGCTGCACCTCCAAGCCATCCCCTTGGTAGGAATATGGGCATGACCCTAGGGAGACATGAGCCTGGGTGCTTTTAGCTGGCACAAAAATTTGCAAAGAAACCTTCCCTCCCAGGATGACACATGGCAAACATGAACACCATGTCCATGCTCCGGAACATTTCAGTGTGGTCAGACTGATGGAGCAGCCCTGTCCTATCAGAAAGTACTCCCAGCAGAGATCCAGTTAACCACAGTTTTAGAAGAATATTTCAGGCACGAGGCAAACTATGGAGAACTTCATGCAAACAGAAATGTGCAGTGCACGAAAGTCACCTGCATGATAAATGGAGAGGCAGCAGAAACCCTGCCACTTTGCCACAGGAAAGACTCACACGATTACCTTTCTTGCTTTTGAGTATCACCTTCGGCCCACCTGAGAGCTTGTCCACTTCATCTCTGCTGCACATTCACAGATGCATCTCTGCCTGCTCATCTCCATCCATGCATAGTCCAAAGGGTTTCCTTCATTTTCATTTCAAAAGTGTCTTGGCTATGAGAGACACAGCCAAGGCTTTCAAAGTAATGGTAGATTTGGTAGAGATTCATAATACCCTCTCTTGCGCACTAAGTTCCAGAAGTTAAAGTACTGCCCAGGTCTTCACATGTTTTCACCAGATCTGGTTCTTGTAGACTTAGAATGCCTTTGTGGAGGAAGTCAATTCACCAAGTGTATATATACATCTATATCTAGTTTTTTTTTTTTCATTTTCTAAAATTCTGAAATTTTTATTTTCTCCAAAAGTTAGAGAAAACATAAAGCTGTTGGGTATTACTTTCCTGCTTATTAAGGAAAGTCTAGCTCTTGCTGAGAATAAAGTTCTTGAGAGTTAGCCGATTGTTTCAGTCCATGTAAGACTGGAGTCTTTCTCATCCTCTGGAGTTCTTCATCACCCTATAATGCCCTCTTGAATATGTTTTGTGGTTGCTGCAATTAATTGCTTTCTTTGTAACTTTAGGGTTTTGACCTTAAATTTTTTTTTTTTAATTTGTTTCTTTTGGTTGGAAACCAATGCTCAACTCAAATTTGTCAAAATATTTCATCCATGAACTAAATTTTTTACTTTTCAAGTAAAAATAACAGTCATCCATGTTTGCTTTGCTCCAGTGTTCACACTCAAATGGAGTAGAAATCACAGCCACTGCAAAGCTGTGGGTGGAGCCGCTCGAGTCCCCTTGCTTTGCTGTGTCTCTTTCACTGTCCTGCTCTAATTCAGGTGCAGATGTGTACTGTAAGATCAGCTGGATGTGTAAAATCCCTGCCTTGTATGCCTGGTGGCCCAGATTCCCCTGAACCCATGGAAAAGTAGAAGGAAGCATCCAGCTCAGAAGAGTTGTCATCGAACCTTGCAAATACATATCACACACACACACACACACACACGTAAAATTTAAAGACTGCTCAATGCTAGCTTCTGTGCTTCTCAAATCTTGCAAACTTGCTCTCTATATAGGTGTAGATGCAGTTTCTAGGGTGGCAGTCTTATAGGATTGCCAAGTTTATAAAGAACATCTAATAAATTCTGGACCAATGAGATGGCTCAGCAGATAAGAACTCTTGCGACCAAGCTGGGGGACCTAAGTTAAATGCTTTGGAACTATGCAGAAGGAGAGAAGCAACTGCCACAAGTTGTCCTCTGAGCTCTCCGTGCTCATGATGGCAGACATGTGTCCCCAACAAATATACACACTGAATAATAAAGATAAATTCTTAAATACCTTTGCTCATTTGTGATGAAAGAACTTAGGCCAACAAACACTTTTTTAAAAAAGATAAAATATCTTAGCACCAAAGTTGCTTGGTACTCCTTGTATGTGAAGTTAATAAAAAGCCTTTTATGAGTTTGCTATTATACGAAGGTTTCCTAGTCAGAGCCTCTCCCTATTACCTGCACATGGAGGAAAGGGCATCTTATTCCTACCATCTCTCCCTATTCCCCCTACCCTGCACTCATCGATGATCCCTCGGCTTGCCTGGTATAGTTCCAGTTGTGCTCACATCCTTGGTTCTGTTGATCCTGCCTTAACTATCTACCTTCTTAAAGTCACATTCCGTTCCCTCCTCCACAAATCTTCCTGAGCACAGAGAGAGCAGCACCAACCCCCACGGGATCTCATCCAGAGTCCTGTGTACTTAGTGGCTGACTAGAGTTGCTTTCCATTTTTAATACATTTTCAAATAATACATATATAATACAAGCACAAGAGAGTGACAGGGACCATCACAATGCATTCACAGGACCCCTGGGACCTTATTGCCTGATTAAAGGAAAGGTATGAAGTACTATACACAGTCATCATATTTGGGGAAAAATGCTAAGGTCATTTTAGTGAGCCAAAAATCACTGAGGGAAGGGCTCAGTTCAAAGTGCAGAGTGTTCAGCAGGCCTGAAGAAAAACCTATCCCCGGTATTTGGCTACATCAAAGACCAAACGTTTTAGCTGATTATAATAAATCACCAGTTTATATCCGTGCATGTAGTCTTTGAAACCCAATGGGAAACATTTTTTTTCCCCCCGCAAAGCAGTTGATAATCTTTCATGGGATGCAAGAGCCCGAGAACTATGGGACATGTGTATCTTCCCTACCTCTTCTTCCTCCTCCTTGAGAAAACTGGCCTCAGAACAGTATCACAAAGTCCTTGTCCCGGCCTGTGGGTGCTACTAAGTGAGTTTTGTAATACAATAGTGTATGAGAGAAATGCTTCACAAACCGCAGTGTGCCATACAAACACAACACTACAATTTCTACAGTCATAGAGGTGGTTGACAATATTATGTCTTGGATTGATCCATCTGTGGTGGGTGAGTGGGGACATCTGAATTGATTAAGTCTGTGTTTAAAGAAATTGTTTTAATGTGTTTATTATTATCAAGATAATAGTAAGAAACCAGTGTGGACCTGACTCTTATCAGAGATAGTTGGATGCTTTTTCACCGGCCCTTTAAAAACCGTAAAAGTAGGTCCAGGAAATGAGAAAGACAAATTTAGTTTAGTTCATGAAGAAGAAGCTCCTTAAATATGTAGTATAGCTCTCAGCCTTTACCAGAGAGGTCTCTACTTACAGTAGGTCACAATTAGTGTGGAAACAACTAGTCCAAGTGTGGAGCATAAGGGACTGAGAAGACTCAGATCTAAGTGGGGCATCTACATCACCTACCGCCACCTCCAAAGCTCAGGGAACATCGTAGAAAAGGGGTGGAGAACTTGTAAGAGGAGAGTTTGAGAACGAGACCGGAAATTTTGGGGAGTACACCACCCCGTACTGCCCCCTCCATGTTACTGGAGAAGTTGGGAGTCACATACTGGACTTCTTGTTTTGTTTTGTTTTTCAAGACAGGGTTTCTCTGTGTAGCTTTGGTGCCCATCCTGGATCTCACTCTGTAGACCAGGCTGGCCTTGAACTCACAGAGATCCTCCTAACTCTGCCTCCCAAGTGCTGGGATTACAGATGTGTGCTGCCACCACCACCACCACTGCCCTGCTGAGTTCTTGGTCTTTTTAAAGAAAGAGTTTATGAATGGACTCAAAAAGAAGCTATTAGAGTTTAGAAGGAAAATCTCAGCAGCTGCCCAGAGGAAGAAGAAAGAGAATAGGAAGAGAGGAAGCCACACCATCTGAGCTAAGCTGGCACAGAGGTCAACCTCAGGCTGGAGGAAGGAGCACAGGGTAGAGGGAGGGGCTGGAGACAAAGGGTGAAGGGGCCTGACGTTTTAGGGAAATGGTGCTTAGAAAATCAATAGAAGGAAGGAAAAGATGTAGCATGCACCTTAAAAGGTCTTATTATTAAGAGGCGGCACACACCTTTAATCACAGCACTCTGGAGGCAGAGCCAGGCGGATCTCTGTGAGTTTGAGGCCAGCCTGGACTACCAAGTGAGTTCCAGGAAAGGCACCAAAACTAGACAGAGAAACCCTGTCTCGAAAAACAAAACAAAACAAAACCAAAACAAAAAACAAACAAACAAAAAGAATAAACCTGAAGTCAGGTATTGGGGTTAAAGCTGGAAGATCAGAGAAGCAGAACAAGCCACAGCCACCTCACGTCTCCAATTCCTCAGCTGATCCTATTTCCTCAGACTGGAAGCCTCTGAGTCCTCATCCAGAATAAATCTCAGCTGAACTACTGCTCAAAAGCCTAAAAGCTTAACCAGACTCTAGTTCCTAGTCCTCGCACCGTATATACCTTTCTGCTTTCTGCCATCACTTCCTGGGATTAAAGGTGTGAGTCACCATGCCTAGCTGTTTCCAGTGTGGCTTAGAACTCAGAGAGATCCGAATGGATCTCTGCCTTTGGAATGCTAGGATTAAAGGCGTGTGTGTCACCATTTTCTGGCCTCTATATCTAGTGGCTGTTCTGTTCTCTGACCCCCAATAAGTTTGTTGGGGTGCACAATATATCAACCACAAGTTACCTTTGTGAGTAGTTCAGAAAAGTGGGCAGACTTACAAACTGCCAGGTGTTGACTGTAAACCACTGTGCTGGGGATTCTGGGAAGGAAAAGTCCATTATGGCAAAGGGCAAGTCTTCCTCCTCTCTCTTTAGCATGACATAAGGTGGACCTGGCTTCCTGAGAGGTGGTCCCTTGTTGAGGGGATTGACCTTTACAACTAGAATAACCAAGGGAGGGGACCAGAGAACCCTGTGTCTCTATGTAGAGGTAGATTCCATGTTTTCCTATAACAGAAAGGACTGGTCATCTACAGAGCAGCATTGGCCACACATCCATGACCTCATTGCTGCCATGGTAACCTGCAGAAGACCTGCACAGGATTAGGCCTGTTCATCAAAGTTTCTTCATGGATGAGGGAAGGGCTCTTGAGGGGATACTCCTCCTGGAAGGAATATTGGAAGTTGATGGGCAGGAGAAGGTGTCTTACTTTCTGCAATTATATCCCCACCAGCAAACTGCCCATGCTCTGGTAAATGGCCTTCCACCCATGCTCATGCAGGCGGCCCTAAACTCAGAGTTGCATATGTGCGAACTGCACATAAAAGCAGGGAGGGAGCTTGTTGGGGAGAAAAAGAATTTTAGTAAAAGGTTGGGAGATTAGACAAGGTAATGTGAGTAAAACAGACTATATTCATCATATGCTTGTATGAAACTTTCAAAGAATAGAAAGAAAAACCAAACAGACAAAACCCAGGAAATATCTCAAATACAAACTCTCCACGGATTAGCAAAATCAGAAAGTTGACCTGTCAAAAGCAGGTCTGGGAAAGAGTTCTATCCGTCTGCTCCTTGGCAAAATCTGGATCCCTTTTACCCTCTTTGTGAAAATGGACTTGTTTGTTGTGATTTTAACTTTATCTTTTATGGAGCATGACTCACCCCAAGGCTCCTCACCTCACTGCAGAAGCTGAGGGTCCCCATGATCCACCTGGCTGGAGTGGACCACTGGCTCCCCTGAAATACTCAGCAGAAATCGTAGATGCAATGACAAAGTTGTGATCTTCCTTCAGTGCAGAGGAAATAAGGAAATTGATTCCCTCCAACAATCAAGACTGAGCCTGGCACGGAGCTTGTACAAGTGAATCTTATGGCACCGGGGTAACCTTGCTGTGCCTTCCAGCCAATGGCCCTTCTCTAGCAGCTGTTGGGTCCTTAGGCTGGATGGCCTGCATCAGGTACCCTGAGGAGGGCCACTGATTAGACATGAAGGCAAGGGTAATGTGTATGTGCGTGCGTGTGTGTGTGTGTGTGTGTGTGTGTGTGTGTGTGTGAGAGAGAGAGAGAGAGAGAGAGAGAGAGAGAGAGAGAGAGAGAGAGAGACAGAGAGAGAGAGACAGAGAGAGAGAGAGAGCGAGAGCGCGAGCGCGCAGGTGTGGCGGGGGATGTATGCCTTGCATTGTGTAACAAGTCAGATATGATTTGGTCTGTTTATGCATCAGGAAATTTGGTGGAATACCTTCTTTAAGATGAGTGTACCTACCTATAACAGCCAATAACGTTTTATGTCCATTTTCTTGTTGTTCTTTTACTTAAAAATTATTGGGGTTATCAGGAACAGTGTTTATTTCTCTACTTTTTAAATGAACTTACATAAGTTTTATTTGTTAATTGATTGGTCTTTGTATTTTTGTTTTTTTTTTTTAATTTGTGTTTTACTTTTATGTAGATGGGTGTTTTGCCTGCATAAATGTAGGCATGGCCCCTGTATGCCTGGTGTCAGCAGAAGCCGGAAGATGGCGTCAGTTCTGCTGGAACTGGAGTTACAGATAGTTGATGAGCTGCAATGTGGGCGCAACATAGGCCCTCCAAAAGGGGCAGTCAGTGTTCTTAGCCATGAGGTCATTTCTCCAGCCCTTAGCTTTTCAGAGGGGGAAGTGTGGGTTCAGTTTCTTTTCTGGAACCAGCCTTGGTGATTTGATAATTTCCTAAAAATCCCTCTTTAAATTAATTTTCATGATTTTTTTCCTACAATATATTTTGATCATATTCTTTCCCTTCCCCACATTCCTCCCAGATCCTCCCTACCCACCTGACTTCATGTTCCCTCTCTCTTTAAAAACAAAACAAAATCATGAACAAAACAAGAATCAAAGAGAACTAAAAAGAAAAACAAAACAGCAAGACAATAATTAAACAAAACAAAAATGCTCAAAAAATGAAGCCTGATTGGTGTTGGCCAACTTCTCCTTGGTACGGGATCTGCCTTGGGGTGCAGTTGACATGCCACGTGACATGCCATTAGAGAAAACTGAGTTTCCCTCTACCAGCAGGTATCAACTACAAATAGCTTCTTGGTTAGGACTGGGGCCTCCTTCCCCTTCTCAGTGTTGGGCTTGTCTGGTTTGAATATGCGTTGGGGTTGTCTGGTTTGAATGAGAGTACTGCCATGCTCTCTATGAGTTCGTGTGTACATCAGTACTTTTATGTCTGAACAACGGTTTCCCTGGAGTCGTTCACAGGCTCTGACAGTCTTTCTGTGACCTTTTTAGCAGAGACCTCTGAGCCCCGAAATCCTATATAGGGCTGAGTACTCCAAACTCTCTCACTCTCAGCACATTTCACTGGATTAAATGCTATGGTTTGGACTCAGTTTGAGGGTTCCCCAAAGCTCCGTGTGCTTAAATTTTATCCTCATTGTAAGTATTAAAAGGGAAGAAATTGAACTGGATTTGGCATACAGAGGCAAGGCCTTTGGAAAGTAATTAGGATTAGATATGTTTTGGCAATCAAGAACTCTTGATTGACTTCTAGTACACATGCACACACATACATACACACCACATGTATACTCGCACACACAACCCCCACATGCAAATATAGACACAAACACACAAATACAGACACAGACTCAGACACAGACACACACACACACACACACACACACACACACACACACACACACACACACCACTTCCTTGTGTTTCTCTGATCTATCTTTCAATCTTGCTCCCAATTAGGCACCACCAGATCTATTGGAACTGGTACCTCCAGAATGATGAACCGAAATAAACCTCTTTTTAAAAATAGTATTAACCTTCTTCAGATATTTTGTTCTAGTAATGAAAAGCAGATTGATATGACTCAAAGGTGATATTGTCCTTGGATTTCCTTGTAGATGCTATAATTTTAGCCACCTCTGGAATGACAATCCTCCCTTACATTTCCAGCTTCTCTCACTTTCTGTTTATGGAGTATTGTTGTTTATCACACATATTATTTGTTTTTGGAAACCAACTTTTGGCTCCTGTTGATTTTATGTGTACATATTTGCTTTCTGTTTTTGCAATGGCCTGTCTCTATTTCCTTGAGTTACTTTAAACAGTACGCTGGGTATTAGTTATTTCCTTCAGCCTACCTCTTGCTTAATAAACTTATTTCAAGGCACTTCAAAGCTCCAAGTACCTCCTTAGCTAAATCCCATAGCTCTTAATTAGTGTTGTTTTAAACATCCAGTTCTAATGACTTTTAATATTTAATTATGCCCAGTAGTCTCCTTTGTTAGAAAGAACATCTCGATCCTCGATCCTCTCTCTGTCTTTTGTGACCTTCACACTTTTGAGGAGTGACCCAATTATTTCGAGGATGGTCATCATCCGGGGCTTGCTAGGACCTTTTCTTTCTCCTCAGTGTTCTTCATTTTAACCATTATGTATGTAGGTGTTGATGTCGTACTTTTTCTTTTTAAATTCAAATGGCTTCTTAAGTTGAAGTTTCATCGAGGATTGGTACTCTTCCATGATTCTGGGCAGCCATCAACCATCATCTCTCCACTACCTTCAGGTTTGAGATGTGTTGAACTGTTTCTGTCCTATATACACCAGCCTCTCATCTTTTTTTCATCTCTTTATATATGATTCATATAATTTTGGAATAATTTATGTAGATCCTCTACATCATTGATCTTTTCTTTAGCCGTCTCTCTCCTGTTATTGAGGACTGTGGTTGTGTTGATTGGAGTTTGGTGGATCTATTAGCAATATGAAAGCAAATGTCTCATGTCTCTCAGAGCTTTCTAGATTAACTGATTCATCCTCCTGGTTTGGAGTATCTTGTCTGATTTCTATAGTCACCTTGCAGTTCTGTGGGTCTCAGAAACCTGGGAACTTTTCACTCTCACGCCTTTAGTAAGCTGGAGTATTTGGGATCACTTGACCATGTTTCTTTCATTCTCAGAAAGTTTAGCCTGGGATTTCTCAAAACATGGGTACAGGGCTCCTAGAAGCATCTCTGCTAAAATATTGATTACCATTATGTCAAATGTCAACCTCCGAGTTTGTGTAAAGTAGGACTAGACATGACATGTGTTGCTTTTGTGAGCCATCTGCCATCCCTCCAACCTCCAGTATTTTGTGTTTAGTTATTTTGTCTTTTTAACTTCTAGAATTTATTTTTCAAATTTCTTCTCTAAATTTAGATAATTTCTTTTTTCCATGACCATTTCTTTCAATTTCTATTTTTATTTGTTAAATGTGTTAGATATATTTTTATCTACATCAACTAATTTCAAATATCTGATTAGAGTAATTTAATAAATTATGACTTGGAGTAAAGATCAACCATGGAATCTGTTTCCTCAGGAGGTGATTGCTTATGAATTTGGATTTGAGTTCCTTGAAACTTGAACTAGATTTATTTGAAACCTATCTTTGAAGGGTTCTTTCACAGATCAATTTATATTTACCTCTACCACATCTGGAATACTCCATGGCTGAATAATTTTAAACTCATTTGCAGTTTTGTGGCACCCTCAGGAAATGCCACCATAGTCCCTAGAATCTCATAATAATGAGTTCATAGTTTACAGTCTCCAGAAAAGAACTGTTTTCCACATGTCCATGGTCATGATGAGATACACTCAATTAGAAGGCTGGACATTGAACTCTTCAAAATGTTCACCCCAGTCATAGTAAAGCTTCTATGGGTGGATGTGTGTCCTTCCCAGATTCATATATTGATGCCCTAGACCCCTAACAGTACTTTACTTAGATGTAGAGCCTTAGAGGACAGTGATGGTTAAATAATGTCTTACCCAACAGAGCCAGTGTTCTTCTAGAAGTTGAAGAGGTCTTGTGGCTCTGCCGAGCTATGTGAGGACAGACTGAGAGGTTGGCCACTACCAATGGAAGAAGCTAAAGCACCAGCACCTTAATCTTGGGCTCCTGGCTTCAAAATCTGTGAATGAATTTCTGTTAATTGAGAACCCCAGACTGTGGTGTTGTGTGATGGCAAATATGAGCAGTGTCACGTACAGTGCTGTTGTGACAGATACTGAATACAGAAAAGGCTTTCAAACCACATGATGGCTAGAGGGTAGAAAGGGCCTTAAGGAGCACATTTGAAAAGTCCTAGAGTTTTGGAAGAACAATGACTGAAGGTGGTTCTGAGAGGTGTCATAGGAAATGGGGAACATATTAAAAATCATAGGAAGGATAATCCTTGCTGTAAATTGGAAAATAACTTGGATGAAGCTATTTCAGTTCAGTGGAAACTATCAATTGTGATAAAAATAGGTCTTTAGCTGAGGAAATTTTAAAGTAAAACTTTGAGTTATAGCTCAGCTGCTCCCTTTTGCCTGTAACAAAATGGCAGAGGAGAGGGCTGGATTAAACTGGAATTCCCAAGAAACACGGAATATAGCTTGAGAATCTTCAGTCTCCTCATTTTAGCGGTGTGTGGGGGGGTGTCAGTGGAAGGAACTTCTGAGTCAAGCATCATCAAGGTCATGTCTCAATTGGAGAATCATTTGATGAGTGGATTATATTATGGGTACAACTCCAAAGCTAAGGCTGGACCTTAGTAGAAACCAGGGATGGAGATAGAGTGGTCTCAACAGAAACTTTATCCACCTCATTAACAAAAACAGAGATGTGTGGTGGTATTGTGTTCCCCAAAATATTGTGTACCTTAATAAACTTATCTGGGGTCAGAGAACAGAAAAGCCACTAGATACTTAGGATAGGCAGTGGTAGCACACACCTTTAATCCTAGCATTCCAGAGGCAGAAATCCATGTGTTCAAGGATACAGTCAAGCGTGGTGACTCATGCCTTTAATCTCAGAAAGTGAGCCTTTAATCCCAGGGAGTGGTGGTAGAAAGTAGAAAGATATATAAGGCATGAGGATTAGAAACTAAAAGTATTTGTCTGGTTAAGCATTTGGCTGGTTAAGCATTTGGCCTGGTTAAGCTTTCAGGCTTTCAAGCAGCAGTTCAGGTGAGAGCCATTGGGATGAGGACACGGAAGCATCCAGTCTGAGGAAACAAGACCAGCTGAGAAGTTGACCAGGTGAGGTTAGCTGTAGCTTGTTCTGTCTCTCTGATCTTCCAGAATTCACCCCAATACCTGGTCCGGTTTTGATTTTATTAATAAGACTCTTTAAGATTCCTGCTACAGAGATGGGACAATAAGAGAAGGCAACCAGAGTCTCAGAATCCCTTCTGATGAAACAATGGATCTATCTGGCTGTAAATATTTAATATTTGCCTGACAAGAAAGAACATCTCTTAAGGTAACCCAGAGGCTCTCAGGCACACTCATCTCTCTCTCAAGGCCTAAGGCCCCCAGGCTGGGCTATCTCCTCAGTTTCGATAAGTCAGACAGTCACCACCTGAGACCTAAGGGGAGAAGACTGCTGCACAGACATACAGGGATGAGCCCATCCCCCAAGCCTGGGAGGTCTCACTGAGCCATAGGGGTCCCAGGACATAGAGCCCCTTCACTGATAGGTTCAGGGGACCAAATGTCAATAATTATTCCCGAGAATCAGGAAGTGCTTAGGGCACCCTATTCCTTTCTTATTTTGAATTTCTCCTTTTGGAGTGGTGGTAAGTCTGCTGTAGGCCTTTCCCAACCCTGTATTTTGGTTGCAAGTGCAGAACATGTGCCTGGTTCACAGGTTAACTGAGCAGAAGAATTGGGGGGCCTCAGGATGAACAATAACTCCGGGCCTGCTGCCCCATTAACTGGCACAGATGACAGTAGATGAAGACCTGTAGCTGAAGTTTTTAGAAGAATGGGCTGAGACTTTGCATTGGGCTATTGGGATGTTGGTGTTTGCACTTTGCTTGTGAGAAAAGTATCGATTTTGGAGTCCAGGGGGAAAAGCGTCATGAGCTGAGCTTTGTCCTCCAGATTTCACACGTTGAAAGCTGTGTTTTCTTATGCTGTGGTCATGTTTGGAGACAATATGTAAAGTGACAATTAAAATTAAATAGAACTATAAGGATTGAATTGCAGTTCAACAGGCTTGCATGCTTGTGTGAGGGCCTGAGGAAAGGCTGTGGGGAAACAGAAACCAGCCGTCTGCAAGCTGCGGTAGTGTACTACAGGACGGCTCAGCCTCCAGAACTATGAGGGGAAAAAAATCACAGCATTTAAACCACCCAGTTAGCAGCCAAAGAGAAACAGTCCAGGTGCCTGAGTGCTGGTGCAACCTTTCCACATGCACATAGGAGGCACTGTATTCATGCTTCCCCACTGTCTGCAATAACTCAGCATGCTGCTCTCTCTAGAGTCCGGAGCCAAGCACAGAAACGCTCCCAGCTTTTACCCTCGCTGCTTATCCCTCCTCTACTTATCCCCTTTCCACACACACAGTTGCCTTCACCCACTGCTCCCATCATGGTGGTCTTGCCTTTGTCTTCAACACTCACCTCTTAAGTTTGAAGAGCATGTCCACTCTTCAGGAGCACACTAACCAGCCCTATGCTTTGGGATCCTGCTGGAGAAAACTCAGTCACTTCCCAAACGTTCTGAAGGGTTGTGTTGTCTCCAGTCCTGCGTTCTTCTGGCCATGTTTCTATTTGCTAGCCTCACTTTTTACTTCACAACGCAAATAGGGGCCCTCTGAGAGGAAATTGCTTAATGTCAACCCCTCTTTCCTCATCATGCTACCTGCAGCCATTGCCTCTTCCTCCTCTGTATTGTCAGTAAGGAGGTAGGAAATCCCATTCATAGCCAACTCCAAGGCTGTTGTCCGGCTTCTGTATCATCTCATCTCCTTCCATCATTATCCCGTTCATCCATGTGTTCATTTATTCTTCCATTTAAGGAGGATCTGGAGGAGAAAACGTAGCTGTATTAGGCACTGATTTAAAGTGGTAAGGTCCTCCGGGAAGAAACAAGCCTGTGAGGAGTTATGGTGAGGGTTATCTCCTGACAGCTGGGAAGCAGTGTCCCTTAGTTGTCCCCAGGACAGTGCTTAGCTCACAGTCCCCGCTGGTGTCCCTGGATCTACACTCCACTTGGAATCAGTGAGTGAAATGGCATCAGGCACGACAGTATCTTCCCCCAGGTGCATGGTCCCTCGTCAAAGGCTGTCCTGGGATATGCTGGAGCAGCTGATGGGAAGGTGTGGGTTGATGCTGAAGGCGCTGGTCTCCTTCTCAGGGGAAGAAGAGTGAAGCTGATGCAGAGCTGGGAGACTCCAGCAGTGTCTGGAGACTTTGGGGTCTGGTCCGCTGTGCATATCTGTCTCTATCTCTCTGTCTCTCCGTCTCTTTGTCTCTCTCTCTCTTCCCCTCCTTCCATTTCTCCTTTCCTCCCTCCCTCCCTCCCTCTTCCATCCTCCCTTCTTTCTCTGGCTCTTGCTCTTCCTGATAGAGAAACAGAATGCTTAATAATCACGACTAACTTAAAATGTTAAATCCAAGATATAGCACAATTCAGATAACAGAATCACCCAGCCTCTGACAAACTGTCACAACCATATCCCAGTGGCACAGGATACTGACGTAGCAGGAATCTTAAAAGTTCTTATTAATAAGAACAAACCTGGAGCCAGGTATTGGGGTGAATGCTGGAAGGTCAGAGAAGCATAACAAGCCACAGCTACCTTACCCTGCCGATTCCTCCGCTGATACTGTTTCCTCAGAATGGAAGCCTCTGAGTCCTCATCCAGAATGAATCTCAGCTGACTGCTGCTAAAAGCCTAAAAGCTTAACCAGGCTATAGTTCCTCATCCTCACACCTTAAATACCTTTCTGCTTTCTGCCATCACTTCCTGGGATTAAAGGCTCTTGTTACCACGCCTGGCTGTTTCCAGTGTGGCTTTGAACTCACAGAGATCCAGGCTGATCTCTGCCTCTGGAATGCTAGGATTAAAGGTGTGTGTGCCACCATTTTCTGGCCTCTGTATCTAGTGGCTGCTCTGTCCTCTGACCCCAGATAAGTTTATTAGGGTACACAATATTTTGGGGAACACAATACCACCACATACTAGTGCTTTGGAGCTAAATTAAAACAAATGAATGACTTAGTCAAAGTCATACCACTGTGTGGCGGATTATTTGAAAGGACATAGTTGGTGGCAAATAGAGTTATAATCCCAACATCTAATCCCAACAGATTTCTTCCCCTGCAGTAATGAATGGCATGGGTATGGAGGGTGGAAACCCAGAGCCAGACAAGACAGAGAGCTAAGAAGGGCTCCGAGTTCTCTAGTTTACACTGTTAGATGGATGGCCGTGCTGGGTCCGTGCTGATTAATAAAGATACCTGAAAGGAGAGGAGAAAAAGTCATTCAACTCTGGATATATTTGGTGCAAAGCATGTCCAGGTGGAGAAGAAAAGCCCTGGCTCAGCACATTCAAGGAAGCGCCTCTCATAGAGAATTCTCTCCCAACTCATGAAATATCGGCGCTCTACAACTTTTCTGTTCCTTTTTAATCGTTAGTTGTCTTGTACTGAGGTCTCTAAGTATTAAGTGGAAATTACACACACACACACACACACACACACACACACACACACACCTTCTATCCTGTTCTGGATAATTCTCTGAAAAACACCCTCTTTACTTCCCAACAACTACTCCATGTACTGAAGTTGGGAATTATTCTCCTCTTGGGGCATTATTTTTACTTCAAGGCCTCACAGCTTTCTGACACCAAGATTGGGCAGGCTTCAGTTCCTTTGATCATCCCTCTGCCACAGTAGGCCCTTTAGACCATCTCTTCTACCTAAAGGGATGCATCTTGGATTAGGGTGGGCCCTCAATGGGCTATGGCAGATGCTGTAATTGGAGATAAAAGAGGACCATGCTGAGAAAAACAGAGAAGAAGGCCTGAAGAGGATGCAGGCAGAGGTTGGAGGGGGCAGTTACAAACAGAGGTCTGTCCACAGCCACTAGGACCCAGGAGAGGGAAAGACAGATTTCCTCATAGACTTTGGAGGAACGTGCTTCTGACAGTGACTTGAATTTGCACTTCAGCACTCCATAAGTGTTAGGAAATTCATCACTGTCGTACAGTGCAAGCTGTGGTGACTTGTATTAGAGATGAACACAGCAACCAGAACTCACACAGGTTGAGGGAGCCACACCTGGTAAATCCTTTGGCATGGATTCTGCACTTAGAATGTTCCTGGGTTCTGAAGACTCAGACACAGAAAATTAGGACCATGGGTTTGGGGAGGGACCAACTTAGAATATCACTGAGTTACTAGTATATATCTGTAAACCAAGAAGTATTGAGTAGTGATGTTTTCTTTAAAGATTATTTATTACTTTATGTGTTGTTATTTATGCATAGGGGTGTGTTATTTGTGTGCATGTGTGTGCAGGTCCTTGGAGATGAGAAGAGGCCATACTCTGGAGCTAGGGTTACAAGCAGTTGTGAGTCACCCTGAGTGCTTGATGGGAACTAAGAAGGTTGTGCATTTTGCAATGCCTGGGTGACACCGGCCCTCCAGCAGTGGCCCTCGCCCAAAGCAGGACTTCCCTCAGTTTGTTACACAGGCTGCTTTTTTACCACACTTCCCATCCCCGTGCCTGGCAGACAGGAGGACATCTTCTTGGCCTCTGTGTCAACTCTACTTGTAGACTAATCATACTATACTGCACCCTTCCATGTCTCCCTCAGACACAAGGCCACACCACCCCCATCAGCCTTTAAGGATGGTGGTGGCTTCTGGTGGTCTGATACTTTCTCAGCATACCACTTCTGTGTTGAGTAAGTGCCTTGAAATTATTGTCAAGATATCTATGTTTGTTTGAGTTTTTTCCCCTCCAGCCTTCTCATCTACATCTTGCTAAATTCCAAGTCCAGTCTTACTTTTTTCCTAGGCCAAAGCTGAGTCACCCTTGACAGCCCCATGCCTCCCACAGCTGGGATGATTTAGGTGTCCTGTTCTACCTTGACCAGAACAACCAGGTTGAGCACTGAAACTGCTGTGTCTCAGTAAGTCCTTCAGTCCCCAGTGAACCAAATGACTCATGGGTCACCCTACTTAATTCCTGCAAAACACCCTTTCATGGTTTAAGTCTAATCATATCTCCCGAGACCTCGTGTGCTGGAAGGTTTGGTTTCTTATCAGTGGGCTCCTGAGTGGTGATGAGATCACCAAGGCCTCTAACTTTTCCACGAGTTAACCAACTGATGAATTTACAAATTCCAAGCTGGAAGAATTATGAAGAAGTGGGACTACATCAATAACTTGGGCGTGCCTTTGGAGGGTGTGTCTTGCTTCTGGTCCCTTCCCACAGTTCTCTCTGGCCACCACAGGCTGTGTTGATAATGATACTGTCCCTTTATGTTGTTTCCTCTTCCTCAGACTTGAAAACCACCAGAAATAGGCAGCCATTGGCTAAGTCTTCTAACTCCACGAACCAAAATAAACCTTTCCTTCCCAGAGTTATGTTTCTGAAGTGTTTTGTCAAAGCAACAAAAAGTGACTAACACAGAACCCTTCAGTTTGACTTTCAAAAATACTCTGGCTCCAAACATTTCCCATTGCTTCTGACATCTCCATCATCTAAGCAGCTGTCATGACACTTTCTTGGCAATGTCTCCTACTTCTCAAATCCCCCTTCCTTCTCCCTTTACGTGCAGTCATGTCTTAACTGTCCCAGCCAACCTTTTAGGGATGGTCTTGCGAACCCTGCGTTGGTCTTGAACTTGCTGTATAACTCAAGATGACATTGGACTTCTGATTCTTTGGTCTCTACCTCTACCTCTCAATGCTGGGATTACAGGCCTGTACCACCACACTGGGTATACACGCTTCTCTGGAGCTGAGTGCTCTGACAACTGAGCCACATCCTCAGCCCATCTTTACAGTGGTTATTAGTCATATTAATTAAATACCATAATGGGTTTCATTGTGACAGTTTCATTGATGTGTATGACCTATTCTAATTGTGTTCACCTCCTTATCCTTTGTTATCCCTATCTGACTCCTGCTGGTCTACTTCTCTTACCAGTTAATACCACTTCTACCTTGATATCTTTTTTGTTTCCCACACACTGCATTAGGGCTGCTTAAAGGAGGATGGATGAGAGGTAATGGATAGGTGCACGGGTAGCCTGCCAGTGGCTATCACTTTCTGAATATTTATTTACGCTTCTCTCTGTAGATTAATGTTAATCACAGTCTTGGTCAAGAGGCTTCTTGCAGTGGGCAGTGGCTGCTGCAGGGAGACTCCTAACTGGTCCAAATGCCAAGACTAGGTGGCTATCGAGTGCTCATCCCTAAAGGGGCATCCAAATCAATGATTTCTATCAGACCACCCCATATATATATTAGTTTCTGGAGTAGTATTTATTTCCTTATATATGTGTCTATCCTCCACTTCTCAACCTCACTGTTGCCAATAATAGTTTATGAAAACAGAGTAAGTGTTGTTGGTTAACAGCTGTATTTCCTGTCCTGAATACGGACCCAAGACATGGCTGTGAAACACATCTCCACTGGTCTCTGTGTGATGCTGGTTCAAGTTTCCATCAGGTAAAGCTCATTTCTGTGCAAGTCATCCCATGGCCTGTCAGTGTGGTGCAAGGCTATGCTCCCTGGGAGTCTGAGTACTCTAGTCCAAAGAGAATCCCCTCATTGGATTTCACAAGTTTCCTAAGAATAAGGAATGGGAAAGAATGTTCCCCTGAAGTTTTCTATTGTCTATTCCCTCTGAAGGGTCCCGAGAGAACACTGGCAGTGCTCCCAGAATTCCAGTCTGGGGTCAAGGTATAGTGTGAGTCTCTCTTGTCAGATCTAGAGCTACCTACCCACTAGAAGTTCCCTTTTGAATCAAGTTGTACCTGGGTCTGTCTCTCCCCTGTTGCAAATTTCTGTGACACAAATGCCTTAGTCATGTCTGAAGTCAGCACAGTATCCTGTGACAGTATTTTTTTTTTAAAGAAATGTCAATCAATCACATTCTGTAAGAAGAAAGCCCAACAAAAGGTATCAGAACTTACCAGGCAATTGCTTATGGGAATTAAGTGGGCGTGCTCTGGGTCTGCTGTGTGCTGCAGCTGGCATGTTGAGCCTGGCCATTGTGGACAGGGAGAAGAACAGCGGTTGCCTGTGTTGGCCCATCAGAACTTAATTGCCCGTGTATCTTCTGCCTCTGGGCTTTGGCAAAGGGATGTTTGCAGCCCAATTAGCCTCCAGGTTCCTCAGATTTGGTTTTGTAGCTATTTAGCCCTGCAATCTACAGTAGGAATGACGCATAATTAGTGGAGCAGTGGTGAATCACTCCACAGAGGTGGATCTCTGCCTCCTACCAAGGTGTCTAAGAATAGCTCTTGCAGACATGTTCTCGAGAATGAAACCAAATGCTTCGCCTATAAAAACTCCTCCCGGGGACTAACAAGAAACCATGATGAGAATCAGGAAAAATAATTCCTCAGCATGCAAGCTCTGTACTGCCGACCCTGGGAGGAC
Source organism: Peromyscus leucopus (assembly GCF_004664715.2). Lineage (NCBI taxonomy): Eukaryota > Metazoa > Chordata > Mammalia > Rodentia > Cricetidae > Peromyscus > Peromyscus leucopus. The sequence goes on from NC_051085.1 coordinate 52,800,328, forward strand.
CAGAGAGGCCATTTCCATGGTGCAATTGTGGGCATTTTATGATAAAAGAAGATGGTCGATTGCTATTCATTATATAGGCAAAGGTTATTCAAATTTGTACTTTTAACTTTGCACAATAATCAAAGGAGTTTTGCCTAACAGTGAGCGACTTCAGTATGCTCATGCATGATGGAGAGGGGCTAGAGGTAGAATGGGAGGCCAGTTGTCAAGTGGTGACAGATTCCAAACCCACTTCTCTACCACCGGCAGCAAAACCAAGCCCGGGAGAGGTAGTGAAGCTGAGACACATGGGTGGGAGTGGGGAGATGGTCGGTCTCACATCAGCAGCCACCAGGAAGAGCAGAGAAAGGATTGCTCAGAGCCCAGCTTGGTTCAAGAACATGATTCAGTGGTCATGCTAGAAGGGAACTAGGGACCTGGATGCCTTCATCTTCTCCATGTTGACAACAGCAATGAGGGGGTTGGAAGGAAGGGGTAGTTACACTTTAATTTACAGAGGAGGGCCATCCTGGTGACCATGGGCCATCCTGGTGACCACAGGCCATCCTGGTAACCACAAGCACGTGGGGTCCATTCCCTTCAGGGAGGAAGCCCTGAGAAGGACCCACGGGAGAATGAGAGCTGTGGGATGTATCAGCTTTATGTGTACAGCTAGGATAGGATTCTATGTCGATCACATCTCAAGCCTGGAGGGCTGGGCAAAGTCAGCTGGACATTTGCTTCCTTTGATGAATTTGAGTTGTGTAATTGTTCTCCTTTTAAGAACACATCTTAAAACTCATTCTTTGAGGATTCATTACAATGTGGACCTATTCCCAACCACAAAGACCTACGAGGAGGGGTTGAGGTGATGTGCCCCTACTTTAGATCCTCCCATACAATTTATTCTCAGCTTGCCATTGTTCCTGCACAAATCCCAGTAATCAGATGAGGTCTTGGGGTATACCTATTGACTGATACCATAATAAGTGGGTTTTATTTTTGCCCTATTAAACTTACATAGCAAACAGTTGCATTTGTCTTTCTCATTGATGGATATTTGCCATGTTCAGATGCTAGGTTTCTCTTCTTTGTCAGATATCCAGAATCAGCACACTGCTGCACTCAGTGTACTACCAACAATGTTCCAGGGAGTTCTTAGCTGAGAGATTAACCTGGAGAACACAGTTTTCAGGGGAGGAACTCAGCAATAGAAGACCAAGTCTGCAGTGAGCACCTGGGCTACAAGATCAGCACAACTGACCTTGCTTCTTACAACCTGTGTTTTTTTGTAAGAAATGGCAAGAAATTTGGGTCATGTTTTAAGGATGCAATGGGACGGCAATGAGACAAAACATACTAATTAGATGCACTGAAGTTTTTTCCACTTATTTTTCTTTCTTTGATTGTTAGTAGTGCATCTGGTTATAAAGCTGTCAATGCTTTATTTATCTTGTGTAAAGTTACACCTACATTTTAAAAACAACTTCCCTAGAGATTCTCAACAAATTTCTAAAGATCAGCAGTAAAAATTGTAATTATCTGCACTGGACAGAAACTACTCAGCATAGAGGAATCACCAAGGTCTCAGGTGAGCAGGCTTGTCTCTACTTACTGCCTGGTAGCCCTTCTCACACTCATTCACCCACAAAGATGCTTTCTCACACTCATTCACCCACAGACATGCTTTCTCACATTCATTTACCCACAGACATGATTTTTCAAACTCATTCACCCAAGACATGCTTTCTCACACTCATTCACCCACAGACATGCTTTCTCACACTCATTTGCCTACAGACATGCTTTTTAACACTCATTCATTCAAGACATGCTTTCTCTTGGGGAGTTTAATAGATTTCAGCATTTCATATGCTCTAAACCAAGTGATTCTCATGCTTACACAAGTAAAATACAGATCAGCATTTGTGATAATAAGTGTGGGAGAGTTAATTCTGTCCTGTTGAAGTTTTATCATGTTAACCTGGACAAATGAGCTAAGGTTGCTTTTCCCTGACACTCACCTGTCAATTCTCATACAAAAGGTACCTTGGCAATAATGCCATGCCTATTGACATTGTGTAAATGTTAAGTCATTGTGTTACTGTGGGTAAAGCATCATTCCAGGGTAAAGCATCATTCCAGGTTAGATTTTCTAAATCAGAGAATAATTCCTAGTAGTAGATTCTACACACACACACACACACACACACACACACACACACACACACACACCCCTACTCTTTCCAACACTTGTATACATACATACATACATACATACATACATGTACATTCAAAGGTACAGACTCATATGTGCCAACACACACACACACACACAGGTACACACATATATGTACACATATATACCTCATATTTCTCTCCCCCTCTCTGAAGGCACCATGCCCCTTGGAGTTTGGCCCTCAGAGAAGTTTGACTGTCCACTGCTGTGCTGAAGGACCCCCTGCCATTCCCAGTACAGCCTGCTCTACATCCTGGGGAAGCCTCCTGCCTGTACATAATATTCTGCCTATTCTGTCATTGTTATCAAAGCTGTGGTCCAGCTGTGGATTGGAAGAGGCAGGAAGCAGCTGCTGGGCCAGATGGACAATCTCTTCTTGTGGGATTTACACATTTCAGGATAGAAAAACATCTGGACAGTGGTGATAAAGCAAGGCTCTCATTTCTCTCTGATCTGGGGGAAATTGAAACAAGCTCGCTAACCTGGGAGTCCAGTTCAATCTAGTTCCATCGGGGACATCTACCAGTGACTCAGAAAGGAACACTCAGCTTCATTATACTTCCCAAATTAAGACAGAGCCTGAAATCATCTGGACTCAGGACACAGAGGCCAGAGAGGCTTTGTTGCCATGCTCAGGTACCAGGGGAAATGCTTGGCTGGGACAGGAACAACTCCTTTCCCTGGTGTGAGATCTGCCTTATGGTGGGAGTAGGCTCTGGACTTAGAAGCTGAAACTGAGTTCCTTCAGAGAGCTGCCTGTGCTCAGCCCTGCTGTCAGACATACCTTCTTCTGCACCTTGAGTGCTGGGCCTTTTTATAGTGAACCTCTGATGGCTTCTCAAATTCAGGGAGCCCCACCCCCTCCTAATCCTGTTAATCAGGACCAACAGCATCCCGTGGACATATCCTACAAAATTCAAAGCATGCATATACTCAGGGCCAAGTAGGAAAATAACATGGAGACCCAGTTGATCCCAGAGACCTTGGAGCTGGGAAGAACATGAAAACCATGGTATTCTGGCCTCCTGTCTAGAATGCTAATTTTCCCTCCTGTGTCCATGGGTGGTGGTCATATCTGGAAGGTCTTGCTATTAGGGAGACAATAATTTTTAAAGAATTTTTCTTTCACTGAAAACATTTTTTCTCCTCTATAATATATCCTGATTATGGTTTCCCCTTCCTCTACTCTTCCCAGTTCTTCTCCAACTCCCCTCCCACCTGGACCTATCTCCTTTTTGCCTCTCATTAGAAAACAAACAAGCTTCTAAGAGATTATAATGATATGACAGTATGAAACAAGGGACCTTCAAAGATGCCACTGAGTTTGTCTTTTGTTGTTGGAAATGCAGCCTACCCTTAAGAGTAGCTTGTTTTCCCAGTGAGACTCCCTTGGAGAAAACTAAATTTTCATTTGCAAGTGGTTATTAATTAGAGATAGCTTCTGGGTTAGGGATGGGAGCCTGGGTCTGTGGCAGGGTCCTGTGCTGCTGTTCTCTTTGGGGGAGGGGGCCAAGTAGGCACAGAGTCAATGACACAGACTCTGGGAGAATGTCAAAACAACAAGTTCAGTTTATTCAGGAAGAGGCAAGCCTAATATACCCTCCACCCCACCCTGGGGGAAGGTCTGATGAATATGCATCTGCTGGTGTGACATGGTTGCTTCTCATTGGTCCAGGTCATCTCCAGATCATGTCTCACCTGCTGTTGCTAAGGCCCTTAGACAGACCAGGTTAGCTCTCCGAAGATATCTTTTTTACTGATTTGCACTGGCTGGCCCTGAAGCCTGTTAGGGATGAGTCATCCCACATGGGTCCACTTCTCCTTTCAGCTCTAGCACCTTATCAGGTACAGGTCCTGTGCATACTGTCTCAGTCTCTGAGTTAATATATGTGTCAATCCTTTGTTTAGAAGGCCTTGTTTCCTTGGTGTTCTCCATCCCTTATGGCTCTTATATCTTTTATGCCTCCTCTAATGTGAGTTCCCTGAGCCCTGAGGGGAGGGATTTGATGGAGACAAATCTATCAAGGGCTGAGTGTTCTGAAGTCTTTCTCTCTATGCACATCTGGCTGTGGGTCCCAGTATTTGTTCCCATCTGCTGCAGGAGGAGGCTCCTGTGATGATGGCCGAGCAAGGCACTGATCTGAGAGTTTAGCAGAATGTCATTAGGAGTCATTTTCTTGCTGTGTTCCTTTAGTAAAACATTAGTATTTGGTTTTCCCCTATGTTACCGGGCTATCTAGTCTCAGGTCCTTAACCACCCAAGCAGCGTTGTGTGTGGGCCCATCTCATGGACTGGGCCATAAGTCAAATCAGATGTTGGTTGGTTACTCCCATTAGCTTTGTGCCTCCATGGCACCTGCATATCTTGCAGGTAGGACACCACTGCAGATCAGAGTGTTGGTAGTGGGGTTGATGTTTGGCAACATACAGAGTTCCTTCTGATACCAAGAACACTATCTGACACGTGCCCAGTTTCTCTGTGTTCACTGGGTTGTGTAGGTGTTGTCCTCAGCAACAGAGGCCTTGCCGTCAGTTTGTGGAGAGCAACCTATAGCCTTGGCAGCAGCCTGGGTTTTTTAGGGGTTTTCAGAGGACCCTTTTGGCTAGCAATTCAATAAGATGTAACTCATTCCTAATCCTAAGGCTTCATTTGGTGATGAGAGATGTCCATTTGGGGCTCTATCTCCCCTGTTATTTGGTGTTCATTTGGATCACCTTCATCTATTAGGAAGCTTCTACTCTGTTAGGTTTCCATGCTACCCCTCAAATGGCTCTTAGTTTTAGCTGTCTTTCTCAATATCCCCTCCCTGTCTCATTCTTCCTCCATGTCCTGTATTTGTTTTTAAAGCAATTAATTTAAATTTTAGAGTAAAATAGATCATATCCTTCTAAAGTTTTAAAATGAACATTCTTGGTTAATTATTTCCTTTACTCATCCACATATTTATTTTGTTAGTGATTTGTGCCTAATAAATGCCACTAATAAGATATTTTTAGCACTATTTATTATGAATAATACATATTCATTGAAAATTCTCTGAGAAATTATCACTAAAATAAGCAGCAGCATGTGTGTATATGAGTGTGCAAATGTGAGTGTGCCAATATGTAAATATGAATGAGTGTGTATGAGTGTATGGGTATGTGTATGGATGAGTGTTTGTGAGGGAAGGTGTGAGTGTGCAAGTGTGAGAGTGTGTGAATATGAATGTGTGTGAGTGTACAAGTATGTGAGTGAGTGTGAATGAGTGTGTAAGCAGAATGAATGTGTGAGTGTATGTGTGTGAATGTGTGTATGTACATATGCATGTGTATGTATATACATTTGTATATGTGTGTATGTGTGTGTCTATAGCATGTTTTTGGTGGATGCTTACAAGCATTTAAAACACACAGATACTCCATCCTCCTTCTGAGGCAGCTTACAGAGAGAGGGCTGTCTGAGAGCAGCAGCACTACTCTGAGGCTCTTGCTGTATTTCCCACCCTTCACTTTACCTTGTCTCCCAGCTTCTCTGGACATCTTCGTGCTTTCCAAATACAGAACGTCAACATAATCAGTGTGGCAGAACTGAAGCCAGCCTCCTTCTGGTTCAGTGATTTGCCTACATAGAAGAGCAGGGGATTGAACTGACTCAGGTGCACACAGTCGGGAACTCATTGCCTGGAGAGGCACAATGCTGAGGAAATTCAAGTACAGGAGTGAGAGGTGTGCACAGAGAGCTGTCAGCTCCTGGTGCCCTCTGTATACTGTGACTTCAGGTGTGGTAACCTGGCAAACCTGTCATGGTGACCAAGTGTTCCTGGGCCTGGGGCAGCTGGGTGAAGATGTATGGCTCTCAAAAGAGCTCCAGCATTGGATCTGCCTCCCCTATTGCTGCCCTTTTTCCTAGGACAGCCTGGTCTAACATTCCAGAATTGGCCCCAGGATTCCTCATAGAATGGCAATGATACCAATGTCTGACTGCAGAGCAGAGGACACAGTGTAGCATCTAGAGAATTTACAGGCTCCAGGGTCAGAGACACAAGTCACAGTTCACTGTTATCAGGCTGACACTGAACTGTCAGTAAATGCAAGGAATGTAGGCTAATTATACAATTTTATACATTTTGCTGTTAAAATGTGCAACAATTTATACATAAAATATGAAATGTTCTGTGTTATTTTCATATACTGAATTGAAGCTCACATAATTCTTCAATGGATTTCCAAACAATCCCCTTAATATCATATCATAGATGCAGTCCACTTGGGGTGGATTAGTCATGGCAATCTGCAGCTCCTCTCACATCCCAAGCCCAAAGCAAACCCAGTTTTCCTGAACCCCCCAACATATAACTGCCCAAGGCAAACAATAGAATTTGCTTTCTACTGCCCAAGCTCAAGGCAACAGAGTTAGGACCAACCTTACAGTCCTCCTCCTACCTCTCAATACCACCAACCTCAGAGATGCCTCCCTTCTAAAGTCTAGAAATGTCAAGGATGTGTAGTGGGTACCTGTTCCACCCATGACCTTGAGGTACCAGCCCCTAGGGTGTGGCCTCAGGGCTAGCTTAAGACCTCAGGAGCACATCTGCCTCAGTCTCTTCTCTCCCTCATGGGTTTGGATGGTGAAGACTGACTCAGGCGGCTGGAGCAGCGTGGGGACATGTCATCAACCTTCCGGGATGCTACCATGACTTGACTTTATCCTGTTTAGTGAGTTGTTCTCCCCAATATAATTTCTAAATAAATAGTTCCTTTATTAGTATCTGTGGATTATCTGCAATAAGGATGTCCCATGTTCTTTGGGTTGCTATTGGATCTCCTTTCTCAGCTCTGCCTGCTGCAGGTGCCCATGGCACTAGCGTATAGTTCACCTGAAATATGTACTATAGTGACAAATGTATCTCTATGTGGTGCTGGGTCAACTGTCCACATACGTATGAGGAAGGTGGAAGAGAAACATGAAGACACACGAGGAAAGTCATTAGTCCCTCAGTAATATGTGGCTTCTTTTATCAACTAGAAAAAAAAGTGCTTTTTACAGTAAAATCATGTTCACCTTGTATTTTATTGTGTTTATAATGTAAAGGTACAAACAAACCTACTTTCAGCTTCTGTTAATGTTATTGATTTTTTAAAAAACTCTTGTTAAGTCATTTAAGAAAACTGAACAAATAAGATTAGCTTTTGGGTGCTGGAGAGATGTCTCAGCAGCTAAGAGCACTTGTTCTTGCAAAGGACCTGGGTTCAATTCCTAGCACCTCCGTGGTGATTCACAGCCATCTGTCACTCCAGTCCTAAGGGATCCAGCACGCTCTCCTGACTTCTGCGGGTGCCAGAATGCTAGTGATGCACAGTCGTACATATAAGTAAAACATGCATACACATAAAACAAATGTTTTGAAAATTAACACTAGCTTTCCAGTTTGTTGGTTTACACAGTGCAATGTCCTCCCCACTGTGGCCCCCATCAGGCTTTCTGTCCAAAGCAGAGTTACAATGCTCAAAGGTTTTGCAGAACTTTTTGTACTGCCCCCTTGCCCCCCTCCCCCCCCCCGCCCCAGGACTTCAACTTAGATATATTTGTTCAGTGGAGTACAGCACCTGGGAGATGAATTTCGTACATGCATTTGCTGTCTTTGTATAAAATATAGTTAATTAAAAGTTTATAGAATTTAATCATTAGGAAACCTCTGTTTAAAAGAATAAAAAGAGGCTACAAAATTTCAGAAACTTTAACTGGAGCTCTTGAACTCTCCATAATTTTCCTTTCCTGTTCCCTTAAGAAACAATTTTTCTCCTTAAAATAATTTATTTATGTGTGTGTGTGTGTGGTGGCTTGGGGAGGATGTTAATGAGGCCTGCAGTTACAGGCATTTGTGTGCACCCCCCCCCCCATGTGGGAGACAGGGTGTGTATGGGGGGGAGGATGGGGAAAGATTGATCAGTAGGTTACAGTTAGGGCTGGGTGGAGCTTAGAGGGACCGATGTGCTGTCACAGCTGGAGGCTTTGGAGAACAGTCATATACTCCTCACTAGAACACAGCGGCAGGAGGGTTCTTTTGAGAGCCTTGGCTGAAGCGCCAGGGGTGAGTTTTACCTGCTCTGAACTTTAACAGTACACACGTACGTTTGTACTGAAGAGCAGCATGCTACCCATTAGTATGTACAAATGGTGTTTTTGTGTATCCACTAAAATAAAACAAGGATGGTGAGAGACACTTGTAAAAACATGAGGTTTAAGATAATCTCTGCAACAGTCATTTGTAATTGTCAACATTTACATTTATGTGAGCTTGGCCTCCCTACCTAGGGGGATTATTATGCATGCATATATGCCTGTTCTCATACATAAACATGAGGGTGAAAGGAAGAAAGTCTGGGTATCCTAGAAAGCAGAGCAAATGATGCAGATAGCATAGGAAGGTGTGCTGGAGTGGATGCTCTTGAGTCCCCAGTGCAGACTAAATGCATGACCAGCTTCAGACACCTGAGAGCATTCTGCACCATGGCTACCAAAGACATCAGAGTGGAGAAGCTAGTTGATTTCATTTCCTGTGGCACCTGGACTTGAAGAGTTAAATTCCCCTCAATAGCACCAAAGGTATTCAAATCTACCTTGGTAGAAGACACCAAAACCCACAGATTCATTTTAATAAATATGAATGTAAAACGATTTCATTTTCTCTGTGATGCTTGCGGTTCCTCTTCCTTTGATGAGACACAGCAATTACATCTTATTTCTTTCAGCAGAATTTACATAAAAATCAGAACAAATGGAGAAAGAGAAGGAGAATAAATTGCAAAGTAAACAGAATTAGTTCATCTCTGGGAATAAGGACATCAGCAGGTTTTCGCTAAGTCTAGGGATCTAAGAAGTAAAATGACTCTGAAGGGTCAGTTAAGCTCCACTTTTGGGCTTCAGCCAGCTATATACCTCCAGGAACTGTAGAGTGAGAAGCAAATTCTGTGTTGACCTGCTAATAGGTTGGTGATCAAACCTCACAATGTGATTCAAGCAAAACTAGAGGGAAGCGATGGAGAAGTAGAGGACAAAGACATTCCTGTGTCATTTTTTGAGGAAATAATGGAGGAGGGTGTCAGGTGGGCTTAGAGTTGTCTAACTTGAGTGTTTGGGGTGAGTTCTGGCTCACAGAGTTTGCTGGCTCTGAGGTAATTAGCAGGTGTAGCCAGAGGTGCATGTAAGAGCTTTGGGTAGTCAGATTAAAGCTGATTTGATTGGCTTGTGCTTGTGCTAGGAAGAGGCATGATGAGGGTAACAGGAGGCTAAGACATAGCATAAAGGTACTTTATCCAGGTATCCAGGCAAGTATCTAGGCCACACAATGCAGATAGGAAAGCTCAAAATCAATTCATTGGTAAAAGCTAGAAGACAGTTGAATACAAATAGTTGGAAACGTTTTTGGTAGAATACCGGACTCTCTTGACTGTCCAAAACTTTGCCTGTCAGTGAACGAGGTTGAGTTTGTAACATTGCTGAGAAAAGAAGAATTCACAGAGTGGCAGTTTATATAACACTTGGAGAGCCTTATGGTAAAAGTGCAGAACAGATTCCGTGCTTAAAATAGCAGCAGCAAGCAAACAGGAGTTGCGTGGAGGGGCAGAGGTTAATTCCATAAGCCAAAAAGCTAATGTTCTGAGTGAAAAGGGGGAGCACGCATCTGCACTTACAGCTGCAAACAGGAAGGCATGCTGGGTAGGTAGGCTGGAGCCCATGGAATTAGAAAAAGCCTTCTGAGACTTTCCATTATTTATAGACCAGAGAAGAGTCTTGTCAGCAGAACAGCATGGGCAGTTCCCCTTCCCCAACCAGTGACACACGAAAACCTTCCCATGGAGGGGAGGTTTGAGACCCTGTGGGGGCTTCCCCTTTTATGCCAGGAGATATTTGATCCATATAGGAAAGTTTTAAAAATGGCTACATGGAGCTCCAACATTGACCTGGTACTGGTCAGGCATCCAGAGCCAGAACCTGGCCACAGTCCATCGAGTCCCAAAGACTCTGGAGAAAAGACTCTTTCTGAACAAGCCATGGTGGTGGTAGCTGGGTATGAGGGAAATACAGATTCTGCTTAAACACCGCAACGGGGAAGGGTGCTAGAAGGACCGAGTGTGGATAAAAGATTTCCCAAATTCCTGTTTGAGTTGTGTGGCGTAAGACCCAACCCCACTTTAGGGAGTGCAGTGGCTTTATTAGGAATTGGTCCCAGACAGTCTTTTCTGGCATTATTTTTCATCTCGTTTCCATTGAGAAAACACATCCCGCTAGTCTAGTGATTCTGCTGGGATCTGGAAATAAGAACAATTAACTTGGATGGAGCACACACAGTACCTTTAGCGGCCGGCCTGTTTTCCAAACTTAAATGGTTTCCTGTTGCTGTTTTGGGAATTTGTTCTATCTTTGCCCTGCTCCTCTGGCTTCTGTGGGGTTCGGCTCTCCACCTGACATTGCCCTATTTGCCATTTCATATGATCTATTTATATTCCACAAATCACCCTTGGAGATGAGAAATACTCATGGACTTAGGCTGTTCTCAACTTAGCCATGCTCCTTCTTCCACCTCTTCATTAAGGTGGGGAGATCTACTTTCCTAAAGATGCCTCCAGCTTCACCTGTCCAACAGTCAAGACCAGGTTTGTTCAGTGTGGGGTGTTTAATTCTAATCCTCCAGCTACTTCAATATCAACTCCAGGGTATGAGGAAGATGGCTCTCTCAGGGAAGTTTCTGGAAAGCATTTTCTTGTACATCATTGAGCTTCAAGGCACTCTTACATGTGCTCTGCACTGATCCAGCCGACTTTTCCTTTCCTCGGGGCATGGGGGCAAAAGGAAAAGAAATGGTCTGTCTTGGCTGCTGGGTGTCTCACTGCTGGCTTAGTGTGAGACCTGTACACATTAGGCTAGGGACTGTTACTCAAGATCAAAGCTAGCATGGGAAACCCTCTCGCCCCTACAAGGAAGAAATATGATGAAGGAAACATCAGGCAATCTGTAGTTACCTCACCTACTTACCATGAGCCAAAGAAATGGAAGAAGGGTTTGCTTTGGGGCAGAATGGCTCTGATGATTGATACAGGCATGTTTGTATCCCAGAGTCTCACCCAGTCACAGGGAAGTCCTCTCTCCTTTGTGGTGGGAGAGAGAAGGGTTCTCCACCCCTCTGCACCTCCCCTGTGCCGGTGTGTTCTCTTCTCTCTTCCCCATTTCTTTCTCCTTCCATCCTCCACTCTGGCACAATGAAAAATGAATTTGGACTTTTGATGTAGACATTCAAGGGTGACCAAATAGTGTTGGCTCTGACATCATCTCCTGGCTTGCTTTTTCTCTGCATCTCTTATCTTCAGACACTCCCCTTTACACATGTACAAACTGTACATGTGTAAATCAGTGTACATCTGTAATCAGTGACTACAGAAACCAGAACTGTGTGTCTGTCCTCACAGTCATCATTTTACCCCCTCCTCTCCGGTCTGGCCAGTGTCTCTCCAGTCATTTCTGCCACTTCAGTTACCAAAATCTGGTTTTCTATTCAGAGTCAGCCCAGACTCCCTCTCTTTCTCTCTTTCCTGTATGTCATTACAAGTCCCATCTGATTTTATATTCCCAAGATTTCATGACCCTCTGTGTTTGAAGTTCATTATTTTCTATTATCTATGCGACCTTTTTTTTTTTTTTTTAAAGATTTACTTATTTATTATGTATACAGAAGAGGGCACCAGATCTCATTACAGATGGTTGTGAGCCACCATGTGGTTGCTGGGAATTGAACTCAGGACCTCTGGAAGAGCAGTCGGTGCTCTTAACCTCTGAGCCATCTCTCCAGCCCGTGACCATTTTTTTATACTAAATGATTCAATGAATCTCTTGCTGAGTTTATGGACCTTTGGTCTCATTCATCCAGGGTATCCCACGAGACTCCGGGAAAGGTGGTTTGTAGTATGAACATTATCCTGTTGGCTACATGGCTTTGAAGTCCTTTATCAGTTGTCTACATCAAATAAAAGCATGGCCAGGCTTCACAAGAGAAAATAAGAGCAAACTCTGTTATGCCAAAGTAGCCATCACTGGAGCTGAGATCAACAGAGGTCCAGTCAGGAATCACTTTGGGATACATAGACTTGCATCAGAAGTTGCAGGTTTATCTGTGGGACACATGCTTGCAGTTCTTCCTTCCGTAGGAAGGTAGTTTTGTCCTTGTTCCCTGGTACTCTCTCACGCATCTTGCTCCCCAATCCCCACCGCTACCCTGGGACATCTGGAGTGCTCTCTCAGATTTTAGCTGCAGGTACTTGTGCAGACTGTAGCTTTTGTAAAAAGTGAAGCTGTATTTCTAGCAGAAAGACACTGTCATTACCTGGAACCATGGGGGTAGCAGACTCAGAGAGCCAAGCAACAGGAGAGGATGGAACAGGCACTCTGACTACAAAGTTTACCAGAATTGACGTGCTCCAAAGAGCAGAAATCTTGTCGGGAGTGCAGTCTAATCATGGCTCTAACCCATGAATATTAAACACCCCACACACAGCTTGACTGTGTTGCTGTCTGCAACTTATTTTGCATGCATAATTAGAATAAGTGACAAATTCATGTCAGTCTATTCAGATAGAGTGCACACGGGCAAAATTAATTGTTTAGTTTAAAATATGAAGTGAAACTTGGGGAGTTTAACAGTAAAATGGCATTATGAATATTCCATCCATCAGTGTATATAAATCTGGGTATTAAAAGCAAAGTCAAATAATTTTTACCTAATAAAACATGACAGATTGTCATGATACTATTAATTATTGTTCTGTAGACCATTTTACTGTGTCTATGAATATTAAATGTTTTCCACTGCTCAAGAATTTTAGTCATTCATGCTAACTATGGAAGTGTCAATCTGCAGATTATTTCACTGTATTTAAATGGTTATTGATTTTTTTGAGAAACCACACAATGCATCTAATGGGAATAAGTAGATAAAACTCCATTAAATTATTTTACCAGAATGGAGGATGAGTATAGGTGTGACAAGCCCTGAGTACTCACAATCGCTTTCAGAGCCTTGACTATTTTTCTGTTTGCTTAAAGTAGAAGAAAATAGGAAAAACAAATGTATGCCGGGTATTTTTTAAATTATTAATCAAGCATGTGGCCTTGGTCAAACCAGTTAGTTCCAATTCATTACATTTTTAAAAATCTGAAAATATTTGTTTTCTCTTCTCCATATATAAATATTAAAGGAGATAACTCCCAGAAGGCTATTCTACACAAGCCCCCCCCCCTTGCTTCTTTGTGCAGTGACCCCCTTCTGGGAGTGGTGGGCTGTGATGTGCGGATCTGCTAGTGTCTGGTGTTGTCTGTTGGTCTGGACATCTGCCATTCACAACTGTTCTGAGCTGTCCTAGAAGTTCTGGGAAAAGAATTACAGGCCCAACCTGTGCGTCACAGCCACACATGCACTGATGAGGAGAGCTCCAGCTGGGCATGTAGGAAGAGTTATGTCCCAGAAGAACAAACACTTAGCTTATAGTCCTAATCGAAGGAGGTGGTTCAACACATCCTTTGTGTGACTTTTTAAGTAGCTGGAATTCAGAGGGCCACCACTCAGCAGATCTACTAAAGATAGACTCACATGGTTATTGGAAACCTTATGTTTCTAGGAGAATTCAGGTATGTTGTATTTAAAAATGAGTTCTTCCCCCATTTCAAAGCAGATCTCTGCTGTGGGATTAATGTCCTTGAAATCCGTGCCTTCAAGAAGTCATCACTTAGTGCCCTTCAGCGCTGTGCAGTAGTTAGTAAGTTGTGGCATTAACCTCCAGTTTTGTAGCATTCCTGGCTCACAGAGCCAGTTCTTTATGATAGCTCACACCCAGGAAACCTTCCTGAGGGTCATCTTTTCAAACAGTACATGAACCTAATGAAGGAGCTCCCAGGGGATTAATCTGAGCAAGGAAAGTACAGGAGTTGCTGACCACAAGCCAGTGTATAAAATAAATACCCGGGAGTCTATGGGGAAGAAATGAAGACAAAATCAGTAAGCCAGTCGGGCAGAAGAAAAAGGCTCCCATTCAGAACACCAACTAAGCTAGAAAAAGCTGCCCTCCTGGATGAGAGCTGGACAAGAGAGACCCCAGAGAGGTGCCTGAAGGCAGAAGGGAGTCAGGGGGATTTAAGGGGTAACATTGGGGACATATGTTGACATACATGTGTGCTTCCACAGACTTTGTTTTGGCCTCTGTCTGCCTATCCTTGTCTGTACTATTGACTCTTGCTGACCAATAGCAGATGCCCAATAGCTACCAAGAGTCTGTCTGTGGAGCTCCACGAATAGCACCTGTGAAAAAGCAACCTCTTCTAGAAACTTCTGACCACTGTGCTTTCCTAGTTGAGAGTGCCTGTCTTTCTAGAGCTGTTGGGGCATCTTTCCCTGAACCCTCAGCTGATGATTTGGATTGTGTACCTGGAAAGAGGTCTGACCAGGACTTCATTCCTACCATATGCTGTAACCTCTACTTTGAGGACACTGTGCATTCTCTCTAATGTTGCCCACCAATTCCTTTTCTCTCTTGGTCTTTGAGAGACCTAAGTACTTTCTACCTCCAGTATGGCCACCCCAGTGTGTAGCCATAAGGCTCTTTGGGAGAGGCTTCATCTTTTATTTCAGTTTGATTCATAAGCAGCCTAGTATTAGATGTTTTGGACATTGATAGACAAATCGCCGTTTTTTTTTTTCTTCTATTTTCTTGACACTTGAGACCCTTCACTCTTTCTTAAAAGCTTTAGCAGCAGACATCAAATCACTGAGCCTTCCTGCCAGGATTCCCCAAGGATTTAGTGACTTTGTGGGTAGGATGGACACAATTGCTACTTTCAAGATCAGACAATACTAGGTCTGTTCAGGGATGGCCATAGACCCTACGTTTGAATAATACAATGTATTATTCCTTTTATTTAGGCCTTTGAACTCTTGATAAAATTCTAAACTCTTCTGCACTACAGACTTGACAGCCTTTTGCTGAAGCTAATCTTTGTCTATCACAGACAGACAGGCTTCTTTAGAATGACATTGGTGAACTGTAGGTGTTAAATGTATACATCAACTGTTGTATGCAGTTGGAGAGATTTAGCTGGGAGATGATTTAATTGCGTGACATATTTTCTATGTGTGTTGTAACAATCTTTTGAACTAAAAGATTTTATTAAATTTATTTTTCTTTGTGGTGTGTGTGTGTGTGTGTGTATGTCTACATGTGTGCCATTGTGTGTTAGTGGATGTCAGAAGACAACTTAGAGGGGTCAGGTCTCTCCTTCTACCGTGTGGGTCCCAGAAGTTGAATTCATGTTGTCAGGATTCACCATAGCAGCCTTCATCTTTTGAGGCAACCCACAGGCCTCAGTCTGTGAATCTTCTGTGATATTCTCAGTCAGTGTAACTCATTATTTCTTTGATGTCTTCTAATTTTTATTTTATGTTTATTTCTCTCTGAGTTTTATGACTAGTAGTTTTTCTTCCATGTCATCGGCTTACATTGCTATTTATTTCTCCATTGAATTTTCAGATATTTTATTAATTTTCTCCCAGATCCCTCCATGACCAGCTATTCTGAGTATTCAATATTTTTAGCATTTTCTCTTCTTTTCATATTTTCAGTTGTTTTTTTTTGCATCTCAAATCTAATAAGATTTTAGGATACTATTTCCATCTTGATAACACTACTGCCTTTTTAAATGATTGCCCAATTTTCTGTTTATGGTTTTAAACAAGTTTATAATTCTTAAAACTTTACCTAGAAGAATTAGCCCATGGTGACTTGCGACAGAGATAGTATACATGGACAGATTTCTGTCCCTTGTCTGTGTGTAACTGTGAAGGTTGATCTCTGTGAGTAACTGTGGTGGTTGATCTCTGTGGTAACTGTGGTGGTTTATTCCTGTGGTAACTGTGATGGTTGATCCCTGTGGTAACTGTGATGGTTGATCCCTGTGGATAGCTATGATGGTTGATCCCTGTGGATAACTGTGATGGTTGATCCCTGTGGATAACTGTGATGTCTGATTCGTGTGGTAATTGTGATGGATGATTCCTGTGGTAACTGTGATGGTTGATCCCTGTGGGTAATTGTGGTGGTTGATCCATGTGGTAATGATGATGGATGATCCCTGTAGGTAACTGTTATGGATGAACCCTGTGGGTAACTGTTATGGATGATCCTTGTGGGTAATTGTGATGGTTGATTCTATCATCAACTTGTTGAGAGATCTAGAATCAACTGGAGATGGGCCCATAAGCATTCTAGGGGGTTATCTTGGTGAAATTAATTGAAGTGGAAGTGTCTGTCCCCTGTGGGTGGCTCCTTTCCCAGGCCCAGGGTCCTAGACTATAAAAGGAAGAAAGCAAGCTGAGCACACTCACATCTATCACTCTCTGCTCCCTGACTGAGGGTGCAGACTAGATGCCTCATGGCTCTGCTTCCTTGACTCCTCAGTTGTGACTGTATCATTAAACTATAAGCCAAAATAAACAGACCCTTTCTTCTGTTGATGCATATTATAACAAAAGGAAAAGAAACTGAGACAGTGTCTAAACCCACACTATTTTGAAAATTTTAAAAATATTAACTTTAAAATTTTGCATTTTGCTGTCTTATATATCAAGACTTCTTTTCTTCATTTTCTTCCTTAAGAAGCTTACCAAGTCTCATGGCTCTACCCTCTATGTAAGACAGATTCAATGGGATATTGTATAGGTAGCTTATCTCTAAAACAAGATGTTTTTTAAAATTAAAATAATTTCCCCCTTGTGTCTGGGGTCTGCCCCCTCTCTTCTGCACACTTTTCCTGTGTCATGTTCAACTATTCTTATTTCAAGTGCACTACATTTGAGGATTTGTAAGTTTTAGACCTGATAATTGATTGACCATTGGTTGGAATTTGGGGCCATGAGAACCACAGACATCTCAGAAAGACTCTAGAAGCAAACACATGTTTGGGGGAGGCAATAATTACAAAAAGTTATAGAGTTGCTGCCTTAAAGAGAAAAGGTTGAATATTTTCTTAAGCCTTGTCATAAAATCCAGTGGTCACTTTTCAATCTTCACCATATCTGTCTGTTTACCACATTTCACTCTGAAACTGTTGTTTGCTTTTGATTGGCATCCAGACGACAAACATTACTATTTTTCAAGTAATCCTGCAATCAGCTCCTTCTTCATCCATAATGAAACATTTTTGTTATTCTGATTCCGTAAAAGCTGAGACCCTCATACATCCAATGCTTAGCTGCTATTGGTAATTCACCCATAATGCCCCCTTTGGTGATCTGCAATGCCACATTCATGTAGTATGTCTTTTTATCTCTAGTTCATGACTCTTCCTCAGTCTTCATATTTGCACATCTTTCTGTTCCCTCCACAGTGCATCTTCACACTACACACACAGGAAACATCATGACCTTACCGCCCTCTACCCTAAACCTGCATTTCCCAGTCTTCCATGTTTCCGTCGGCAGTACAAACAGCCACACATCACTGTTGATTCCTCACTCTGGATGTTTCATGCCCAGCTGTCAAGTCCCATTCGCTCCACCTTCAAAGAGATCACAAACCAGACCATGCCTTACCTTCTTCATCACCACCACTCAGTCTGCTCCAGGATCATTGCAGTGGGTCTCTTCTGCCCTCTCTCCTCTTTGGAACCTGAAGTACATGGTAGGCAGAGGGAATCTCTTTTCTGATCACACAGGTCCATTGGCTTCTAATAAGAAAGTAACATGCAGAAGCCCCTGTGTGATGGGATGGGATTGAAATGGACCTCTTTCTGCATCTTGTTCTTGCAGCTTCTTTACATTTCCTGGCACACATCAGAGCATTTCACATTGCAGGTGTCAGTCCTCTCTGAGCCTTGCCCCTGCTCTTCTGAGATCTTGGCCTGACTTACTTTGTTGATTCTTTCCTGACCAAGAGTCCATATTCTTGGTAAGGCTTTTCACCACTACCCCTTCCTTTTAGTCAGTATGTCCTTTCTTCTGATTCCTCTTTTGTTTCGACCACTTAGCACCATGCAGGGACTGTGTTTTATATGATTTGATGTTTCATTGTCCATCTGTATCACAAGGATGTAAGCTGTTGAAGGGAGGGATGTTTTGTCTCCTCTATTACCTATTTTATTTCAGTTCCTAGATGAAAACACAACACATGGATAATAACCTACAAATAGTTAAGTTGCTAAAATCAGTGTTGAACATATCACTGATTCCCACAGTAACACTAATAACACTTCTCAAGCACTAGGGGAGAGTGCAGGTCTTCAGAGACATTACCATTATGGGTTTTCTCCAGTAAGAACACAGCTGAAGCCCAAACCTAAACTTTGATGCTTTGAAAGCTCCACATTATTCTTTCCTGTAGAGGCTGAGATAGCATCTCTAATCCGCCAGGCACTCAGTAAATCCTGGTTGAGGGTAGAGCCTAGGCATACCTCCTTTCAGTCATTTTTCATGATGCTCAATCTTGCTGCACAGTCTGTCCAGGTCACACACGTTCCACGTGCATCAGTCCTCCTTGAGAACAAGGTGCTATTTTAATTTCTTCCTGTGTCCCCTTGCAAGTTACACATGTTCTTTTGAAGCAAGAACAAAATGTGCTCATGTCTTTGTCCTGATTCACTTTCTGAGCTCAGCACTGAGAGGCGAGACATTTTCAGTGTATTGACCTTGGTCTGGCAGTTGGAAGCTCACTAAGCATTTCTGAGTTTCTCCAGATTATTTGTTACTCTACATCTCCCTCCCTGTGATGCATTGGACTACTTTGTCACAAATGTGTCCCGAAGAGAAACCATTCTCTCTTGCTCAATGTCATGTCTGTCACCTTCCTAGGTTTCTGAGAATAGATTTCACATAGATCTGGAGATCCAGGGAGCCAAGGAGCCCAGGTTCTTGATAGATAGATCAGGGCTGCCACGGTGCATATACCTGAGGGGTTTTCTCTGTGTCAAGATAAGCACAGGAAGGAGACTTGATCCTTTCAACTGATACAGCATGTTAGAACAGGCATCTTGATCAGCATCTCTAGGGAAGCTTAACCATTGTCAGCCTCATTTCTACATCCAGGGCAGGTCAAGTCCCCTTGATGGGGAGCTCAGTGACATGCTGCAAAAATGGTGCATCTGATAACCATGAAAATATCACCCCTAGTAATGGCTGTTGGGGGCTCTCTTATCAAGATGGGGGGTTGTCCCTAGCCACCTACACAGCAAGCAGAGTCTAAACATCTATTGATGAGGAAGATGTGGCTGGAGGGGGTTGGGGCTGCAGGACAGATGGTCTGTGGGGGAAAGTACACACCACACACTCTTTTTGGCCATGGGAAGAACATCTGTAGAGAGTCATCCTGCTGCTTGATTCATGATCTTTGTGATAAAACAAAGCTGCAGATGTACAGGCTCAAGCTAGTCCTGTCATGCTTGCAAGGATGTCAGAGGAGACTTCCTAAATGAACTATAGGACGAGTTCCATGTGGAGATGGGATCAAAAGGGTCATACCTGTAAGGTAGATTTCTGTTCAGTGTCACAAGTCAGAGGGAAGTCTGGGAAGATGACTCAGAGCCTGTCTTAATAACTAAGGTAGAGTGAGAGGGGAGATAATCTTTGTCAACCTTTGACTCCCACATTTGCATATCCAGGTGAGTGGGTCTGTACACACACTCACAAAGAGCACACACATGCACACATACATATACAAACACACACACACACATACGCAAACACACAAATCATGGAGAACAAAGAAGGTTGAAATAGATTTCTATAGCTAATTATAACCTCACTCTATCATGGCCTCTGCTTTCCCTCATTTCTCATGTACTTTTCTCCACCTGAGAAGCCAATCATATTTGTTTGTTTTCTATTGTTGTGGCAAACACCATAACTAACAGCAACTTGGAAAGAAAAGATTTTCTTGGCTTATTCATCCTGAGCATAGTTCATTCTACAGGGAAGTCAGGTAGGAGCAGAAGCAGTAACCTGTAGGTAGGGGTGCGGCTTACTGGCCTGCTTCCCATGGATTGCTCAGCCTGCTTTCTTACATAACCCTGGACCACCTGCCCATGGATGATACTGTCAATAGTGGGCTGATCCCTTCCATATCAATCATTAATTTAAAAAAATGCCCCATAGACTTGTCTGTAGGCCAATCTCATAGACTCATTTTCTCAACTGCGGTTCTCTCTTTCCCGCTGATCCTGGCTGTGTCAAGTTGACAAAAAACTACCCAGCACATCAATTGATGGTGAATTATACTTTTCTTTATAAAGCAAAGCCTCTTCTAAAACTTGTTTTGTTCCCAGGCACCATGAAGTTTCTTAAAAGCATGCATTATCCTGCTTGGAAGGAGAGAGAAAGGCCTACATGGATAAAGTGTCTTTTTTTTTTAATCTATATATAAAACCAAGTGTTCTTTCCCCAGGGCATCATGCCCAGTTAATTGTCATTATTTCTTCTCTTTATTTTTTCCCTATATTGTAGCTTTTATTCCTTTAGAGAAAATGGGGCCATTCCTCACATCATCCCAATGGCTCTGACTTTGGAAACCTAGCAAGGGTATCTGGGATGTCAATAACAAGTTCCCTCTCTGGGGTGGAGCCATTATTAGGCACCAAGTTCCTCTATCTTTCCCAAACAGCTGCACCCTGCATTGAAATGCCAACTCAGACATCAGAAACTAATGGGAGAGACTTCAAACTCATATCCTCTGTGCCTTCTTAGAAATGCTGCCGATGCAGTTTGCTTTCTTTGGTGATGCATCTTCAGAAATGCACAGGAAAGTAGAAAGTGACCTGAGCTGACAAATCGGCACAATGGGAAGACAGGATTTCTCACAGGAGCATTTGGACTCCTTTCGGTGCTCTGCTGACATTCTGTGAGCCAGGAGCTGCAGAGCATGCTCTGTGGTATGAAAGTAAAATGCCCCCATCAGCTCATATTAAACAGTTGGTTCCCAAACTGGTGGTTGTACTGAAACTGGTGGAGTGTTCAGGAGGTAGAGGAAGTGAGTCACTGGGAAGTGGGCTTGAGGCTTATAACAGCCCTCCTTCCTGTCTTTCATTTGCTGGCTGAATGCCCTTAAATGTGGGCAGTTTCCTGAGTCTGACTGCCGTTCCTTCTCTGCTGAGATTTACTATAGTCCCTCAAACTCGAAACTGCAAGCTCCAACAGACCTTTTCTTGTCTTTAAGTTGATTTTGTCAGGCGTTCTGTCACAGTCATAGAGAAAGGGAGAATGCAGTGTGTTGCTTCACTTTTTTTGAGGCTCTGCTCTGCACTCAAGTTCAGAGTATGCACACTCTGCCCTGGAGTTGTCAATCATGCTCTTCACCCTTCCTCTGCTGTTGCACCATAGGAAAGTGAGGATTCCGTGACACAAATGACTAGACAGAGAATCAGTCTTTGGACTCTGCTTTCATGGAACACTCTGCATCCTGTTGTGGACAGGTTCTTTTCTATGTCTCTCTCTCTCTCTCTCTCTCTCTCTCTCTCTCTCTCTCTCTCTCTCTCTCTCTCTCTCTGTGTGTGTGTGTGTGTGTGTGTGTGAATGTGGATGTCAGATGTTGGCTTCCATTGTCTTCTTCCAGTTCTCGCTACCTAATTTTTTAAGACATGGTTTCTCATTGAACCTGGAGCTCACTGATTGGCTAGCCAGAGAGCTATGAAGATCCACCCATTCCTGCCACCTGGCCAGTGCTAGGGCTACAGATGTCACCACCACACTGAACTTTTATGTGAGGGCTGGAAGCCTTCTCACTCAGCTCCTCACGCCTCTGTGGCACGCACTAGTGGTTAACTCATTGCTCCAGCCCCCATATGCCCTTCCTGAGGTCAAAGCAGACCAGGTTAGCATTCTGTCTGTGTGCTGATGACTGTCCCCATTTGTTTTGCCTTCCTTGGAAAATAAGTGATGAACTGATTTGTTGCTTAGAAGTGACAAATGAACTAGCAGGTATTTCAAGTAGCAAACTGCTGTGTTCCACAAATCTCCATATAGAACTAGAGCAGCAAGATTCAGAGAGACTCAAGCCTCAAATGCAAGTCCTACTGGACTCTAAGTGACATTGTGAGACATCTGCTAAAATATATGGGAGGTACAGTTCCTCCAGGGAGAACATAGGAGAGGAAGATGCATCCTGAATATTACTGACTCAGTAAGTATAGACTGCATCAGGGAGTGAAATATGGAGCATGAGGACTGAGTGCTGGCAAAGACCTTGGATGCTGGGTGGGTGGTGGCCCTGGTACCTAGAAAATCTGATTCCTCCATTTTATATATAAAGGAAAAAAACTTTAACAAATATTTATTTCTTTTATGTGTCTGTTTTGTCTGCATGTATGTGTACCATGAGTGTGCAGTGCCTGTGAAGGCCAGAAGAGGGCATCTGATCCCCTGGAATTGGAGTTACAGACAGTTGTAAGCAGCCATGTGAGTGCTGAAACCCAAACCCATGTACTAGGCAAGAGCAGTCAGTGCTCTCAACCACCAAACCATCTCTCCAGCCCCCATTGAGAAGGAATCTTATGGTGTTAGTTACCCACTGGCTGCCAAAAATTAGGGCCCCGCCGGGCGGTGGTGGTGCATGCCTTTAATCCCAGGACTTGATAGGCAGAGGCAGGTGGATCTTTGTGAGTTCGAGGCCAGCCTGGGCTACAAAGTGAGTTCCAGGAAAGGCACAAAGCTATACAGAGAAACCCTGTCTCGAAAAACAAAACAAAACAAACAAACAAAAATTAGAGCCCCAAAGTGGCATTTAATTAGTACAGGAAGAACTTTCAGTGTTTCTTTTTCAGCTTTTAGGGGATCTATGTAGGATATGCCAGTCACTCAGGATGGGTATAAAAGGGACTGACTGCTTCTTTGCCCTCCATGGCCCTGCTCTGACTTACGATACTCAGTCAAAACCTTCTAATAGCTCTACCTTCAGGTAAAGGCTATCCGGCCAAACTCTCCGTTTTAATTTTTTGTCTCAGTGTCTGAGTCTTAGTCTCCTTGCCTTCCTGTCTCACCTAGGCATCAGCATCAGCTCCCCTCCTGTAACTGGAGCTGCTTAGGGTTCTGTACCCCATGTGCTCCTGGATTGATAGCCCTTTCCTGTGCTGTGACATTCTGGTATAGATTATCTCATCTTATTTGGAAATCAAGAGCAAAAGCTCCTCCATCTCTTTCTTAATCCTGTTCACTCAGGCTCCATGGTGTTACAGTACCCTCTCCTCTGTCCATTACTGGAAGCCATTTTCCTCTGGGACTCAGGGGTAACGTGGCTACTTCTTACCTTCCCTAGCCCCATCACCCACCTCTACTGAGAAAGAAATCGGTGTTCACTCCCTAAACTGCTGCAGGTCTCTCCTGTACCTTGTAAAGGCAAAGTAATTTTTACCGTATCATTTAGAGCCTTATGCACTTGCCATTGTCTCTCTTAAAGAAGCCCTTGCAGTGAGCATCAGTCTCTGTGCGTGTGTGTGTGTTGTTCCTTATGTGGTCTATGAGATACTATCACCAGTGGCTCCACACTTGTTCAGAGGAAGCCTTTCTCCATAGTATAATCTGAAAATATCAGAGTCATAGGCATGCACATCTTATTTTTCAAATGCTCTTTGCATCTTACATTTTCATCCAGAATAGAAGTTGAGATGATGTCATAATAGAATATTCATATGCTTATGTGATCATATCTGACTCCCTCAAAAAAAAAACCCTATTATTTAGTGTCTTTGCTGATTAAATGGATTGCCTTTGTCTCAGGGATCATTTAAATCCAATCTTCCTCCTCTCTAATCCCTTCAGTCACTCTGATATTTTGATGACCTACTTCTGAACCAGTGGAGGAAAACTTCAGGGAGCCAACAGGTATAATCATAGACTATATTATATTCATTACCACCATAGGCTACCAAGGCCATTTCCTCATGAAACATTAATCAAGTAAGAGGGTTAGGATGATTTCACACAGCACCTCTTAGAGCTCCAAAGAGCCCCCAGAAAAATACACTGTCTTCTGCCCTCATTCTGAATCAACTAAGAAGAAAACCAAGGATGAGCAGTTGTAAGAACAGCATTGACTGTTACTACCAACCAATCTCATGGTGGGGAAGGTGGGGAAAGTGATCATGCCCCAGATGGTGGTGGTGTGACCTCAGCACTCCCAGGTTGGAGTGGTTTATTGAGTCATTGGAAGGGCTGGAACTGGACAGGCATCTACCCACAGGGTAAGAGATGGATCCCAAGCAGTTAGCATGGAGGAACCAGAAAGGAATCATAGGCCTGGTGCCTGGCAACCACACTTGTGAGGATGGGGGCAGGGTAGTGTAGGGGAACTGAGTCATCTTGCTTTTTTCAAGCTGGGCCACCAGATGGAGCCACACCCCCTGTACTGGTCCAGGTTGGTGTGGCAGTTTGAAGAGTTTTTGATGACCATGAGTATCACAAGATAAAGGTCATTAGCATGGACTAGCAAAGGAGAAGTGGAGACCTTCCTCCTCAGCCCTTTCCCTGGATGTACATAGTAGACTGAGAAAAACAAAAATGATTTGGGGTACTTCTTTTAAATCGAGTTAGTGCTTAATTCTCCCCAGTTACTGGCACTGTGATTTAGCTAGTCAATAAGCGTTTGTATCTCAACGGTGCCAAGTGTAAAAGAGAATAAGAACAGGACTAAGAATGAGGGGAGATGGTATATACAAAGTTACTTCTTAAACTATAAAATTTCTCCTGACAGCTTAGAGTAATATAAAATCCATATCAAATTGTACGTCAATTTCCTGTTGTAATTTATATTATAAAGTATTAAAAAGTTGGCATGTTCTTTTCTTAATATATCTGAGAACTTTGAATTAGAAGATAGACAGTTCTTAATTTAGCAGGACAGAGGAAAAAATAAAATGAAATATATTAATCCAAATATGAAATGGAAATAAATGAATTGCTATATTAAAAGATAAAGACAGGTTACAAGAGAACGAAATCCAGCAATCCCTCACTTTAAAGAGAAATCTCAAGGGATTAGGAGAATATGGACCAGGAGTATATGCCATCTTTTAAAAAGGGGGGTGGGAAGCGTAGTTACATAAATAAAGAACTATATTCCACACAAAGGTATAGTAAGTAAAATTGATGCAGATAAAGCCACGACACTCTTAGCACTTTACTGATCAGCATGTATCCAGGAATTAGTGTAGTTTCTTCAAAAGTATTTACCTGCTACTCATGTCTGTATGCCAAGCATTTCCATATACTGCAAACATTATCTATCCCAAGCAAGCAACAAGCATACACTCTATATGTTCTTTCCAACTGCCTATTTGATGACACATGTATAGTCTGATATTCAGTCTATCATTTCTCTGTATAGCTATGTTGATCTATCATTTACTAATATCTATCATATTCACATATTTACTTATATATTTTATCCTCTGTATATAAGTGTATATTAATTTACACACATATGTACTTTTATTGTTTTTTCCATCTCTCAATCTATCTGATATCAACCATAAGTCATCTATTAATAACTATAATTTATGTATTTATATATATATATATACACTCACATATTTATTACCTATACGTACATATTTATAAACATATCTACATATCTATCATATATTTATAGCTCATCTATCTATTCATTCATCTACCACTTATCTTTTATCTATTCATCATCAGCTACCTATCATCTTCTCATCATCAACTATTTATCTGTCTCTCATCTATCTGTCCATCCATCATCATCAACTACCTACCCATCTATCTGTGCATCTATCATCTTTCACTCATTGGTTTATGAGCACAGTTGTGCTTCTGTTTTTGGAGACAAAATGACTTTCATTGTTTGTTCTCCTGGCTGCCAGATCACTTCACCAAGTCTTTATGGCTTGAAACAACAGTAATCATTTATCTTGCCATTATTTGCAATGTGGATGAGTTCTGTAGGGCAGGCTCATCTTTGTTACCTGTTCTGCAAGTTTCTAAGGTGACCTTTTCCCTGGGCTGACAAACCTATACTGTATTTTGATTGTAGTCTCTGAGAGGGTTATTGGTCAGAATCTTGACATTCCTCACAATGGATCTCCTTCACTCTCTGTGCTTCCCAATGCCATGGAAGCTGAGTTCCATCAGCAAATGTTCCAGAGAAGGTTTCCCTGCCATTCACCCATATGCTCACAAAATAGCACATCAGACCTTCTGCTGTTCTCTGGAAGTCTTGCTCTTAGAAGCTAACCTACTTAGATTCCAGAACATCAGAATTAAATGCACATGTTTAAGAGAGCCAAAGGATTTTCAAATAGCCTTAATCTGCCAAAGTAGCACTTTCTTATTTTTCTCTGTTGTCTTTAATATCTTAGTTTTCAACAGTTCAGAAATGCATAGAAGGCAAGGAACTGTTTATTATAATCATGTATGACATAACAAGATGCCATAATTATATATCCAGTTGTCTCAGTTACTTTTCAACACCCATGATAAACTATGACAAACATAACTTATATAAGAATGAGTTTATTTGGGACTAATAGTTTCAGAGGATGAGTTCATTGCCTTCATGGCAGGGACCATGGCAGCACTCAGGCAGGAATGGCACTGAATCAGTAGCTGAGAGCTTACATCCTTTATTAAAGACAGGTAGGTGGCAGAGACAGAGAGCTAACTGAGAATGGGTGGACCTTTGAAATCTCATTGTACATCCCCCCTTCACCACCAGTGGCATACCTCCTCTCATAAGGCCATACCTCCTAATCCTTCCCAAACAGTCCCATCAACTAGAGACCAAGTATTCAAATATCTGAGCCTAAAGGAATTGTTTTTATTCAAACCACCATACCACTAAGTCGCAATAGCAACCCAAATCAGCCTGGTTTCATTTAGGTTATTGTTAGAGGTAGACCAGATGTCATATCATGGGACAGTTTGGCCTGAAAGGGCAGGTATGGGAGGCATAGACAACCAAGGCATATAGTCATAGCATGCTGAGTGAATGGGGTGATCAAAATTAAGAAAATCTGGAGTCATATAGTTTTTAACTTTTTTTTAGAAGTCTTCTCCAGCTAAAGAGATGTAAGCAAGACTTTTCCATTAAAAATAAAGACAAAGGATATATTTGAATTTTAAGTTGCTAACTAACAGCAAAACCCAAAACTATGGATTAAAAAGGGAGCATAGCCCTTCTGTAAAGTGTACATTTTAAAAACTAAAGGAATGCATCATGTTCTTCTCCATCAAAATTGTATATTTACTATGGGGCAATTTATCTTATTATGTCTAGTGTAGATGATAAAATTCATGTCTTCTGCCTTGGTAATATGATGCATGCTATAGAGGCCTAGAGATTTAGATCAAACCATGGGGCCATTTTATTGTGCAGCTTAGATCATTTCTTATGCTTTGTGTTCCCTTCTGAATTTAATGCTAACTTTCCCACCTTTATTTTGTGTTGATTCCTTTGAGAGCTGAATTGTAGCCCCATCAAACTCAAAGTTCTAATGCCTAGAAAGATGAAATGTATTGTAGAGTACATGTTTGTATGTGCTCTGAAATCCACATGTTAAGTTCTCACTCCTAAGGTTCTGGTATTGGAGATGGGGCATTTGGGAGGTGACTAGGTCATAGGAGTGGAGCTTGTTGGAATGTGAAGACTCTCTCACAGGCTCACATGTTGAAAGTTCAGTAGATTCCATCATCCAGAAGTGGCTGTGTCAGCAGAGCCCCTGACTTCATCACTGGGTCAACCCATATGTGATATGAAAATATAGGATATAGATATGATAGGATAAAAGGGTAGATTGTTCTACCTTTAAAGAGCAACTTGTTTAAAATGTTTTACATTGGTATAGATTTTAGTTTATTGATACAAATATAATTTTGTTATACTGTATGTATATTTCTACTCTTGTTTAAGGTATTATGTTTGTGCAGCTCATTTAAATTGTAATGGATAATTAAGAAATAAAGATTAATAATTATTCTTCTATGATAGTCAAACTTATAGTCATGTTAAGTTTTCTAGGTATACATAGATATAATTCAATTAGGTAGATAATCTTCAAACACTTCAAAGTACTACAGAATATGGCATTTAAAATGTTTTAAAAACTTAGACTTTCCTGGACAATGAGACACATCTGCTCCTGGCAGCACCGATTTATTTCAAAGAAAAAGATGGGCATCAAAGATACTCTATATGGAGTTTATCTTCTTCTTGGCAAAAATAGCCATTTGGGCAAGAAACTGTTCATGCTTGGACTGCTTGACAAAATGTCATATAAACTGGGCATGCAGGACCCATAGGAAGGTGACCACTGAACTTTGCAAGCCAAGATGGTTCTTCAGGTTCCTGCTTCACAAAAGTAACTACCAGACATTCTACAGGACACAGAAAAAAATTTCTGAGAGAATAGGTCTATGGGCTGAAAATGGATGCCCCAACATTGCAGAGGAACTTTGGATGACTGTCCAGGCAGGCACCTGTCTCTGTCATTCTAGATTTTTGGAAGTTGCTTACAATGCACTTATTTACTTAGGTAATATTATGTCCTTCTGGGGTCTTTGATGTAGTTGAAGACTAAATAGTTATAATTTTCCCTGGTTATAATAAAAGATAAATTAGATATAAAACTTTAGACTCACAAATATAGGATAGAATATTTTCTTTAATTTTGCCAAATACAAATAGACTAGATATTGTAACTGTAACTCTTGCTTGATATCTATTTGTTATATGCAATTTTACTATGTTAAAGTTAAAACCTTCCTTTTTAATTAAACAGAAAAGGGGAAATGCTATGGGATAATGCTTTTATACACTGGTTTAATAGAACACTGAGTAGTAAGGCAGGAAGTATAGGCAGGATAAACAGACAAGGAGAATTCTGGGAAGAGGAAGGTTGAGTCAGGAGACGCCAGCCTGCCATCCAGGGAGCAGCATGTAATGACACATAGATAAAGCCACAGAACACATGGCAACATATAGATTAACAGAAATGGGCTGAGTTCAAGTGTAAGAGATAGTCAATACTAAGTTTGAACTGTAGCAGGAGTCTTAAAAGTTCTTATTAATAAAATTAAACCTGAGCCAGGTATTGGGGTGGGTAAACACTGGAAGATCAGAGAGACAGAACAAGCCACAGCTACCTCACCTTGCCAGATCCTCAGCTGATATTGTTTCCTCAGACTGGAGGCCTCTGAGTCCTCATCTAGAATGGATCTCAGCTGAACTGCTGCTCAAAAGCCTGAATTCTTAACCATGCCAAATGCTTAACCAACCAAATGCTTAACCAGCCAAATGCTTCTAGTTCCTGGTCCTCACGCCTTATATATCTTTCTGCCTTCCACCATCACTCCCTGGCATTAAAGGCATGAGTCACCATGCTTGGCTGTATCCTTGAACACATGGATATTTGCCTAGCTCTGCCTCCCAAGTGCTGGGATTAAGGGCGTGTGCTACCACTGTATATCCTCTATGTTTAATATTGTGGCTGTTCTGTCTCTAACCCCAGATAAGTTTATTAGGGTGCACAATATTTTGGGGAACACAATACCACCACACTGAACTAATGGCTGAGCAATTTTAATTAATATAAGCCTCTGTGTGTTAACTTGGGTCTGAGCGGCTGCAGACCAGGTGGGACACAGGAAAATGTTCAGCTACACATAGATGGATTTGGAATTTGACTGCATTGTTGAGAAGTGGTGGAAACTATGGATGGAGCATAGTTGGAGGGACTTTGTTCCCCTTTCTCTTTCTGCATCCTATGTGTTTTGAGGTGAGGGCACTTCACTGTTTTTTTTTTTTTTTTTTTTTTTTTTTTTTTTTTTTTTTTGTCTTTATAACACTCCCTAACATGATGCTCAGCCTCATCACACATAAGCCCAGGAGCATGGAGCCTAATGCCCATGTTCCAATGCCATGAGACAAAATAAATCTTCCTTTTATGTTGATTCAAGTATTTTTTCACAGCAACAAAAGTCTCACATGGTGCCTTATAAGGAAATATTTGAGGAACATGATTTTTATTTTGGCCATGGGGGGGCTTTGACCAAAATATGTCTATTAGCCAAGAATCAGATGCTTGCTTAACACCATCCTTGTTAATGTTTTGATCTTGGACATTCTGCCTACAGAACTCAGCTATGGCATTGTTTTGGCATCTCAACATGACCAAGGCAGAAGGGAATTGCCTTAGAAATAGGGTTTTAAGGAAGTGTCTGGGAAATTAAAGACATGAGAGCAGAAACAGGACTATTTGGAAAGAGTAGGGGGATGATGGGAATGGGACAAGAGGTGTTAGTAGGAGAGCGAATGTATGTATACATGAAGTGTCTCAGTTGAACCCATCATTTTGCAGACTTGACACACACTGAGAAAAATGTTTACAGAAAAGGTAAAGTTAAACAGTGTCATTGGGGTGGGCTCCAGTCCAGTCTGACTGAGGTCTTTAGAAGATGAAATATTTGGGCACAGATATGAAGAGGGGAGAAAAGAGAAGAAACAGAAAGGCATCCATGTGAAGCCAATAAAGGACACAAGACCCATCATCTCTCTTGTTCCTTAGAAGAAAAGCCTATTTTGCCAGCATCTTGATGCTGGACTTTAAAGCTGCAGATACTAATTTGTTTATTTGGGTTTTTTTTTTTGTTGTTGTTCTTGCTGTTTATTTTTTTAAGACCATATAGTCTTTCATACTATGTGTAGCAGCCTTTGCATGCCAATGCCCTCTCTTCAGAGTTGACTTTGATAAAAATAAACACCCTTCACTAAAGACACAGAATTTGATTATGTTTCCCTGTAACTCGTTTCTTCTGTTTATCCCTCAAACGCCTCTGAAGGAGGACTGAATAACAAGAAATATATATATTCTCAATTTTTCAAATCAATGAACCAAGCTTTATCTTTAATTAATGTTTCCAGAGTCACTGTTCATGTCAAATTATGGCAGTATTTTGAAGTGTGATTCTATGAATATCCAAGACTTTTGAGTAAAGAAATGTGTGACCTCTCCATTCAAAATCCTCAGAATTTCTGCCTCTGGTCCAGCAGGAGACATATCTAAATCAAAAGCAGAAAGATATTCAGTGTTCCTGTAATCTCAGGGGCAAGTTTGGCCCACTGCTATCTCATGATATTGATTTCTGAGACAACACACAGAAATACATCTATAGTTATCTCTGCCATATGAAGACTAATGCCACTTTCTTTCTGTACCCAAGTGTGTGCCCATTAGCTTTTGATGAAATGCAAACCTACTCTGAAGTTATCAGTTTCAGCAAATAAATATTCATCTAGCTCTACACTCTTGGTTAGACTTAGATGAGCATTTATTCTGGCTTCAGTTGGAGGTCTACATGCTTGAAAGTCAGTTGCAGGAAGCGATGGGGTGACTGTGGAAGGTCACTCTCAGCTGAGACTACCGGCAGGCCAGTTTCAAAGGCCACATCAAGTGGAGTTGGGTTTCCAGGTTTGGGTGGGCTTCCAGGGGAAGGAGCAGGTACAAAAGCCTATGGGAACCAGTGTCAGAACCACATGGTTCATTTTATTGCCCCAAGTAAGGGGTGAAATGAGGTTGGATATGAGAGATAGAAGAGAGAGGACATGTGCAATGGAGATGCTAAACATCCCCAAGAGGAGGGGCTTAAGGATGCTCACTCTGGTCTCTCTTATAGTCTACTACAACAGTATGTTCACCATTCAAACTACAGATAGCTTATTACCATTCTTGTGATTTTGGGGAAATAAATATGATTTTTTTCAACAAAGAAAACACATATATTTTATAAAGCTACAATAACC
The DNA here is from genome assembly GCF_004664715.2 of Peromyscus leucopus. Lineage (NCBI taxonomy): Eukaryota > Metazoa > Chordata > Mammalia > Rodentia > Cricetidae > Peromyscus > Peromyscus leucopus. The sequence goes on from NC_051085.1 coordinate 52,832,366, forward strand.
TTTCTTGATAATTGCTCTAAATCTAGAATTAAGATTAAGTGTGGCCAGTCTTGCTTTGGACAGCTTGATCTAACTGTCTGGTATCCTGGGTCAATACTAACCACAACAAACATTGCTCATAGGGTCTGTACCAGGTACTGAGCTAAGCAGTTTCTAACATTAGCTCCTGGCATATTGTCCATCTGGGAGTGCTGTCAGGTAAGGCCTGGGAGACTGACTGACTGACATCTTCCTCACTGAAGGAGTTCCTCCTGGGTGACAACATCTGACCACTCACCTAGAAGCTGCTTTTCTCAGCAGACTATCTCTTGAGTTATCAGCTTTCTCTTGATAATTTATCGGAAACTTATTTAAGTGTCTCTCCTCTTCCTTGGTATGTGTTATTTGTCATAGGCAGAGTGGATTTTATCCCTTTGGATAGACTTGGAGTTATATTTCTTAACTATTTTGATTTTTTCCTTTTTTTTTTTGTCTAGAATATGCCATCACACTGAGAAAGCCGTTAGTAATAACACCTCAGTGACTTTACACAGGTTAGTGTCTCAGCTTTCTACCTGGAGCAGGTTATCACGCTAGAGTGTCCTTCTTCCTTCAGGAGTACAACAGACCTACAGATTATAAGACTCCAAAAGGTGATTCAGACATGTGAATCAGAGTGGCCCAGGCAGCTTCTAGAGGAAGAACCACACAGCCTATGATCTCTCAGTCATCAGTTATACAGATATCTCAAAGAGAGGAGTGATGGGGGGGCTCAACCACGGAGAAGGAGGCTGCAGCTGAAGTCTTTAAGGTGTCCCTGGAATTGCACGGTTTTTCACACCCTATTGAACACATATTCTGTCCCTTACTTAAGCATCAGCAGTCTACTGATGATCACAGAGTGAGACACTTTAGCCATCTCAGTTACAATCATTATGTCCATGGTGTCTGCATCACTGTGGCTGCAGAATTAGTATATCTGCACTGGCTGTTTTGATGAGGCATGGTGATATGCTCCTCGGACCCAGCAATGCTGACTTTAGGGCAAGTTTTCAGAGCAAGTTATGTTTGAGTAACGTTTGGCAGCACATAAGGACATGTTTTTGTTGTTGTTGTTTTGTTTTTGTTTTTGTTTCGTTTCACCTTTGGCCTCACAATAACCATCTAGAGGGCCTGTTTCCATTTTAGCTAATATCAAATCGGCCAAGTGACTTCTGCTGTGCCAGGATGATTCTGTGCTATGAGGACTGGTATCCTTCTACTGAAATTGAACTTGGAGACTTGCCACCTCTGTGCTTTGTGAGGTCAGACTAATCATTTAATCTCCTTGTGCCTCAGTTTCTTTTTCCATGCAATGGGAAGAGTAAGAACTCTCAGAAGTCACTCCCTGTGAGTAAAGGATGAAATGAGTATATATTATAGAGTAATTAATGCAATAAAAAGCTTTGCTACCAAGATAATTCTTCCTAAAGGATTATCTGTTCTCCCCTGATGCAAGTCCTATATAATTTTTATAAACACATTTTTAAAAACAATGGCTAGTGGTAATGAATTATTGAACAATTCATCAATGATATCTCACAATAAAATTTACTCAGGGTAAAAGATAGTAAATTGGGGAATTAGTTAGGATACTTTATTTTCCCTATGTATATTAACAATTAATTAAGCACCAGCATTTAAACCTCCATTAATTTTACATAAGATGCATATGTGTGGTGTCTGCATAGATAATGTAAAAGCTAGCAATTCAAAGCTCCACTCTGTTGAGTGGATTGCAGCTCTTTGTGACTCACATATTTCTGGAGGGGAAGCATCCATGCTTACCTCCTGTATTATTGTGTTATTTCTGACACTCTTCTCCCTCAATGATGTTATTTCTTTGGCCCCTATAGCAATTGGCATTTGTAACTTTTTCTTCAGAAAAAAGAGTATCTAGGAACACTATCTTAAGGATAGAAACGAGGAGAAAAGGTCAAACGACTATGAAATGAAGACCATGATCTTAAAAGAGATGGAGCATGGAAGTCCAAGTAATGTAGTCTTTCTTTTTTTATAGTCCAGACATTCTTTTTTGTAGCCGAGGTGTAGTTGGAGTTTTCTCCAGTCCTGATCAGACCCAAGTAAACACACAGATGCTTATTTTAATTAAAACTGTTTGACCTAATGGCTCAGGCTTCTCACTAGCTGGATCTTACACTTAAGTTAACCCATAATTCTTATTTATGTTTAGCCACGTGACTTGGTACCTTTTCCCAGTTCTGCCTTCACATCGTGCTTCTCGTGATGGTGTTGGCGGCTGGCAGTGACCTCTGACTCAGTCTTCCTCTTCCCAGAATTCTCCTCTCTGCTTGTCCCACCTATACTTCCTGCCTGGCTACTGGCCAATCAGCATTTTATTTATTAACCAATCAGAGCAACACATTCACAGCACACAGAGCGATATCCACGGCACCTAGGCTGTTCCCAAGCTCCCATCTTCCTACTTCAGCATCTTTCTGCTAGAATAACAGGCATGTGGCACCATGGGTAACATAGACTTTCTCTTTATTAATTTTCACTTCATTAGGGACAAATTTATTTGTAAATTTCCAAACTCATTTCAACACAGTTCTTGCCTGAGCTTCCTCTCTTAACTGCAGTGACCGTGAACAGAGCTGAGAAAATACTCTGAGTAAACTGTAATCTGTGTTCACCTTTGGAGACCTCCTTCTCTGTGCTACACAGCTGTAACATGTGTCCTCAGCCTTGGTGTCCCAGATGGCAAAGAACTTAAAAGTTTATATGTGGTCTAGCTTATAATTTTGAACATTAAAACAGATTCTTGGTTTATTAGAAAAGAACCACAGAAACTCCAACCAGTTGCTACTCATACCATTATCTATTTTTTTGTTTTATCTTGTTTGTTTTACAAGATGTTTTAATATACATAGAAGACAGACAATTAAGCATGTTGACACACAATGCTGGTGACAAAATGACTTTCCTAGAGGTAGCTGGCTTTCATTTAATATTAAAATAGGTTTTTGAGATAGGTTCTATTAGCTCTGTGTAGCTGACTCTACTATCCACAGAGAACTCCTTTCACATATGAGGCACATGGGCAGAGCCTGGAATACATGAGTATTCCTCAGTAGAAGAATACTGTAATGACCCTATCTTTCATAACTCATCAGATATGACATTTACATATAGGTGCATAGTTCTCACCTTTACTTGTTTTGAGTTAAGGACCTTATCCATGCAAACACCTTCCTTCCCATGCATCTTAGAATGGTCCTATCATGCTCCCAGACACCTGTTTTTCCTTCTTAACACTTGACTGACTCTTACAGAGTCAGGCTCTGAATGCACATTACGTTGAAGCCCATTGCGTTGGTGAGGGTGGACTGCCTCTTATTTATGTGGATGTGATTACCTGCTTATCAGCTACAATCATGTTTTTGATTTCTGATCATCAAAGCACACCTGCTAGAGACATTCTGACTCACAGACACTGCTCTGTCAAAGGCTTATGTGGCTTTTGGGTACCTATGCAATAAAGCCACATCTTTGGATAGCTCTCCTGGGTTCCTTGATCTAGTTTTGCTTAGTTACTGTGGCTTTCTATTCACTTTCTTTAATTTTTCATCGTTTCACAGTTGCTCTTGCATCACTCAGTGCGTGTCAGATAGTGTGCTGGTGTTGGGAAGAAAGTGGTGAACAAAACAGACAAAGGTGCCCTCCTTATAGAGTTTGCAGGTTCCAAATCACGATTCTGTGTCAGATGTTTACAACAACAACAACAAAGCTCTTGCTGGCACCCAACCATGCCCATCAGTCATGCCGTTTCTGGGAACATTCCCTATAAATTTAAGGGTAAGCAGTTGCCTTGGAGACCATGTGACCAGTTACCTGCAGATGTTTGCTAGCCTGCTTTTTGCCCTTGTAAATAGATTGAACCCACAATTCATTTTCATCTCCGTATTTAAAGGCTTGGATGGATAACTGCTTAGTCAATAAACTGCTTACATGCAAGCATCTTGACCTCAGTTAATTGACCCTGAGAGTCCATGTTAAAAAGCTGGGCATGATGGTACTTTTGTAATCCTAGCATGGGTGGGGGAGGCGCAGAGAAAGGTAGATCTCTGGGGCTCACAAGCCAGCCAGCTTAGATGATTCAGAAGATCCAGGCAAATGAAGAGATCTAGTGACTAGAACTAGGTATGGTACTTGAGGAATGACACCCCAGGTTGCCTCTTAGCCTCTATCTGCACACATGAACACACACACACACACACACATACACACACACCTAAAATAAAATAAAACTGTGTTTTTGTTCAAGGATAACTTGGAAATTTCTCTCTTCACACCAAAGCCATTCTTGTTCTCTTTTCAAAATGGTTGCCTCTCTCTTTGTTCTGACCACATCTTTTTTTTCTTTCTTTCTTGAAAGTGTATGATAGGTCATTTACTTATATATATCTCTTTTCAACATGAGGTTCTGGAATCAAAAATCTACATATACACATCCTGAAATAGAGTATAGTGTGTAATTTCTTAAAATATATAAAATCCCCACAAGTCCAGGGAGAAACAATGGTGTTTTAGTTGACATCTGGACAGCTTCTAATGTTGTTATCATGATTTCTTACATGCTTCCCTGAACTGAGTATTGTCCTTCTACGTGATGATCTGTGGTCTGTTGGTAGGACTGGCTTTTTCTGTCACCCCATAGGGATCCAGGGCCTCTGGCTTCCCTTGGCCCATGAAAACCTTCTCCCATCATTTCGGGCCATTCTGTGGTTATCGGTATTATTTGTACCAGTTGGCTCAGCTTTGAACCAGTGTCTTTCCCCCATGCTGTCTATGACTGTCAGGTACAATCGACATGAGACACTGAATTCCTGAAGCTCCAACTGGTCAACTTGGTGCAGTAGGTGTGTTCTCCCTTGGGGCCTCTCCAAAGAGTTAGTTGGTATTTTCCAAGAGGTAAGCCCAGACTTGCTTCGATGAGTCTAGAAACTCAGAAAACTCAGAAGGTAGGCCTGGGGTCATCATGGTAGACAAAGTAAAGCCCTCTAATTACATTTCTCTTTCTAGAAAAATAAAGGAAGTTAGAGAACAGTTAACGGAACATCACAAATGAGCTTCAAACACTTGATTCACAAGGGCCTAGGGAGCCATCACAACACATGGAGACTTTGTTCCTCCTTAGGGATCCACCCTGCCACAGCCAGCCAAGGCCACTTAGTTTCCTAACACTATGCAGACACACACCTGGCCACAGCTGGTAGCACAGGGTCCCCACCGAGGCAGTGGTCCTTGGCCACCTTCAGATAGCATGCAGCAGGGCTTTTCTATATTTTCTGGGATGCTTGTATGTATCTTACAAGTAATTATGCCAACTCTACAGAGATCCAAATTGCCTCTTAAAGCAGCTGCAACAAGCAATCCAAGAACCACCATCTGAGAGCTCAGGGTATAGACAGTCACAGCTTTCCACAAAAAATAAGACAAACAAACCACACAATTGAGCAGCTACATGATATGTTTGGTGCAGTTTCAAAGCACTTTTTTTTTTCTACAAGGGGACTGTTGTGACATGTCCCACAGCTTCAGAAAGTGCCTTCTGTAATTATAAAATGTCTTCTAAGTTAAGGGCCCTCTTATCCACAGATGTCATGTCAACATAAAAGACTCTTGTGATGGTCAACTTTGACTGCCAATTGATTGGATTTAGAATCACCTAGGAGACTCACCTCTGGGTCTGTCTGTGAGAGCGTTTCTAATGAAGACCCCACTTGGAATGTCACTGTCCCACAGGCTTGAAGCCCAGAGAGTGGACAGGGAAAGGGCAGCTGAGCAGCAGAGGCTTCTCTCTCCGCTTCTTTCTTTCTCTCTTTCTGCTAGGAGCAACCTCCCATTGCCACAGCTACAGGTGGCCCCGGCTGACTTCTTGACCTCCATGATGACTGTACAATGCTATGACCGACAATAAACCTCCCTGCTTAATCTGCTTTGTGTGGACCCGAGAGGTGGTTTAGTGGGTAAAGGTCCTAGTCACCAAGTCTGCTGACCTGAGTTCAATTCCCCGGACTGGACCCGTGTGGTAGGAGAGGATTGGCTCCCACAGTTGTCTTCTTACCCATAGACATGTGGAGTTTGCACATATGTGATTGCGCATGTGTGACACACATGTGTGCGTACGTGCATGCACACACAGTATTTGTTTACACCAACAAGCCAAGCAACTAATGTGAGCCTTATGTTCTTAGAGATTTTAAACTTCTAACTTTTCTAGTTCACTTTTGCTGCCAGGATGACAGAGGCAATGAGGTAATAGCTTTTCTGATATCCCCAAGGTGGTTATAGGGAATTCAATTCCCCAGACCACAGGATGTGACTCAGTGCCTCACTTAGAGAATGCATCCTACACAGTAAAATTGCTGGCACGGACATAGCACCCAGTGTTTGGCCATCATCTCAACCACCTTCATATTTATTTCCTGAGTTTACTGGGTCTTTAACGCCAGCGTCATCTCCTCTATCTATGTTTACTAATCCAACTGAAGCTCTAAGTCATGCCCCACCCCTCCCGTTTGACCTATCCTTGCTGGCGTTCTGTCTCAGGAAGAGATGCTGAGGCAGAAGTACTTCTCAGCTAAGTCCAAAGAAGCCATGCTCTGGACTGACTGGGGAACATAGTCTAACAATGAAATAGAAACCAATGATGAAGAAATGGTGACATGAAGTGTGGGCCAATTCCATGGTGATTGGAGGAAGCTGAAACCCATTAGTTGAGGGGACCAGGCAGCTTAATATTAAATAAGGGAACAAAACAGCCTTCTATGTCTCTATCTTGTGTGTCTGTGGGCTGGCTTCTCCCCTTAAGGGAAATGGGGTAGTGTCTAAATACATTAGCCTAGTTCTCATTCCCTTTGGGAACTGCCCCTGTCCTTATCTTTCACATCTAAAATGAGTATCTTTCCCAATCCTTCCCCACTCAGTGACATTTGACATGTGTCGAGTTGGCAGCAATTCATTATTACATCATGAGTTGCTTAAAGTCATTTCTGAGCTTTGGAACAAGTTCATTTCAAGACTACTGTCTCAAAGACACTGGGATGGATATAGACTGTTGAGGTTTTTCATGACCCACATCTACAGCTGAGTGTCTGCCATCTTTCCTCATCCTTTTCTTATCTCTTTTTCTCAAATATTACAGTACCCACTTCTTTTTAGTATATACCTATGTATACGCTAATCCTATGTAACCTTATGCCTCTTGCCTTTATGGATATCTACCATGGTTTTCATTCCCCCCTGCTCCCCTCAGATTCACATGTTGCAGGCAGGCAGCATCATGGTGAACCTCTGTGGGGGATGAGTCCTGAGGAGAACATATCAATGTGGTTTTGTCCAGAGTGTTAGTGACTTTGGGAGTGGAACTGTACCAAAGGCAGATTTGGCCCTTTCTTGCTCTCTCTCTCTCTCTCTCTCTCTCTCTCTCTCTCTCTCTCTCTCTCTCTCTCTCTCTTTCTTGTTCTTCTATAGGATATCATAGCATGAAGGACCTTATCTGGTGTTTGGGGCTCTAAGACTTCCTAGAGGCAAATGGTGAGTAAATTGCTATTCTCAGTAGGCAGTCTAAGCTTCAGTATTTCTTATCACAACAGAAAAGGAACACAACCAACATTGCTCCAATGCTCTTTTCTTGATAAAGCATCCCCACTACAGGCTCATCACCTCATCACCCCTCCTTGCTCCAAGCCTAGGCCTCCTGCTCCCTCCTGGCATGCAGCGTCTTCTATTCTCATAACCATCTATCTTGTAACACACTTAATTTTAAGTCGATTACATCTGTTGCTTGTGATGTGTATTTCTCAGATAGAATGTTTGCACCATATGGTCAAGGTTTGGGACTATTTTTTTAACTTGATGAACTGTGTGTGTTTCTAAGACTATCTGGCAGATAATAGATGCTCAAGGAAATAGTTCTCAATGAATGGCTGGAGCCTAATGGATTTCTTTGCTGCATAGGTCCATAGGTCTGTCGTGGTGGTAACAGTCTCTTGCTAGGGCTTGGCGATGGAACAGACATGCAAGTAAAAAGAGGAGCCTTCTAAAGGAAACCAGAGTGATGCTCTGGGCCTGTAATTCAAAAAGAGGCCATGTTGGTGAACAGTTATATGTTTTTAATTTTTCCTTCTCTCACTGTTTATTACTGGTGTTTAATCAAGTCTAATAAAGGTCAAAGTGGTCTTAGATGGAATGTGATACAGTAAACAGTCAGGTTTATGATGGGGAAGACAAAGAAGAGTAAGCGCACTGTGGCCTTCTACCCATCCTGAATACTCCTTTTGGGAAAGAACGGCTTTTGTAAGAAGGGTGGGGGTGGTCCCAGTGAGATACCAGCAGTGGTTCCGGAGAGATGCCATCAGTATTCCTGGTGAGATGCCGGCTGTGGTCCTGGTGAGATGTCAGATGAATACATCTACCCAGGGTGCTGGGCAGTCTCTAAAGCTGAGCATGGGTGGGAAGTGGCTAGCGGATAACACAGGGCTAATGTCCTGGTGAGCTTGTGAGTCAAGGCTCTCAGTCACTATACTTTGACCCTCCAAACAATCTTAATTCACCTGTCTAGTTTGGTGAAGTCCATTCTGGTGACAGATTTATTTGCCTGTGACTATGTTTATTTGCATATTGTTACTTGTATGTAATTAATATATTAAAAATAACATCTGCCTTCTATATATTCTATCTCTATGTATCTACATATTTCTATCCATTTGCTGGAATGTACAGTGTATAATTCAGAAAACATAATTTACCAATGAATTTAGACTAGCATATTTTCTTGATAGACTTTAGTATTTGAACTCATTTTAAATGAGCAGACTGTCTAAAGATATTTCTTTTTTTTTTATGTGAAACAAGTGAGTTTTATTGTAAGTGAATCATATCTCAAGAAAAAGTTTTAAAAATAGTTTAAGATGGTAGTGGTGATTTTGTCCTCAGAGTGATGACTTAAAGTTCCACGTTGGGCTCTTCTATCGTAGTACTATTAACTGTCTGAACTGGGCACTTCATGGCTGTAGTTCCCTCTTTGCCTTGCAGAATGTTCAGCAGCTTGCATGGCCTCTTCTGTCCGTAAGTGGCTAATGGCACCTCTCCAGTCAGGACCACCAAAAATGCCTCCTGACATTACTTCACCCTCAGCTGAGAACCACCACCCCAAATAAAGGCTTCACCTAGCCTTGTCAAAGGTCTGCTTGGAGGGATCCAGAGAGGAGCTCTCCTAGACAAGGAGCTAGGCAGCATGTGCAGTCTAACACTGGTGTTGTTGGAGGGCTTCTCTCCAGGTTCCTCAAGCCCCGCAGTCCCACAATCCACTTGTAAAATAATCACTCAGACGCTTATATCACTTATAAACTGTATTGCCGTGGCAGGCTTCTTGTTAACTGTTCTTATATCTTAAATTAACCCATTTCTATAAATCTATACCTTGCCACATGACTGGTGGCTTACCGGCGTCTTCACATGCTGCTTGTCCTGGAGGTGGCTGCAGTGTCTCTCCCTCAGCCTTCCACTTCCCAGAATTCTCCTCTCTCCTTGTCCCATCTACTTCCTGCCTGGCCACCTACTTCCTGCCTGGTCACTGGCCATCAGTGTTTTATTTATATAGAATGATATCCACAGCATTTCCCCTTTTTTTTCTTTTTTTAAAAAGTAAGGTTTTAACTTTAACATGGTAAAATTACATATAACAAAACAATTATCGAGCAAGAATTACAGTTACAATATTAAAGATGTTCTATCTATCTTATATTTGTGAGTTTAAGGTTTTATATCTAACTTATCTTTTATCATAACTGAGGAAATTACAACTATCTAGTTTTCAACCACATCAAAGACCTGAGAAGGAACATAATGGTACCTGAGAAATGGTAGATGGATGCAAGCAACTTTCGGGAATCTTGCAAAAGTAGACCAAGACAGCTGGCAGCCTGGACAGTCACTTAATGTTTTTCAGCATTGTTGGTGCATTTAAATTGGCTACAGGCCTAGAGTATCTGACAGACCATTTTTAGAAGCAGGAATTCTGAGAGACCATCTTACCCTGTCTTGGCAGAGTACAGTGGTCGCTTTCCTTGTGTCCCGCTTGTCCAGAAAGGACAGCATTGCATTTGTATTGTCAGCCATCAAGGCAAGGGCAGTTCTTTGCCCAGTAGGCCATTTTGTGCCAAAAAGACAAACTTCCAAATGGAAATGTCTTAGAAGCCCAACATTCTCTCGGGATCAATTGGTGCAGCCAGGAGCAATTGTGTCTCACGTCAACAGAATTTTAAGTTATTTAAATGCCATATTCTCTAGGTCTATGAAGTGTTTGAAGATTACCTATCTATCTGAAATATATCTATGTATACCTAGAAAACTTAACTAACATGGCTACAGATATGATTATCATAGATGACTAATTATTAATCTATTTTTTAATTATCCATTACAATTTTAAATGAGTTACATAAACATAATACCTCAAACAAGAATAGAAATATATATATACACAGTATAACAATATTAACTTCAAGTTTGTATCAATAAACCAAAATTTATACCAATGTAAAACATTTTAAACAAGTTGATCTTTAAAAGTAGGTTGATTAATCTATCCTTTTATCTTATCATCTCTATATCCTCCTATATATCTATATCATATCCCCTTTTCTTTTTTAGAAAGAGATCACATTTATAATCAACCTGTTTTAAATAAAAATATTGGTTTTCTCTGTCCCACTCCAGAGGGCTCTTCTGATTTGGGACACAAGAATCGCTTAACCCTTTTTTTTTTTTTTTAAAGCAATATGTCTGGGTTTAGAGGGGGAGTGAGCCAATTCCACCTCTAAAGCCAGCTTGGTATATTTGGGAATTTGGGCGTAGCATCTCTTACTACTTCCTGCTGGAGGGGGGCGCTGTATCTTATGGGATGCAAAGAAAATTTTAGACCTATGGGGTAGTCCGTGAGGCTGTATTGTTTGAACCAATTGCCTTGAAACCACTCTGGATGTTGGATCATCTGGGCCATGGTGTCATCGGAGACCTTTCAGGGGGTCTTGGCTGGTGAAACCTGATGTATCTTAATCTGGAACAAATCCACAGCCTCTGGCTTTCTGTGGAAACAAAAGCAGAACCTCTTTTCCAAAGCAACATATCCTTAAATCCAAATTTTGAAGTCAAGGTACCTTTAAAATATACATTTTGGCATAACTCAACAGCTTTTGCAATCAAATGTTTTTCTTCAGTTACGAATATCAAAGACAACATAATCCAGATTCTGTGTGTGGTAGCCATCGTTACGTGGCTTATTTTTTATATTACCTTGAGCCTTGAGCCTATTGCTTTAAACTGTACCATTCTAAGACTGAAACGGCGCTGTGGCTGCTGGCTCCGCCCAGTTCAGCTTCCCAACATGGCAGTGGTACGTTTTCCGCCAGCTCTGGGAGTCATCAAGTCTCAGAAATAGTGGGTCTAAGCTTTTATCAAAGCAGCGTGTAGCCCAGAAACCTTTTTTTTTTTAAATAATAGTAAAGACTAAATCTACCACACAGCTTAATGTGCCGCTGGCAGACGCCTCATTTCCGCCATACTGCCGGTCAAACGCACACGCCAGGAACCCGCCAGTGTTCAAACCCGCATTTTGCGGTGTCTAGCTGCCTGTATGAGACAAGAAGCAGGAACCTGGTTTTGGCTCTGTTTAGAATTGGTTATTAAATATTCTCAGGTTTAAGGTGGAAACTCGAGCCATTGGGCGCCATTTGTTGTTGGAGGGCTTCTCTCCAGGTTCCTCAAGCCCCCCAGTCCCACAATCCACTTGTAAAATAATCACTCAGACGCTTATATCACTTATAAACTGTATTGCCGTGGCAGGCTTCTTGCTAACTGTTCTTATATCTTAAATTAACCCATTTCTATAAATCTATACCTTGCCACATGGCTGGTGGCTTACCGGCGTCTTCACATGCTGCTTGTCCTGGAGGTGGCTGCAGTGTCTCTCCGTCTAAAGATATTTCAAAGGAAAGTTTTGCAGTTGAACTAGAGTCAGGTTATTGAAAATATCAATTGTTATCTCACAGAATCAACTGAAGCAGCCGCAGGTAGGTGTTTAGTATTTATGAAGAAAAGACTGAATTCATTTCCAAAGTGTGCTCCCAAGGAAATTATTTACCGAAAAAAAAAAAAAGGAATCCTTGGTGTTTTAAGGAGAAATATTATTGTGTGTCAGAACCCAACTGCCTCATTGAATCAAAACTGAACAGTGACCTCAGCTTGATCCAGAAATGACTGACAGAAATAGCTCCAAGTAACTTGTAATCAAGGTCTGTGCTTAAACTAATGCATTATCAGAAGTATAATAAACTATATAAAACATGTCTAGGGGATTGATCTGAAGCACAATAATCAAGTTCATATGGGAGTTCTAATGTTCTGGGAAAGGCAGTGCAACTTCTGGCAAGAACCCGGAGCTGTAGGTGTGAACAGAAAATGGTGTACACAGTTGGCCTTAGGTGTGCTAAGGAGCCACAGCCCAGGCTGCCACTCTGTGTTTCCAGAGCAGCCTTGAAGCTCAGCAACAAAGACCAGCAGATGGGCAGCCATGAGTGGGATAAAATGATGCTGGAGAGTTTTAAATACACCCTTTCTGGAAGACGCCCATCTTTCAACTAACCTGATGGTTCCCAGTATAAGAACCTACTTGCAAGAATTGACTTCAGAGCCTTACACTAGGGGAAGACAAGTGTAAGAAAAAAAGTGAACAAAACAGACCTAAAGTCGCAGCCCCCACAGAACTGAAAAACAGGTAAGTTAGACAAGTGAACTTTGGATTTGAAAACCTGATGTTTTTTGAATGATAACACATACATTTAAAAAAACTCTACCAAAATTCTTGTCTCTAAAACAATAAACTGAACAGCTGTTTCTAAAGTTCACATGAAAACTAATGTTTCTGCAGATGGCCAACACAATTTAGAAAAATTATAGCAAAGTTGCAGGGTTCTTGTGGGTTTGGTTCCCAAAACAGCTACAAAGGCACCACATTCAAAGCTGTATGGCAACAGCATGAGAATAGACCAGTCAGGCAGGGAATAGATTTGAGAATCACAAAACCTCCACAAATATATTCTTGTCAATTGCTTTTTACCAACATGCCAAGATTAACCAATGGGAGAAGGACTAGAATCTTCCATCGATGGTGTTGGGACAACATGCCATTCACATGCAAAAACTGATGGGAGTCTGCCTTCATGCCAGATTTTAAAATGGATTCAAATAAGTTAAAAGCCAACCCACTGAAATTCTGAAATGGAAGAGTGGTTCACATTGGAACATGTTTTCAGTTGCGATCATTTTAGCTATAACCCCCAAAGCAAGAACAGCTAAAGAAACCTGGGCAGGCTGAACACTAAAAAATTGAAATGCTTGTGTATTATTAGTGTCTCTCACTATTATCTTCCCTCATAGCTACCAATAACGGAGACAATCAGAAGTGAACTTGAAAATACAAGCCATAGAATTTACAATGAACATTTTAAATTATGTGAAAATGAGAAGTCACAAATTGCTGTGTGAGTGTGTGATTATATGCTAGTGTTTTAAATTAGACTCAACACAGGGTTTCTCGTGAAGAAATGTGATTTTCAAAGAATCATTCTTTGAGGGTCTCTAGCTCTACTTATACTGGATGTATATTTGAAATGATTTGTCAGAGCTTTTGTGAAATGCCGCAGCTCATGCTCTACCCTTAAGGGCCCCAGTAACAGGTGCCTCAGCAGAAAGACTACGCTGGGTGCTCAAGGACTTAATGGGTGTTTGTAACTGTGTGCTTCCACGCTGCCTTTACTCACTGTGAGCCTCAGCACAGGTGTTCTCAGGAGGTGGGATCCTGCAGAATTTGGAACATGACCTAAAAGTTCTAGCTAAGGGATTGAGTCAAAAAAAGAATAAATGATGGTTGTGGACTCAGGCCTAAACAAGACATGTGCACCATTCCTTCTGAGGCTCAGGGAACATCACAGAAGAGGAGGAAGGAAACATTTAAGAGCAAGGAGAGAGGGCAAAGGGCCATGGAAAGCCAGTCTCCAGAGTCCACATAACCAGTACAATCAGTAATTCACAACTGTGGTTATTCGCCTGAGCCCACACAAGATTGGCCCTATCAAGAATTATTCATGGAAGCGGAAGGTTCTCACAGGATACAACCCGTTACTGCTGAGCTATTGGCTACTGAGATTCTGGGGAAAGGGAAATCTTGGTCCTTAGTTGAGTATCCACTGCTGAGTCCACCAGGCTTCAGCAGAGAATGCCAAAGCCACGCTCACGCAGATAGCTCTAGTTAAACCCAGCAGGTCAAAATGAAATGAATAGACATGACCATGAGAGAGGGGGGCTTTGGGGGAGCAGAAGGGGTTTATAGGATTACGGGGAGATGGGAGAGGATGATGGAATGAAAGTGGTCTCCATGCATTGTATATGTGTGTGAAATTGTCTAAAATTAAATCTAATTCATTAGAAAAGTAACATGTGTTCAAATATAAGCCCATGGCCTCTAAGAAAACTGGCTTTATCTAGATACATTGTATTTCACCAGGACCAGTTACCTGTCAGATAGCTAATTTCTTTAAGTGGCTTGTGAAATGGCAGCAATAAAAGGAGCCACTGGCCAGTTTCCATGAAGTTCCTGAAAGCATAAATCTTGATGACCTAATAAATGTGTTTGTAGAAAAATGACCCAAGGAAGCATTAGGACCTGTTAGCTCCAGCACTAATAGACTCTTCCATTACGTAAAATGGCAGCAAAGTATTATTTCTCATAACTCATATTCATATACCTCTATTAATATACCATAAGTAATAAAGTGTTTTAAAAGAAAAATCTTTATATTTTAGCACACTTAATTGCGGTCTCCCTCTCCAGCTCCTGCATCTTAAAGATGCCTACGATTCCCAAATTTTGCACTGGGTCCTGCAAATTACAGCGCCTGCCGTGCACAGAGCTCATCATCTAGAATGTGGCCTCCCACCGCCGCTGCACATTTCTTTTAAACTTTAAGAAAATGATATTTTAAAAGCTGCAAACCTACTACAAATATAAAGTCAGACTTGATCTTTGTAGTGGGCATTTTATCAGGGTCTTAAAGAGATGTCAGCCCATGCTTTAGGACCCTGTCCCATGCTGTGAAGAAGATGGCTAGGGCCAGAAGGTGGAGCCAGATTTGCCTGATGCCCCAGGTTAGGTTAGGAATGTGTGTGGCATGTCTGATTGACATTGAGTGCAGGAGCATTGCTGGCACTCAAGGGGACAGGCAGTCCTTCCCCATCACTTCCAGGGACAGGCAGTGATCCTGCTGGGAAGCCCACTGTCTCCTGCTCGGTGTCCGGCAGCATCACTGTGCATTGTTCAGTGGCTTTTGCAGGTCCTCAAGGCAGACCTCTCTCATGTTGATCACTTACAGACCAGTAGGTAGGAAAAACAGAAGCCTGCCAAGCATTGTTAGTTGTTATTCCAAGGCCTGGGAAAGCTGACCATGTAGGACAACTCTCATATGTGATGCCCACCTCCCCCAGGAAGTCCAGGAAGCAGCCACCCTGGGTTCATACCCCAGGAGTGACATGATAATATTGGGAAATGCCAGAGGACACTGTCCTGTGAGGGACTGGGATAGAGCACATCAGCGATCCTGCCTCAGTCATCCCCATCCCAGGGTCCTTCTTTCTCATCATATTGTGCTGTGCTCAGGAGGACAAAGGAGAGAGGTGAGTCTGTCCAAGGACACCCTGAGAACATCCTGCCCTGACACCGTCTCAGCCCTCTCTGACCCTCAGCAGTCCCACCTAGTGGACGTGTCCAGGGAGACCCCCAGTGCGGACTTGGCATGGGGACAAACCTGCCATTAGCTTGGCAGTGTCAATCAAGAAAATCACTTTTCACTCCTAGCCAAGGAGATCTTCCCTGCTGCTGAAGCTTGTGCAAGATGAAGTCCTGACCGGCGTCCTTTGATGCCATCCCATTATAATTTATTGTGTTTACAGAGCACGGAAATATCTTCCATTAACCTACGACCTCCAGCTCTATGGCTACAAATGTCAGCTCTGCCCAGGATGCTCCTTTCTCTGCTGTCAGCTGCATCTGGGATCTTCATGGAGAAAGCTGTTTATTATTCTGCTATTTCTGTTCAATTGATAAAGCAGGGCTGCTCTCACACTATTGTCTGTAAAGCTGGGAATAGCGTGATAAGGCAGCGGGCCTTGCTGAGTGAGCGGCTTCTACCCAAGTGTCATGGCCTCCCATAATTATGACATTTCCTACTTGTAAACGTTTCCTGTAGAGTTACAGATATTGTTCCAATCTTTGAACAGGTGAGCAAAAACAAAATAAAAAGATGTAGGAAATATGTATGAAATCAAAAGTTCTTTTTTCTTCAACACAGGGAATTATTCTAGGTTATTAAACTTGTCATGAATATATAATTTATTCTAAAAACATCTTCCTTTCTTGCTCTCTCCAAAAAGATACATTTTCCCCCAATAAACTCAATGCACTTGGAAAAGTACCCAGATGGTTTAATTTCTCTGAAGAAGTGTATGTATCCAAGATAATGTTCACAGCTGCCAGAAAATGTATTTCTCCATTGCGGCTACCACCTGATGTTCATCACACAAAACTGGAACAGGAAGTAGAGACAAACAGGAAGCAGTTTGCAGGGAAACCAAGACTGAGGCCGTGTTCTCCTGGAGAAAAGCAGCATGGTCCAGCTGGTGTGCGGAAGCCTACCATTAGTGACAACCCAGTGCAGCCAGGAGGTCCGGGGAAAGAGCAATCACGCCTTTGCATTGAGGATGTGCTGTTGTCTCTCTGCTTTCCGGCCTTGACGGACATGCAATGCTGTCCCCCAGCACCTGCTGGAAGGTCTTAGAAAAGCCAGGCTTGTCAGAGCTACCACGTTAATTTCTTAGTCACCAGCCCCAAGGATCGAAAGACCTTCATTTCCTGGTTAGTTGGCACAAAGTAATGTGCTTCACACAGAACTTAATGTAAAGGGCAAGCCCAGTCTACACAACAGTGCTGCCTTGAACTGCCTGAGCTCCACTTCAGAGCTTTCTGTGTCCATGTGAGAGTGGGTTTGATCGCATCTGGAGCTCCTGCTGTTTGACATGTCTGGATTTTCTCTGTCGTTCACTGAATTAGAACACAAAGTCTGTTCCAGAAACAACAGTGGCCTCCAGGAACCTGTGTCCTGAGACTGCATCTCTAGGTCTCTCTCCTGACTGTCTTAGATTCACTCACACACCACTTATTGTACATGTGTAGAGAACACACTTCCCCGCTCCATTCTCTGGCATTAGCACTGGCTCAGTGCACACCGAGGAAGAGCCAGGAGAGGGTCTCCCAGTAATTACTACTCAGGGAACTCGGAGGTTGATCACCCTCAGCCCACACTTAACTTCCAAGTAACTGAGGCAGAAACATAAAGGAACTTTCTTACAGTAATTTACCTGGTGAGGGGTTAAGTTGGGACTTAAACCCAGGCCACAGGCTATATAATCCAAGCTAAGTAAGTTTTCTCAAGTTGTTTGTGTGTGTGTGTGTGTGTGTGTGTGTGTGTGTGTGTGTGTGTGTGTGTAATTTTTATCTTCAAAAACGTGTCTAATGAAAGAAATACAGTATGTACTTAGCAGATGAGAGACCTGGGCCCCAGGGCGTCATGCCAACCAGTTATTCCGCTGATTATCATCAAGATTACCATCAATATCAATTAACATCAATGATGTCAGAAGACGCCAGACTCCTTCCTCAAAGACAGTGTGCTAATCCTTCCTATCAGCTGTGTTAACCTGAATATTGACAGCATTTTTGCCAGTTTTTCAAGGTCTAGTTATAATCAGGTATAAGAAGGGAGGCAAGTGACTATTAACAGACTATCTAGGCCATAGCAGCCTAGGTGGAGAGCCCTGAAGTCAGGGAAGCCACATCAATTACAACGAGAGGTTGACGTACCTGCTTTGTCTTCGGATGAAAATACTGTTTTTCTTTAGAAAAGTGTACTTTTAGTTAACGAAGAAAATTTTATCTATGGATATAGGTACTCGACAAAAAATTTTGAGACATGAATATATTTTATAATTGCTAACTCAGCTATTTAGCAATCCCATTCTGTACCTATTCAGTATATTTAAACACAGTATATTTTATTAGCTGTTGCTGCCACAAAGTAGACCCCTCATTTTAAGTTCTTGAAACATTATTTGTGTGTGTGTGTGTGTGTGTGTGTGTGTGTCTGTCTGTCCACAGATCCAGAAGAGGGTGTTGGATACCCTGGAACTTCAGTTACAGGCAGTTGTAAACTGTCCCACTTCTCTATGGGGAATCAGCTCAGGTCCTCTGGAAGAACAGCAAATGTTCTTAACTGCTGACCTATCTCCCCAGCCCCACATTAGATCTCTTAAAATCATTTGCTTTTCTGACTATTTAAGTAAGGAACAGAAACTCCAGGCTACAACGGGTACTGAAGTGAGAATGACCATTAGCAAAAGGAAAAAAATTACAAGTGTTCGTGAGATTGTGAGGGGCCTCATGCACAGTATGGTGGGAATGTAAATTAGAACTTCCTTAAGGAGTCTAAATTAGAACACCATTCCTCGCAAAACTAAAAACAGAGCCATCATATGATCTCTCAGTTCCAGTATATCTATATCCTACTGAAATGAAGTCAGTATGCCATGTTTGTTACATAACAATTTGTAAAGAGTGAAGAAATGGACAGATCCTGTGTCCAACCAGAAGTTAATAAAGAAAAGGAGGCATTCATAATAGTTAAATAACAGTCATAAAGAAAGAATGCCATCCTTTGTAACAATGCAGATGGAAGTCAATGCAGATAATTATGTTAAGTAAGCCCAGCCCAGAAAGACAAGTCATGTGATCTGACTTACAAGTGGAATACAGAGCTGGTCTTACAGATGTTGAGAAGAGTGGTCACCAGGGGCCAAGCAGAATGTAGGTGACGGTATAAAATCTATATATGTATCAAAACTTCACAGGGCACCATGGGCATTTGCATAATTTCCATGATCTTATGTTCTACCTAAACTAAGTTTAAGTTAATAAATAGAAGTATGAAAACATTAAATGCAAACAATAAGAACACACTGTAATGGCATTTAATTTATTCTACCATGGTCCTGAGCTCTTCTGGACCAACTCTGTTGGTTTGGAACTGGGTGGTTTCGAAGTGAGTCCTGGGAACTTCACATGTAATGACCATATTGACCTGCAGAGGCTTAGGTGACCACCCACACAATGATATGCTGGATACTCCTGAGATGGCATGTCTTGTCAGGTGCAGACTCTCCAGTTTATACCATGACGCCCCTCTATGTTTGCTCATCCAAGATGGCAGAAAATTGGAGAAAGCCTCCCTCAAATTCTGAAGACGTATTAATAATGCAGGGCATAACTATGTAGCAAATGTCCCCATGTATGTATTTGCTAGCCTTCAACTATAATATATATATTATAAATGGCTTAGTATATATAAGAATTTTGTGTCAAAGCAGTGTGCTTTACATAAGAGATTTTCAATGTTCTCATGAATGAGTTCTACATGTAGACAAAATAAGCCTTGAGTTTGATATCAATGGAAGTTAAAAACATTAGATGACAGAGAGTAAGCTAGACTCTGTTCCACATAAGTGTTTTGAAACAGAAGATTGATCCCTTGTGAGGGATATCCGTGTGACAGTTTGGTATAGTTTGCAGAATATCTGTGATGCAATGCAGAATTTCTTGGTAAAAGTTATGAAAAAATGGAGTAGTCTAGCAATGAAAAGCTATACTAGACTAGAAGGTTTAGTTCTTTTGAGACAAGTCCTCACTATGTAGCCCTAGCTGACCTGAGACTTGCTGTCCTCAAAATCACAGAGTCCTACTTGCACCCATCTCCCAGGTGTTGGTATTAAAGGTTTGCACCATCACAACCTGGCCCTTAATTTTATTTTTGAGTAAGCCTTGAATTACCATTGGTAGTTTGTCTTCTCATAGTTATAAATCTATGTTAGAAAATAAGTATAAGAGGTATTGGGAAAAGAACAGTCTGATAGCAGCTTATGGATTCATGCAATGTGCTTTGTCATGTCCCACTTTCTATAAATAGAACCAACACAAGACTATAAATGAATGGATGTTGTTAGTAGACACAGAAAAGAATAAAATAGATGAAGAAAATGGAGGCACAGCTGAGAATACAGTCCACTGTGAACAAATGAAATATGTAAGAGAAAAATAGATGATATTTCAACTCAGGGCCTGAAGAGTGGTCATTTTAATAAGGCAAGAGAGCTAGATCCTGGGATTCAGTGTGGGAGAGAAAACTTTGGTTGGTAATAAATAGAGATACAAAAGATGTCCAAGCAGAGAGAACACAAATAACCCAAGGTGTGTAAATGTCTGCAGAACGGAGTGGTGTTCAAGACAGCTCCAAGAATCTTCTGTGGATCGTCAGCCACTTTGGAGAAAGATCCTACACAAAAAGTAGAGAGTATACCATGACAGTTAATTTTTAAGAGTCTGTGTAGTATCTCCTAGAGGAGAAGGCTGACTGGGCTCTCCTTGTTTCTCTTTGGCACACCCACATGAAAGACAGTACTTAATGAACTTGAAGAAACATTAAGTTCAAGTAAGAGCATTTTTCAAGGCTGTTACTTGAGGCAGGAAAAGTTGGAAAGAAATTGAGATTCTCTTGTAAATCAAGGGAAGAAAGAAAAAGTCCCCAGAGCCCATCCTGAACATGAAGGTATCCTAAGTAAACATGCTTTGGCCACTAGGTGACTATGGACGATAGTCAGTGTCTATCTCTGGCAAGTCCTTAGGGATCATCTTTTGTTTCTGACTGACATGGGGGAGGAGTCAGTGACTGGGTGAATCTTGTTACATTAAATCTTTAAAGGCACCTATTGAGATACACAGATTCTGACTTACAGACTCCAGGAGGAAATGGGTTATAGTTACTGTTAGGAAGGGAACATTAACTACAAACTTCAAATGGATGAGCAGTCATGATATCTCACAATAAGACAACGTATCTACCTAGTGCTGCAATGGTGAATATTGATTGTCAGCTTGATAGGTCCTAGAATTAATGTAGGAGATGTACCCTGGACATGTCTGTGAGGGGGTTTCTAGACTGGGTTTAACTTAGGAAGACACAATCTAGAGGAGTGTCACTATTCCAGAGCCCAGATTGAATACAAAGGAGAAAGTAAATTGAGAGCTGGTATTCATCTCTCCGACTGCAGATACAACATGCCAGCTACCTCAGTCTCCTGCCACCATGACTTCTAGCCATGTTGGACAATGTCATTGAACTGTAATCCAAAAGAAACTCTTTTTGCTTTAATCCTGTTGTATTAATTATTTTTCTATTGCTGAGATACAATATCATGACCCATAGCAATCTAAGGAAGAGTTATTTGCTTTGTGGTTCCATAGTGATAGAGTCCATAATGACAGGGAAGGCATGATGTAGGCAGGCATGCTAAAAGAGCCGGGAGCTGGTTGATCGCATTTTCATCCATACATAGATAGGAAACAGAAAAGACAGGAAGTGGGGTGAGGCAATAAACTCTCAAGGTTGCCTCCAGTGACGTACATTGTCCTCCAGCAAGGCTGCCCTTCCTGACCGTTTCATAACCCCTTCAACTGTGCCGCCACCTGGAGACCAAGTGTTCAAACATGTGTGCCAATGGGGGCCATTCTCGTTCAAGCCTCCACACGGGTATTTTATCAGAGCAACGAGAAAAGCAACCAAGACAAATGCCACTGGATTTTGTGTAGAAAAGCATACCTTTCCCTCAGATGAGGACACTCAAGAAATGGGCTAGGAGGTTCATACAGAACACTCCTAGTTCATGTCCTTCTGGGTTCTAAGTCACACTATGTGACACTGGATTATCTCAGTGTCAGCGTTCACTACATAAGTGTTCATTCAGCTGTCAGTACCCGATTCTCCCACTGGAACAAAGTGACTAGCAATGAGCTCTTGGCTTCCTGACACAACTTAAATATTCTCCCTTTGAGGTGGGATGTAAGTCTAGAGGCTACAGAGCTATCTCTGAATCATAATGCAAAAGAGACGCCTGTTCTTGAAAAGGCAGTGTCTCTCTCTCTTTTTTTCCGGTTTTTAGTGACTCATCTTTTATTCCAGTTAATCATGGTACAAAGCGAGTCAAAAGAATTCCGGCTCAACATGAATAGCATTATAAACCTAGGCAGGAGTTCAGAGGTTTTTACAAGAGATATCTATAATTATTGCTTAGGCTGCCAGCAGCACAATAGAAGCCATAGCTCCAAAGAGCCGGCATAAAATTCCTATTAGCCTTATGGAAAATACACAGATTCAATTCTAAAATTCAATTAATTCAAGGTTAAAGCCACATCCTCATTTGAAAAAATAGCAGTGTGAGAATTTTCATTATTTCTGTACTTCATTGAGCAATATATTGAACTATTAAGTTCTGTACTCAGTACTGTGTGATAGAACCTTTGAAGGCAGGGAGGTGTAGGATTTTCGTTAAAATGTATCATTTTTAATAATAGGACTATTAAAGGTAAAATTTAAGTCATGTTGGAATGTTCAGAGAAGAAAATAAAAAACACTTAAAATTGTGTCTCCAGAGAGAGGTATCTGCTGTGGACTGTTGGGCTGTTGTGCATTGGAACACAATGGCTGCTTTCTCTTCCAATTCTTCTTGGGGGGAACATATCAGGGTGTGACTCTTTATCATGAAACAGAGAGAGGGGAGAGAGAAAGATGGAAAAATTATTTCATATTTTTTTGTTTAAAATTTGGTCATAATTTCAAGCACCTTTTAGGAAATTTGTTTTGGAAGATGTTTTCAGGCATCATCTCACATTTTCATTTTGTTGTAGATTTATTTTTATCTATCTATCTATCTATCTATCTATCTATCTATCTATCTATCTGTCTGTCTGTCTGTCTGTCTGTCTGTCTGTCCGTCTGTCTACCTGTCTGTCTGTCTGTCTGTCTATCGAGGCTGGGTCTAAGACAGCTCATCCTGCCTGGAACTCATTCTACAGAGCACCCTGACTTCAGGTCATCCTTCACCATGTTCTGAGTGCTGGGATTATAAGTATGCACCTGGTTCAGTTTGTATCCTGCCAGGGATCAAGCACAGGACCGCATGCTTGCTAGGTAGGCATCTACTAATGGAGCCCTAGTCCTGTTGTATCATTTAAGGTGGAAGATTACGTATGTGTGAGAGCTGGCTGCAGTGACATGTGTAGTGTTTTGTGACCTGTTGTGACAGAAGCAGTCACAGCCTGTGTTCTTAGGACAGAGGGAAGTACCGCTAACATCAGTCCTCACACTGCATGTTCACTCTCTAGAATTGTTCCTGGTACACAACTGCTCATTTGCAAACCGTCATCTCCATCTCTCATTTTCTCTGCCTCCAAACCCCTGGGAATTTCTGCCTCTGTTTATATCAGTTGGATATCAGACATGTTTTTTATTGATTTTTTTGAGAACTTCATGCAATGGCATTTTCATCCCCCTCTCCTACCTCCTCTCTGATCCCCAGATCTCTACACATCTAACTTCATATACTCTTTCTTATTTGGTTTGTTTGTTTGTTTGTTTTAATCCATGGAGTCAAGTTGGCATTGGCTGACTACTCCTGAGCATGGGGCCTGCCCTGGGGTATAGTCAGTACACCAGGTGTCCCTCTGGTGGAGAAAACAGACTTTCCTGCCCAGCAGTGACCAAAATCAGAGAGCTCCTCAGGAGTGAGACTCAGTGTTCACATCTTAGCTTATATGCTGACATTGTGTCTGGGTTAAGCTTGTTCAGGTCATGTGCATGCTGTCACAATCTCGGTGAGTTCATATGTGCATCTGCCCTGTTGGGTCTGGAAATCAGCATTTCCTTGAGGCCATCACCACCTTTTATAATCTTTCCACTCTCTCTTCTGTATTAGGATCCTGAGCCTTGAGAAGAGGGGGTGTGATAATAGATACCCCATTTAGGGCTGAAAACTCCAAAGTCTCTTATTTTCTGCATGCAGGTCAGTTGTGGGTCTCTGTGTTAATTGATGTCTTCTACAAGAAAAGCTTCTCTGATGAGGGTTGAATAATGCATTCATATATGGGTATAGCAATAATTTTTGTTAGGAGTAATTTTATTGCTATTTCCATCTAGAATATTAATAGTAGGTTTTTCCTCCAGGGACCATGATATATCTAACTTCAGGTTCTTGGGCTCATTTACAGTGTCAGGAATGGGTTCCGTCTCATAGAATGGGCCTTATGTCTATTTCTAAAAAGTAGTTGGCTACTCCCATAACATTCATGCCACTATTGTACAGCATGCCAGACATGGTAAGATAAATTAATCATGAAGTAGGGCAGCTCTGTCCTTAGAGAACATGAAAAAGATTTAAAAAATAAGCAAACAAAAATAGTATAAATTGTCATAACTAATAAACAAATGGCCAGTGAGGAAATCAGAGTTTCTGGGGTGATAGCAAGGAAGTTGAGAAGAGAACAGGGATGGCAGAGAGGAACAAGAAACAGTAGAGATGGGCACAGCCCTTTCTCCAGTGCAGGGCACAGGGCTGCAGTGGGACTGTGTCAGGGATTTGTTGATGAGCAGAGGGGTAACATCATTGTTCTGCACAGGGAAAGGTCTGTTGCATCTCAGGGACATAAGAAGACACAGCACACTAGGTTTTGCATTTTAAAGGATGAGCACTTATATATTGGATGGTCTTCATAGACACTGCTGTCACTGCCTCCTGGAGGACCTCAGGTGGTTGTGTCCACTAGGTAGGAATAAGTTGTTAGTTTGCCTATAGGCAAGGTCAGAGACCATCCCTCTGTGGATTTTTCTTTAGGGAATTTTATGATACAAATCTAAAGCACTGGTTGCTAACCAGTGAATTAGTGACCATCATAAGATGGGCAAATAGACATATTCTATCTGCCTCACAGACATTGGGATCACAGAATTGGTATGACAGTTCCATTCCAATGTGAGATAGTTGGTGTCTTGTGGAAGCATTGGTTTCCAAATAGCTGCTTTTTAAAACAGCCTCTGACTCTAGCTTGCCATGAATGGTTATTTTTAATAATATAGAAACCAACCAAGATTTTCCTTGGGTGAAATTTATTATCTGTTCCCTTCTTTAATAAGTTTTTGCTGTTATAGATGCTTTTCAAATACATTGTTGAGAATAAGAAAGTAAAGACAAGAAAGATGGCTGAATAAATGTCATATTTCTGCCACATAGAAATTATCAATGTTAATGCCTTATAAATATTATAAGCATGTACAAATGCATTTTCTCTCGTCATCTCCTATCATATTTTCTATGGCTAACACTCAATGCTACAGAGAAATTCATAGAGAAGATAGTTAATTCCATTCCAGATTCTGAAGTCCAAGGTCAGTAGCCTGTATTTGATGAAGGCCTTCTTGTTTAGGACTTTCTGAAGGGTCCTGAGGTGACACCAAGCATGCTATGCTGTGTCATGGGAAGAACAGACAATATATTGAGGCAAACTATTGGTTACGACAAGCCCACATCAGGGCAGCATTAATGAAATAGATCAGTGACCGAGTCATCCAATCCTTTCTTGAATATTCCATACAGTCTCAGTTCTGGCTTCCTCACCACGGAGACTCAACTGTGAAATGGGTTATGGTGAGGATATTGAAGCCATAGTGAGTATTTACAGATTTTCTGTGTACAAGAGGATGACACCTTCACTCTGCTCCTCTCTTTAGTCACTTTGAGCTCAATATTTGAAAATAAAATAAAATAAAATAGAACATCTTATTTAGAACCCACACTAATTTCCATGGTCTTCAATTATCTAAACACGATCATTTCTACCTATTTTGCCCAAACATCAAGTCAAGTTTGCACTTCCTCTGTGTATTGGTGTCAAGTGGATGGTTCTCCCTTTTTCTTTACCAGGCAAGTTGAAGAAATCTCATTATCCACCTACCCTGTGATGTGTCTTGTGGGTGCTTTGGGTGATCCCTGCCCCACTTGAGGTGGAGTGGAAGGCAGCTGCTCCCCTTTCCAAAGCAAGAAACCCATGGAGTCTATTTAATAAGCAAAGGAATTTATTAGGGGTAACTCACTATAGAATAGGTACTTATTGTAGGGTCCAGGAAAACCGAGCTATGTCCCACACTGATCTTCTTCCAAGATGCCTGGCTAGTCCCAGCATTCAAACCATGAGGGAGTAAAGGGCATATATGTACATCCTAGGTCTTAAGGGTCGGGAGCAGCCATGCCCCAGAGGCATGAACTTCAAGTTCACAGGCCAGTGTAGCAGTTACCTCACTAGGGGCAGTGCTTCAAGGTCATAGCTAGAACAGCTACCCCCTACACCTTTCCTCTTTCACATAGGTCTGTCCAGGGGGCCTTGGAGATCAAGTACTAGGAGCATCCTATGTGTTCCCTAAATGTGAACACAGTGACTTGATAGCTGGGTTGCAATTGGGTACATTCCAATGCAAGTCATTGCGTGCTGCCTTGCAGAGTACAGAGGGACAAAATGAGAGTGACCTGCACTTCTACAGACTTTGTCCACACTGACGGCAGACTCCAAGGACAGAATAGACATGGAGATGTGGAGCAGAGGACATAGATGCTCATATGTAGCAGGAATCTTAGAAGGTCTTATTAATAAACCAAACCTGTAGCCAGGTATTGGGGCAAATGCTGGAATATCAGAGAACCAGAACAAGCCGCAGCTACCTCATCTCGCTGGATCCTCAGCTGATCCTGTTTCCTCAGATTGGATGCCTGAGTCCTCATCCAGAATGAATCTCAGCTGAACTGCTGCTCCAAAGCCTGAAAGCTTAACCAGCCAAATGCCTCTACTTTCTGGTCCTCACACCTTATATATCTTTCTGCTTTCTGCCTCACTCC
Source organism: Peromyscus leucopus (assembly GCF_004664715.2). NCBI lineage: Eukaryota > Metazoa > Chordata > Mammalia > Rodentia > Cricetidae > Peromyscus > Peromyscus leucopus. Next base: position 52,859,348 of record NC_051085.1, read on the forward strand.
CTGGGATTAAAAGCGTGAGTAACCATGCTTGGCTGTATCCTTGAACACATGGATTTCTGCTTCTGGAATGCTAGGATTAAAGGAGTGTGCCTATCCTCTATGTTTAATATTGTGGCTGTTCTGTCTCTGACCCCACATAAGTTTATTAGGGTGCACAATATTTCAGGGAACTCAATACCACCTCAGAGCAACTTACTCTATTAATTCTTATCATCATCATGCAAGCTAGTGTTTGCATAGGACCTGTTGGTTACAGAGCACATCATTTACCACAATCAATATGTTTTGTACTATATCCTCTCTGTGTTTCCGAGTAACATCTGCCTTACAAGGCTACCACAGCCTTTTTAATGTCTCATTTGTGCTGTCTTCATTGATGTGAATATTGGGATGGTATTTCTAACATTCCCAGCTAGATCTTTATTTTCAGAATCATAGGGTAATCTATATGGTCCTAGTAAGTGCATCACCGGGCAGCCTGGTCCATATACTTGAAGTCTTGTGGTTGTCAGCCTAAGGAGAAAACAGGTCTTAAGGCTAAAGAACAAAGAAAGAAACACACAAAGCAAACAAATATCCAGAAAGCTGTGTAGACTACAAGGTGCTTCATCAAAGGAAGGACCATGCTCTTCCGCTCAGATCTTCATCTTGCATTATGAGTACACGTTATGAGGACACTATGAGTGCACATTATGAGGACATTGTAAGTACACATTGTGAGTATTTAAAATAGAGAGGGGAAATACAAGGAATGCAAGTGATGGACAGATGTCAGTGAACACTGTTTTCATTGGAATCATAAAGTTTAACCTAGGATAAGGGGTCTACAAGGAAGAGAGCAACATTTCATAATCATGCCTTGCTTCCTCACATAAATAAATGACGAGGCCACCCATGGTCAGCATGAGAAGCAGTTTAAGAAAAATGACTCACTATTCTCTCTTGACAAAGTCCCTGAGTGGAGAGTGGAGTGATAGTACAGGGTCAGGCTGTTACATGTCTCAGAAGAGTGAGCGCAGGGTCCTTCACTGTGAAGAAGTGAATTCACTGCAGACAAGAGTCATTTCTTTAGCAACTCAGTCAGGAGGGGTGCGAGGCGAGAGCTGTTGAAGAATAGCATGTCTTTATTTGAAGACATGCTGTTTAGAAGCTGGGAGATATGGCCTCCATCTCTCTGTGGGAGCCTTTCACAAGCCCTGATATTCAGAAGCTGTTCAGAGAGAGACAGCGCTTCTCTCCAGGAGGCTTGTGTGAACACTTAGGAGAAGAAAATCATTCTGGAGGCTGGGTGCTCACTGACATCAGGCCACAGCCTAACTTGACTGCTCCCCCTTGGCATACAAATCTGGATAGTTATCAGCCAGGAGTGCTCTTCCTTAAAGCTCATGTACACTGTTCCTAGAATCAGGTTTTTCATTTGCAAAAAATTCCTGTTGACCGAGACTGCAGTGTTATCTACGTAAGTTGTTACAAGGTATGTACGGTTCATAGCATCAGAGGCTTACAACAAACATGACAACAACAGCATATCCAGTAGAGTTAGCTCCAGAATGATTGTTCAGTATTTCCTGCCATTTGTCACCAAGCTCAGCACTGAAGACCGTTAAAACAATGGCTCATTCTTTCTGATCTTCAAAAGTTGTGTGTGTGTGCATACGCACGTGAATTATGATTTAAGTTCAAGCAATGATTTCATTATTCAGTAATGAAAACCATCTTCTAAACAAAAAGTAGTAATTAAAAGAAATCCATTTAGAAAAATAATTAAGGTTGCATTTTAGGCCTCACCCCCGTAGTACAGAAGCAAGAAGCTGATGGGGTCTTCCATCTTCCAGGGTTGAAGAGACAGTTCTCATTAGACTTTTGCTCAATAAGACCCACAGGTATATTCACCTTCCCAAAAATCACTGCAAAACTGTTGCCCCCCCTCCAGTTCTTTGAAATACTGTTTTCATTTCAAGTGTGGTCTGGACACTACCTTGAGCTAGGTGACAGCTTTGAATTGCAGAGGACAGCAGGAAGGACAGGCTGCCTCTATGGTGAGGTTATCAAGTGGCATTACTGTCTCTCTGGGATTCTTCTTCTGTAGTCTGGAAACCATATCACTGGGAAGCAGAGAACTCCATGAGGAAACTCAGGGCCACAGAGAGGCAGATTATTTCCCAAGCAAGGGGATGTGCACCAAATAATGTCAGGTATCATTCACAGTGATAAGAAATGTATGGATTCACTTGCATGAAAGCGGTGTCTTTGTGTTATGCATTTTAGCTTAAAAGAAAAAAAAGATGATCTGGCAGAGTACCTGCTGCCAGTGTGCTGGTGCATGGTAGCTATCATTCAGGGGGATGAGGCAGGAGGGTTTCACTTTTGAGGGCAGCTTGAGCCATGTAACAATATCCCAGTCAGGTTCTTTGTAAGAAGATCCTGTCTCAAACTAAACCAAACCAAAATCAGTCAAACGAGAACAAAACAGATGTGCAAGCAAATTTTCATCTTTCACAGTGAGATGATAGATACACAGATGAGAGAGAGCGAGCAATCTAGATATTTGAATCTATTGGCAAGTGAATATATGTTGTAATAAAACACATTAAAACATCAGCATTTGTTGTCTCTAAGGCATTGGATAGTAGATGGATTTTGTTTTCCTATTCCCATCATCTTGGTTTTCTAGCTTCTCTTCCAAATAGCATAAGCCATTTAAACTAAAAGCCATGAAGCCACACAATCCAAACTTTATTTCAGTGTTGCTCACTGTATGGTGTGGTTATCCATGTTCTCTACAGAAGCCTAGTTCTCCAGCATCTTGTGATTCTGGTGATGGTCTCTCTCTGCTCTCTGACATCTGTAATTGCCCTTTGTGGCTGCTGGTGTTGGGTGTAGAACTGCTAATCTGAACAAGGACTATATATATATATATATATATATATATATATATATATATATATATATGATCCCCACATTTCCCTGTACCCAGGAGACCTTCCTTCCCATTTCCTTGAGATCTTAGCCATGACTGCTCAGAGCAGCACTGCTGGGAAACCCACGAGGATTTCCTTTTTATACAGAGTTCAGAAAACACATTCCACACTTGTGCTTGCTCCATGACCCCCATGATCCTTGGTATTCATAGTCAGAACCAGTAGTTCATGTGGTTCTTGAAAAAATGTTTGTCTTCCATTTCTGTAATAAGAGACCAGGGAAAATCAACTTCAATGGAAGGACAGCTGTTTTGGCTCATGGGTTCAGAGGTTCCAGTCCACGGTGGCTCTGTTCATTGGTGATGAAGACATTATGGTAACAGTTCGTGACAGAGGGGGCTTATAGTTCCCATAGTAGCCAAGGCATAGATTAAAAATGAAAGAAGGGCCCTCTTCGAGGATGTGTTCCAGTGACCTCACCCATTATTCAGATTGTACCTTCCAAGAGTGGCACCACTTGTCAGTAGTGGTTCTGATGGCAATCAGGAACCAAACAGACATTTGAAAAACTTTCTGGATACAAAGTCTAAGAAAGAAAAATAAACTGCAAAGGGCTTCCTACTTAGTCCTCCTACTGAAAGCAGGTTCATAGTGGAAGAAAGCTAGCTGCCCTCATCCATCAACATCTGTCCTGATCCACATGACCTCTCCATCTTCACCTGGAACCTGTATAGACAGGAAAACCAGTGTTTCTTCTGAAGATGGGTACCACACATCTCCATGGCCTATGTCACTTTAGAGAATCCATTTCTAAATGATGTTGATTTAGTTAAGTATCATCTGAAACATTTTTGTTTCATTTACATTGCCCTAATGGCTACTAAAAGAGAAGAATCTGCTGTCAGATGGACCCCGGGCTCTCCCTGACACAGTTCCTGCAACTTCGCTGGAACCCTCTTGTGATTAGACTCAAACTACCCATTACTTCTAGAACATTCTCTCAGTGTCAGCATAGCAAACACATGTTAAGATTGATACAGAATGAGGAATCCAAATATAGAAACCATGTCTATAAAATCTTCTTATCCATGAAAAGATAATTTAAAGATATATATATATATATATATATATATATATATATATATATATCATACCTGCTATGGAAATTATACTCAAGTAATTTGTCTGAACTAACGTAGAAGCCACTATTTTGTAAATAATGTTCTTAAACTAATTGATAGGGTCTTTTTAAGTGTGGCAGAGAAAATAAAGTTTATAACATCTAGCCATCTGAACTTACAGATAAAGAGGTCAGTTACCACATGACAGCAGAACTAATGGGCATTGATGGAAATTTGCTGCAGATGCTGGAATCATTCAATAAAGAATAGAACTAAATAGGAAGAATAAAACGGGAACTGGAGAAATAAGTGATAAACAACACCCTAAGTGACTAGTTGTACTTAGTAACAAATCAGATGGAACCTCTTGGAACAAGCCTGAGGCAGCCAAGATGGAGGAACCATACACATGACCTGGGTGCTGGAACAGCCAGGCCTTGAGAGAGACTAGAAACAGGCAGAGGCTGGGAGAGGGTACCAGAGAAGGAAAGGCAGATGTAACATTTCAAAGAAATAAAGGCACAAATTCACAACAGGCACCCTTGGATGTTTCATGGTCAGGGAGTCGACTAACAAGGGGACATGAGCAAGGGTAAGACCCTGTGAAGACTGCTTGCCTGACTGACAGACAGAGCAATGGAAGCCGGAGAGAGGGGGTCGCCAGACGGCCACATTAAAATTGAGTGACATAAACTGTTACCCACATCTTAGGGCTGAAAACAAAAGATATTTTCCAACAAAAACCTTGTCTTGGTTATTGTTTAATTTTATGAAGAGACACCATGACCAAGGCCACTCTGAAAAAAGACAGCATTTGATTGGGGGCTTGCTTACAGTTTGGAATACTTAGTCTATTATCTCATGGTGGGGGCAGACAGGCACAGGGCTGGAGCTGGAGCTGGAGCTGAGAGCTTCACACCCTGACCTAGAGACAGCAGGCAGAGAGCGAGAGATACCAGCCTGGGGTGGGCACTGCAATTTCAAAGCTAAATCCTCAGCTATGGACCTCCTCCAACGAGGACACGCCTCCTCTCACAGGACACGCCTCCTCCCACGAAGACACGCCTCCTCCCACGAGGACACACCTCCTCCCACAGGACACGCCTCCTACCACAGGACACACCTCCTCCTACAAGGACACACCTCCTCCCACAGGACACGCCTCCTACCACAAGACACACCTCCTCCCACAGGACACACCTCCTCCAGCAGTCAGGAGGCTTAGGCAGTGAGAATTCAAAGTCATCCACAGCTACATGAAGAGTTTGGGGCCAGCCTGGGCTCCATGATCTCCATCTCACACCCCGTGGCCCCTGCAAGAAGATACTGTGAGTAGAATTATGAAGGAAACAAAAAACTAGTAGAAAATGTCTGTGTGATAATCACTGAAAAACCAGAATATCCAGAGTATTAAAAATGAGTCTGTGGATCACAAAGCAAAGGTTAAGTCCAATCGGTCATGCTGCTGATAAAAACAAAAACAGGTAAAAATAAAATGTATGAGGAAAGTCATCAATTCTATTAGGAGTTCAGATAGAGAGCCAAGTTAAAACCACAGAAAAGACACATGTTCCCTGGCCAAGCCCACAAATCTACCACCTTGCTGCCTTATCTCTCTCCTCTGGGAAAGACAGGCTCATCATATTCTTTCAGCTTGTTGAACACACGAAATCCTTGTTGAAATCATTGTTGGAGTAGTGGCCTGGATCGGGTTGAGCGAGCACACTGATGATAGACGCCTTCTCGAGGCCGTGGCGTATCTATTAATTAGCTATGTTAATATGAGTTTTGATGAAGTATCATAATTCCCTTTTAACGAAGACTTGCCTTTAGCAGAGTTATCAGGTTACTGGAAATTTTATAGCTATCACTAATGGTGTTTTTCTAGTCATTAATTTTTCTATTTATTTTTATAGGAAGGCCATGTGTGTGTGTGTGTGTGTGTGTGTGTGTGTGTGTGTGTGTGGTGTCTGTGTATGTATGTATATGTCGGGGGAGTGTGGTATGTGTGGTGTGTGTGTGTGTGTGGTGTGTGTGTGTATGGTGTCTGTGTGTGTGTATGGTGTCTGTGTGTGTGGTGTCTGTGTGTATATGTGTATGTCAGGGGGAGTGTGGTATGAATGTGTGTGGGTGTGTGTGGTATATATGTGTGTGTGGTGTGTGGTATATGTGTGTGGTGTGTGGTATATGTGTGGTGTGTATGTGTGTGTGTGTGTGTGTGCGTGTGTGTGTGTGTGTGTATGTAACTTGCACATAGCAACGTCCCTCAGTTCACTCCCAAATGATGAGTTTGCATGAGTTTTTCTGAACTTTTTTGTTTTGACTTCTGTCCCGTCTTCTTCTCAACCACAGCCGTTGTAAGTCTGCGGCTCAGAGACCACTGAACATCACGTCTGCTTTGTGAACAGCACCCACATGCAGCTCCCCACAGACATCTGACCCTCCCACTCACGGGGGTCACCTGCTGCCTGTGTCTCACTGTCTGTGTCCTGATCGCGCACGTCACTCTCCTCTGTGGACTGTCTCCTTTTCCTTCAGTGAAAGATCAGCAAACGAAGCTCTGGGCGTCTCCGAGGTGGGAGGTTTGTCCCCTCACTCTGTCCCCATGTCTCTTCTCCCTCTTCCCTCACGTGTCCCCAGGTTCTCCACAGCTCGGTAGGAGACTGCTGGGATGAAGCAGGCCGAGTGGGTTGGCAGCCAGGAGCCCCGCCCCCCCCCCCCCCCCCCCCCCCCCCCGCGCTCTGTGCCACCCTCCCACTCTTCTGATCCGTTATGCCCAAAGCCCTTGTCCCTACTTGTTGGGGGCACAGGGGTCACTAGGGAAACTAGGAATTTTAAACACACAGTGACCTCTTTTCAGTGGGTGAGATAAAATATCTGTTTCTCCTGCCCAGAAGGCTGGGAGTGGATTTTGTTAATGACCTGGTGACCTTTTTGCTATCTGTGGAGGCAGACCTCACCCAAATTCCCCAGAATGATTATCTAAGACTCTTCCATCCCTAGACGGTCACCCATCCTTAGGGGAGCTGTCACGTGTACTTGATGGCCTGCTGACCTCTGTGCTCTCAGTCAGAGACCACACTGGATTCTAGGCCTTTTAGCTACAGAACCCACCCTCACGGTCACATGTCCTGTGTAAAGGAGTCTCTATGAAGTCACACCTTAAATTTGATTGTGCACCCAGAACTGACATGGTTGTTGCCCTAGAAACCTTTTCCCAAACTGTGCTGTGTTTTATGTACGCCGACAATGAACTGCCTGGCATCAGACTCCCAGAAGTCTGATCAAGGTTGATGAAGTCCATCTGCACAGGTTTTCATTCTCATCTCTTTGTGGTTCACTGCCTGTATTGGTACCTCCAGGGCCCCCCTCACCTATTGCCTTCCTCATGCCCACTTCCTGTCTCACTTGTCTCTTTGGGCACAGTGACTTCCCACAGGCCAACTTGGCTCTTTGCAGATCTGAACACCGAGTATAAATGGCCAGCACACACTGTTGGTTCTAATGATGTGGGAACAAGCTTGGCAGTGTGGAGGTTTCCTGCCTGGGGCTGCACACTGGCCTCTCTATGCTCTGTCCTGTCAGCTTCCCTGGGGTTTCAGTGCCAAGCAGGCAGAGTGTGAGCATTCTCAAGGCATCCATTGAAATGTAAATGGACCTACACCACGGTTTCCCAAATTGAGAGGCACCCATACACAAATGTCCAATGCTAATGGGGTTCTGAAATGGAAAAAAAAATTATTCCCAAGTTAAGTGGGTTTGGGAAACGCCACACAGCACTGGAGAATTATGAACAGTACACTAAAGACTCTGTGAGACTCTACTGAAGAATTCCTTTGTGTTGCACAGCCAAGACTTGGCAAGTTTATTTGGTCCCAGAGCCTCTTTGCTGATTAGAACTCATTAACATTTTGCTGGACATTTGCCTTCCATTTATCTGGAGTTGAGAGGCCCAGAGATTTACTTCTCATGGGTCTCTTCCTAATCTTATACCTCAGCAGGCAAAGGAAGACTTGGGTGGGTAGTTTGTTTCATTCTTTTCTTGTAATTCAGGGCCGTTCGATGATACAGGGGTGTTTGCTAGTGTGACTCAAGCTGAAAGTGTACCACCAAACCTCTGCAAGGTTCCTTGAAGTCCTAATCCCTGATAGAGCCTTACCTGTCTCTCAGTTTAGCCTGGGTAGAGTCCTTACTCCTTACATCCTTTCTCTCTTAGACCCCTAGATGACTCCAGAGCTCTAGGTTTGGGTACATCTATCTCATGGGTCTGTTTTTATCTGTCCAGACTGTCATCACCTCATGTCTTCATGGAGCTGGTTTAACTTCAGTGGACAGACACAAGCGAAGTGCCCTTTGGTGTTTCATCTTTCTCTTTGCTTAGATATTGAAGGGACCACCCAGAGAGTCCATTTCCCTTATCCAGAGAAGTTTAACTTTAACTGTTCATTTAATACTGAATTAAATGAAGTCCAGTGAGGTCTGGGCATAGGTCAAGGATACCCAGAATGTCAGTTGTAGGATTTATCAGTTGCCCAAAATTTGGGTTAATCCATTTCTAATCTTGTGTCAAGAACTTTGTAGCAGGTGAAACAAAATAGAAGAGAGCCCTATATTAGGGTGTGTGGGGGGAGCTAAACAGGGTGAAAGGTAGGAGCCAGGTTCCACCTTGAGGGCCTCTGCCTAACATCTCAAGTCTTTAGTTCTCTGTGGTTTAAATCCATCACATTGGAAGGTTTTAATTCTGGATATTGATATGCTTTGAGGATTGAAGTTTCTGAAAAATTATACTGAAAAAGCCAAAAGAAGAAAACCAGTATATGTTGTCCTAGTAACACACACATACACACACACACACACACACACACACACACACAGGTCCACAGATCACACACACACACACAAACACACACACACACACACACACACACACACACACACACACGACAGGACACTCACACAACACATGAAGCCTGCAGGGCATGGAGGTAAAGCGACACATTTTAAAAGTATTTTAAAATATACTTTTAAATTCTATATATGTTTACTATTCTTTAAAGGTTTATGTGTTTTATTTTTCACATATGTGTGTCCCTGGCGGCATGCATTTATAGCAGCAACAAGTGTTCTTAAGCACTGAGCTATCTCTCCAGCCGCTAAAGGGACATATTTTGGGAGTAAACTCAAATTAACAAAAGCAAGCTGAGGTAGAAGGGTAGGACATAGAGGCATGTGTGTGTGTGTGTGTGTGTGTGTGTGTGTGTGTGTGTGTGTGTGTGTAGTCTCTATATCTATATATAAGAGATATATAAAGTCTCTTTTGGCTCTAAGGGACAGTAGTGATACACCATTGATAACCATTCCAAGAAACAAGACCTGTGGAGAAGGGAGAATGTCTAACAGAATATTGATGGTTCACTCAAAATGATGATGAGTGAGGCCCTTGGATACTCTGTATACTCAATAATGTGGGATTGGAGTTCATATCTGAGTTGCCTGCTAAGAAGGAGCAGGAAGCCTGTAAAACCTGGGACCCCCACTGAGATCCCATATGCAGAGACACAGCAGGAGTGCTGAGTGCCTATGATCAGCCAGGGTCCTCTACAGCACAAGGAAGTGGGCCAGATCCTCCTAAAGAAATTACCTATGTATATGCAATCCTATAAAGGACCCATGAGGTCCACTGCTGGTTGGAAATAGTGATAGATAGTGGCATACACTCAACTTATCTTTCCTTTCTAGAATATTATTGAGACAGGATAGAAAGCTAGTTAAGATTGTTTGAAAATTCAGGACTGAGGTGGGGCAGGGGTCTCGGTTGGCAAAGTTCTCATCACATAAGCATAATGGTCTGAGTTTGGGCTCCCAGCACCCATTATAAAAGCTAGTTGTGATGACCTATGCCTGTAGCCACAGAGACAGCCAGACCTTTGTAACACACTCGTCATTCAGTCTCATCAAGTTGGTGAACTAGGGCTCAGTGAGAGACCCTGTCTCAACAAAACAAGGTGGGAAGCAACTGAGAAATAGACCTGATGCTGATTCTGGCCTCTACACAGGTGCACAGGAACTTCCCATTCTCTATCTATATCTATCTATCTATCTATCTATCTATCTATCTATCTATCTATCTCAAGCATGAGATTTCTAGAATCTGAAACTTGAATTCTACTTGTTTCTTCCTCCAAACTATAAACTCCATATTTATGAGGACCACCTCATTCATGGTCCCTCATAAAGCTCTTTCCAATGCCTCCTATAGGGTTAGAAACAAAGTATTTTCCATAATATTGTATTCGGAATATGGAATCCTTGTTTTGTGAGAGATCCCTGTATGCAGCATGTCACAAATAATTTTGATACCATCAAGAAGTCATGGTTTTATGTTCTGGTTTCCCCTTGGGTCCATTTTTTACTTAACTTTTCTGAATGAGACCTGGATAAAGATGCAACACTATTTTCTTTTCAGATTCCACAGCTTACATAATTGTTTGTTGATTTTTTCCCCCTCTCTTAAATGCCTTGGCACTCTGGCACTTTTAAGAACAAAACAGAAGAAAATTTTATGATCTTGGGCAAGATAAATAGTTTTAAGGAGACAAAAAGCACAAATTATAATAAACAACCAATCAACTACCATTTGCCTTTGAAAATACATTTCTACAGGCATGAAAACATGAGTCACAGGTGAGAAAAGCTGTCTAATGTGCATCAGACAGATTGCTTAGCTCCAGAATTTATAAAGAATTCTTTATAAGAAAGATTCATTTCCTTTTTAGTGCTGTGTGTGTGTGTGTGTGTGTGTGTGTGTGTGTGTGTATGCAGTTGCCAGTGGAGGTCAGAAGGAGGCATCCTATCTCTTAAAGCTGGGGTTAAAAAGTAGCTTTGAGTCTTCTAACATGGGCGCTGGAAACTAAACGTGGGTCCTCTGCACAGCAGTGTGCACTTGCTCTTGGTCACTGAGTTATGTCTCCATCTCCTCTGAATAACTCTAACAATGAAATGACAGGACAAGCAGTGAGAGGAAGAATTGCTGGATGGCTCCATGGGGTAAGGGTTGCGTAACTTCCACCTGTCCGACTAAATCTGTACATGTGGTAGAATTCCCTCCCACAAGCAGGGTATTCCTCTACAGACTGAGAGTCAATCTGAACAGGAGATTCTCCTGAGAGGAAGCTTATGTAGGAGCAGAAGGTACCCACAGCCTGGGAGAAGCAAACAGCTGTGCTTTAATAGATTACATAGCAAGATATGTGGCCAGTTTCTATTTCAGTGGCTCAGAGCAGGCTTGTCTAACAGCCAGTCGGGAAAAGGAGCCTTAGCTCCATAGCCCCAGCAAGCTCCTGTCCTCTGATCACCCACATGGGCCCAGAATGAGAAGTCAGCGCCTGGAGAGACCATAGTCCTGCAGCGTCTTTATTTCATACAGTGCTGACCATGCTCAGATTCCCAAGCCATGATGTCAGGGACCTGATTTAAATAGACATTGTTTTAAGTCATTAAATTTGTGGCAAGTTTTACACAAGAAAATATAACTATACAATTTAGTTTTGACAAAATGTAACACATTATTTTGGCTTAGTGATTTACTACCAAAAAGTAGAGTAAAGCCAACAGATAGACAGTATCTTCACAGGAGAGAAAACAGGCTTACCCACATTTCCAGGACAGAAGGCTAATATCAGTGGCTGCTGACATTGCTTGGAAACATGACAGGATATCACCAGAAGGCTGTTCTCTGGTCTTAGATCCCCAGAACACAGGATGTCCAACAGGTCATCTGACAAACCCGAATCTGTGGACACTGTACAAATATATAATGAGGCTTCCTAGAGTCTGCCCAGGTCCCAAATGTCAAAGAAACAAAAGGCTTAGAAGTTTATGTACCAGAAAAAACATGCACAACAGAACAAAACTATGCGGCCATGATGGCTTAATACACAAGAAAAGACCCTCACCCTGGGGAAACCTGGTAAAATTAGAGCATAGTACCTATCTTTGTTAATTGTAACATGCCACAGTTGGGTTTTCTAGATTTGGAAAGCATTGCATGTGAACATTAAGGAACACAGAGCAAGAGTATCTGTCCATGTTCTGTTATCTTTGCAACCCTCTGTACATCTAAAGTTATTTCAAAGTCAGAAGATTGTTTAATGATGCATTCAAGTGTGTAAATCCAAAATAAGTCCTGCCGTGGTAACAGAGGGAGGGGTTTGAGGGACCAGAAAAGATAATAGACTTACAATTAAAAAGCAAAACCTTTGCATGCAAACACATTCCCTTGAGGAATAATCCACCTTTGTTTCTCTGTATTGAAACATTGAACCCTCTCAGTGGCTCTTTAGTATGGCGCTCTTGTCCATCGGCTTTTCAGCGTGCTGAGTCTTCTTGGCCTGACTCTCAGTTCCCACAGTCATTGCTTTGCCATTTGGAGACATTTATTTTTTATATTAGCCAGTCTGTTTTCAGTGGAAATACCTTTTTAACAAAACTCTACAGAGTTAGGCAACAATGAGAGAAAACACAACCATTCCAAAAGATGTTTCATGAAAGAACATGTCTGCTTGGCAGAGAGCACTTGAGCATCTTTCAAAGAGCAATGGAGTTTAAAATGAGATGTCGCCTCACACTCATGAGAATGGCTGGCACTGGAAGACTGCCCATGTCACGTGTTGGCAGAAACATAGAACATTGTGTACTTGTACATTGCTGGTGAGAGTAGAGATGACGAAGCCACTTCTGAGATCTTACAGTTCTTTAAAAATTAACCATGTGCTCATCATACAGTCCAGCAACATGAGTCCAAACTTTTACACACGAGAGAACTGAAGTTTACTTCAGAAGAAAGACTTCTCCAAGAATGCAGAGAACAGTTTGTCCAGAATAACCAAAGAACTGGAAAGAACTCAAATGGCTGTTAATAGATACATCGATAAATAACTTTGGCATATACAGTAGACTATGTATTCTGAAATACATATTAGCGAGGAATGGGCTAATGAAAGTAATTATACTGAGTGAAAGAATCCAGATCCAAAAGGCTTCTATATTACGTAGTCGATGCAGACATTTAGAAAGTGCAAATCAGTCTGTAGTGAAACAAAATGAATTAGGGGTTCCTTGAGAGTGAGGCACAGATGGCTACCTTGAATGATTACCAAGCAAGGAGGGGAACTTGGGAAAGAGGGGGAAATGTTTCTTATCTTAATTTGATAGCTTTATGCTCTGTGTCTCTTAAAATCTATAGGAAGAGAAAAAGCCTATGAAGTTTAGAACATACGCCTTCTGTCTTACTCTGTTACCAGGGAGCAGTTGATTCTCCTCACTAGGACCTTGCAGAGAATAAGCACAATATAGAGGTCCTGTGGTCAGAAATGCATGTAATTAGGCAGCAGTCTGTACAGGCAATTGCTTTTATGTGCATGTAGCTATTGTTTTAAAAATAAACGAATTATGTTTATTTCAAAGCAAATCTCTTTATAATAAAATCCTTAATGTTTTAGGATTTTGTGTCAAGAAATTACAATTTTATGGACCATTTTCTCCTCACTTGGTGAGGTTGTGAACCTACTGATAGGCCTCTCCAGACCCTGCTATTATTAACAAAATGGCATGTGCATCACTCAGCATGAGGGGGCAGGAAGGCTGGTGTGGTCACTCTTTTCTCAGATGTCTTTCATGATGCACAACTTGAAAAAGAGAGTGATTTTCAATCCCATGAAATGCTTGTCTACCGTCTTCCCTTCTACTCACCAGCTTCAAAGACATCAGTACAGAGCTTGAGAACAATAAGGGAGGCGCTATGCTAGAGTTGACGGTGTAGTCTGAACAGAAGCAAGAGAACCCTATGGAGCCAGGGCCTTCCAGGGGGCACAAGCATGAGCTTGAGAATGTGGGTAGTCTAAGGGGCAGAAAATATTCATGCAAGCAAAAATCATGTACAAATTCATAGAAGAGACTTTAAATAAATTAAATTTAAATTTAAAACTAAAATACAACTTCTATTAGATTAGCAAGAATTCATGCAAAGTGTTGGCCGTGGAAATGTTTTGCTATGACTGAAAGGAGAAAGCTGCTGTGTGTGCTGGAAGGAATTGAAGACAGTGTTGGCTCATTTCTATAGTTTCCCCAAATTCAGTAATCAGAAAGAAGGCAAAATCACAGAAGCATAATTTATACTTTGATAGTTTAAATCAACTAAACAGGTTCAAAGGATAATGAAATATTAAAACCCAAAGCTGAATATGATATGGGTACCTATAATCCCATGACTTGGGAGGTAAGGGTTGGGAGCTCATGTGATCAAGCCAGCCAGTGAGTTCCAGGCCAGGCAGGGGCCACACTGTGAGTCCTGGGCCAGCCTAGACTAGATGGCAAGACCCTGACTCAAGAGACAAAAGCAAACAAACCTGGTCTGAACCAAGACTCAAACTTAAAGTTTTACTTTATGATTATGTCAATCTTATACACTATTCCCAAATTGTGGTTGATATCACTTGTGTGGAATATAAGGAAGACAGGTACTCATTTGGTAGTGTAGAACACAGAAGTAATATTGCTGGGCATATTACAAAAATCAGTGAATTTCCACTTTATTAGATACTGCCTAAGCATTATCCTGAGCAGGTAGAGCATTCCCATTCCCATCATTGGATTCCTGCTTATTCGCATTGTAGAGAGTGCTTGGGAGTTTTGTTTCATTTAACAGTGCTGTTATTTTGCTAATTGCCATCCTGTGTTCTTTTCATTCTCATTAGTCAAGTGAGCAACGAGAACACTGCTCATTGACCATTTGGGGTTCTCTTCCGTGAGTGTCTAAGCATTTCCACATTTTCTGTCAGATAGTCTCCCGTCTTGCTGAATGTTAGGGCTCTTCATTTATTCTGCATATAGGGTCTTTGCTGAACAGACATACTGCAGGCAGGCAGGTTATTCTTCAGTGTGTGACTCAGCCCTTGCTTTGGGAATCTTTTTTGATGAGCAATGATTTTTATTTTAATGTAAGCCCTAACTCAGTTTTCCCTGTTGTCCGATTTTTCCTCTTTGCCCATTTGTGCCCTGCTTTACATTGTTTCCTCTTCCACACGTACAAGCATGTTGCCCATCTAGAGTATTTTTGCAGGAGTTGCAATGATTTTCTCTTCGCTTGCCATTGGGCCATCATTCTGCAATAGAATTCGGTGTGTAGTGTGAGGAAGGGATTAAGACTCACCCCCTTCCCTGGCCGGTGATACACAACAGCTTTGCTTTTAAACAATACTTCCCCTTTGAATTAGCCTCTCCTTTCTCTAAATTCATGTCTGAGCTATCTCTGGGTTTCAACTTAGACTGTACTGCCTGATTCATCTATCATCATACCCAAGAAACAGCCTTACTCTGTCTCTTGGTATCATGCATAGCCTGTAATGTATCAATGGACTTGCTTCATGTCCGTTCAGATTCATCTCAGATCCTGTGGTGCTTTGTGTTTTGTGTAACTTCTGAGTCAGCAGAGGGGGCTTCTGAAAGCTACCATTTGTGAGCTCTGGCTGTTGTTTTCCTTTGAGCTTCCCAGCTTTCCTGGTCGTCTTTGTCTTCTTCCTTTTCCTCTTCTTCCTCTTCCTCCTCCTCTTCTTCTTTTTCCAATACCAAAAGTCATTTTTGACCAGCTTCATGGGACTTTCCCCTCTGGTATGAAGACTGACATCCAGCCAAATACTCAGTGAGGACAGAGCACTTGTGGATGGCTCCATCTGTGTGGCCCCTTTCCTCCCTGAAATGAGACTCCCTGGTTCTAGGTACTGGAACTTTCTCAAACCGCTCATGCATTCGCACCCCTCTCCTGCAGTGTTCTAGAAGGACTTGGCAAAGACTGAATCAGCAGCATTGCTACATCATCAGTTCCTTTTCTTGCAAGGATCATTAAACATTCTGTTTTCTTCTCTACTTCAGTCTATTCTTTGAGAATTCCACACAGTATATTTTTTATCATATTGTTTCCCATCAACTCCTTCCAGATTCTCTGTGCACTCTTAGTTTGCAAGTATTTTATTGAGAATTTTGCATTTATGCTCCAAAGGGTTATTGGTCTATAATTTTATTGATTTCTATGTGTGGTTATGTTGTGAAGGTAATAGTGACTTTTAAAAAAATAATTTAGAAATGTTCTTTCAGTTCCTTTTTGGGAGAGTAACTTGAAGAGTGTTGATGTTAATTCTTCTTTGAAGGTCTAGTAGAATTTTGCACTTTATCCATCTGTCTCTATGGTATTATAACTTTTTTAAAGTTAGGAAATTTTTCATTGTTGCCTTTATTTCACTAGGGGCTATGAGTCTGTTTAAATTGTTTATTACATCTTAGTTTAATTTTAGTTGGTCATATATATCAAGAAATTCATCCATTTCTTTTAGGTCTTCCAGTTTGATGGAATATAGATTTTTGAAGTATGTCCTTAAAATTGTCTGAATTTCCTTGGTATCTGTTGTAATGCTTCCCTTTTCATTTCAAATTGTATTGATTTGCATCCCTTCTCTCTCTTCTTTTTGGCTAATGAGGTTTGTCAATCTTGTTGTTTTTTTCCCCTAAGAGCCAACTTTTTATTTCATATTATTTGTATAGTTTCTTTTATTTCTATTTCACTAATTTCAGCCCTAAATTTGATTATTTCTTCCCATCTACACTTTTTTGGATGTTGTTTCTTCTTGTGTTACTAATGTTCTCAAGTGCATAAAGTTACTGATATAAGAGCTCTCTAGTTTTTTGATGTAACTACATAGTGCTATGATCTTTCCTCTTAGAACTGTCTTTGTTGTGTCCTGTAGATTTGGATATGTTGCATTTTCATTTTTATACAATTCCAGAAAGATTGTAATTTCCTTCTTGATTTTTACCTCTATCCAGTTTTCATTCAGTAATGAGTTATTTAGCTCCTACAAGTTTGTGTACTTTCTGCTGATTTTATTATGGTTGAAATCCAGCTTTAATCAGATATGATGCAGGGTGCTATTTCAATTTTCCTGTATTTGTTGAGACTTGCTTTGTGTCCTAACATGTGGTCAGTTTTGGAGAACTTTCCATGGGCTGCCCAGAAGAAAGTGTATTCTTTAATGCTCGTGTAGAAAGTTGTGTAGAGGTATGTTAGGTCCATTTAATTTATGCCATTTTTAACTCCAATGTCTCTGTTTAGTTTTTGTCTGGATGACATACCTGTTGGTGAGTTTGGGTTACTGAAATCACCCATTATCACTGTATTGGGGTCTATATGTGATTTAGCTGCAATAGTATTTCTTTTACGAAATTGTATGCTCTTGTGTTTGGCACACAAATGTTTAGAATTGTAGTCTTCTTAGTGGATTTTTTTCTTTAATGAGTATATAGTGTCCTTCCCTATCTCTTCTGATTAGTTTTGGTTTGAATTCTATTTTGTCGGATAACAGAATAGGTTTGCCTGGCTTGCTTCTTGGTTCCATTTACTTTGAATACCTCTTTGCATCCGTTTTCCCTCAGGTAGTACCTGTCCTTGATGGGGAGGTATGTTTCTTCAGGACAGCAGAAAGATGAATTATGTTTTCTAATCTGTTAGTCTATGTATTTTTATTGGAGAATTGAGACCATTAATAATTAAAGTTATTACTGAACAGGGTATATGAGTTCCTGTTATTTTTTTTATTTTTGTTGTGTGATTATTGTTATATTTTTCCTCTTGTGGTCAACTGCTCTTAGATTATTTATTCATTGTATCCTCCTGAGCTTCTTCAGATTGAATTTTTTTTCTCTTGGTGTCTTCTGTAGAGCTGTATTAGTCAACACAAATTGCCTTAATTTGTTTTTATCATGAAATGTTTTTCTTTATTCTCCAGTTATGATGGATAGTTTTTCTGGGTATAGCAGTCTGGACTGGCATCTGTGGTCTTTGTGAAGTTGTAGAACATCAGTCCAGGTTCTTCTGGTTTTTCAGAGTCTCTGATTAAAGTTCAGTGTTATTGTAATGGGTCAACTTTGCATGTGACTTGGTCTTTTCCCCTTGTGTTGTTTAATTCCCTTTCATTGTTTTGTATATTTCATGTTTTGATTATTATGTTTTATGGGAGATTTCTTTTCTGACCCTACCTATGTGGTGTTCTGCATGCCTCTTGAAATCAGTAGACATCACTTCCTTTAGATTGAGGAAATTTTCTTCTATGATTTTTTTAAAAAGTATTTTCTTTGCCTTTGCCTTGGGTTTTTCCCCTCCTTCCTCTATACCTATTATTCATAGATCTGGTATTTTCACAGTGCCCTAGATTTCCTGGATTTACCTAGATTTTTTCAGATTCAATATTTTCTTTGGCTGAGTTGTTCATTTCTCTGACCGTGTCTTCAGGACCTGAACTTTTTTCTCTTCATTTAATCTGCTGGTGAGACAGTCCTCTGAGCCTCATGTTTTACATCCTGAGTTTTTCATTCTGAGTTTTATTCCAGTTTGGCTTTTCCTTTGCTCTTCTGTTTCTTGGTTATATATATATTTTATATCTTGAACAGCTTTCTGTGTTTTCAGTCTTCATTCAGGCATTCATTCATATATATCCCTTCTAAGGTCCCTGAGCATCTTCATGACTGCTAGTTTGAAGTTTTTGTTTTGTGCTTCAGATAAGTTGCTTTTTTTCTTGGAATATTCCAAAAGGAGTGCTGGTTTCTTGAAGGAGCTATATTGTCCTTGTTTTCATATTTGTGTTTTGTGCTGGTATCTAGGCATCTGGAGTTATGATGTTTTTGGTATTTCCTCATGTGGCTATCTGGTCTCACCTTTGTTGGGTGGGTGTCCATTTCTTTGCCTGCTTTGGTTGACCCAGTCTCTCAGGTTGTGGGCCAACTGAAAGATGCTTGGTTTTCAATCTTTAGGCACTCTGACTCAAGGTTCAAACTCCAACTGGTCTTAATGGGATGTTTTGGTTGGTACCCTGTGCAGCGGGTCAGGTGGGTGATAAGCTAACACAAGGGAAAAGGGAATTGACTCTGAAGGTTTTTAAAGTACGGTTAGTCATCCAATTTCACAGAGGGCATTGGATGCAGACCTAAGGCTGTCCTGTGTGGCAGCAATTCACAGTGGAGTAGAGGTGAGCTGGGAAAACGAACTGAGGCTGGCAGTGGCTGGTCTAGAGAGTTCCTGGGGAGAGCAGAATGGAGGGACTGATGACAGACAGCACAGGGATTCTACCTGGACTCTTCCCCACTCCTCCAAAGTGTGGAAGTTGTGGGGTCTCTGGAAGAGAGTGGATCACTATAACACTTCCTAGTAAGATCAGTCTATCAGGAATATTTCTTTAGCCATGCAATCTCTAGACTAGTATGTGTGGTTACTGATGTGCACAACATCATTTGAAGAAGCAGGTATCTGGCTGGAACAGGTTATCCTGAAACAAACAAACATATTTGTTGTTCCTTTTTTTCTGCACAAATAGACATTTAATGTAGCATTGAGAAAAAAGTAATATACTCTTAAAGATCTTAGTTATAACCACAGCTCCTCCATATATCAGTACATCTACCACACATCTGTTGTGCTTGAATGTGGCAAGGATCACGCAATAAATGTATATTCATTCTTCAGTCTACACTAAGTCAAAATATAATATTCAAGGGATTTTACTAAGCATTTAATTGGATCATAATCAAAGTGTGAACCATGTGAACAGACTTGCTTTCTGTATTCTTAAGACTTTCTTGAATAGTTAAGAAAATTTGTTTTTCACAGTTCAGTTACTAACTTGACTAAGCAGTACCTCATGAGGACACCAATCACATTTCTGATACTTTAACTGGGCCACAGCTTTCATACATGTCTAAACGGTGTGCAGCAATAAGACATTAACGCCGCCCCCCTTCCTAGCTGCCCTTGGTAGAGCCAGTCATACATGGAGGTATTGTTTGCAACATAGACATTCAACACTGAGGCTCACAGCTCCAAACTGCACTGTGAAAACATTAATACAGCCTGCCATTTCCAAGGGAAATACTTTTGTGAGGCTCATTAATTTAATTGGTCCCTGCCATCTAGTTAAAACAGAGAAAAGAAGAACATTTTCTGACAAAACCAAAGATGGTTAAAAGTCCCATTAGAGTGTGCAGCACTTTAGACATTTTTGTGTCAGGGAGGAAATTGAATTCAGCATTTTGAGCCACCTGCCTCTCCCTCCCTACTCATCTCTCATACAGTGAATCACGGAATTTCTTACGGAGAAGGAGTTGAGACTCTTAAATATTAAGAGCTCCCACTAATGAATCTCTTCCACTTAATTGCATGTAAATGTATTTTATCTATTGAGAATAACTGTGGTTTGCACCAATTTGCTGTGAATCTCTTTCTAACATTCCACCAAGCTCCAAGTCTGGGACTCAATAAGGTTTAATGTATGAGTATATTTCACTTCTGGTTCCCACTTGGGACCACATGCTCTTTGGAATTGTCTGTCAGGAGACTGCCTTATGGTTTATTTGGCACTTGACTCTGTGGAGAAAGAGTGAGCCAGGATGGGTGTTTGCCATGCATTGTTGAAGACAAACTACCCCCCAATGAAACCTGTGGACCTGTTCTTTCACTCTTAGGAACTGTCTTTGCAAGACCAAGCTTTCCCTTTAGGACTCAGGCACCTCTGTGCCTGAATGCATTTATTATGAGCCTTCTTCTATTTCTGAATCATGATCCTTCCAATTTTTAAATAAAACAACAACCTTACTGCCTGGAGCAGGGGTCAGCACAGTACAATACAGCCTCCATCCATGTTCTGATTTATAGCTGTTTGCAGAGCCTGGGAGCTAAGTGAGCTTTTACATCGTGATGTAGTTGGTAAAAAACAAATCAAAGGAAGAACAAGTTATTATGCACGCAAATGTAGGAAATGCAAACCTCTGTGTCTGTGAGCAACCTTCTGTCGGTGCTCAGCAAGGTTTATCTCTTCAGGTCTTGTTTGTCACTCTGTCCATGCTGTCATGGTGGAGTGGCTGTGACAGACTGCAAGCCTCACAGTGTAGTTCCAGCAGGCCCTTTCCTGACAAGCTCTTGTGGACCTTGACCTGGAACATTATTAGCTACTTGGAATGAGTTCCAGGCTCCAGGCAAGTAGCAGAGATGGTAGCTGTTTGTTGTAAAGGAGCAATCAGTCCACATGAGATTACAGGGGGACACAATGAAGTCCCACCTAGTATTAGAATTAGAATCCTCTGTGAGCACCTCTCCGACCCTGCTTCTTTCTCCTTTGGCTTTCACAGAGCTGTTTCTGCTTCACTGACTGCAATGTTTGTTTAGTCCCTAACATATATGCTGACTGTGACTGGCTGATGACTGTCAGTGTTTTATTTAATCCATCCATAAAATCAAGTCTTCGAATAAGTGGTGTCTGTTTCTTCTTGTTCTGGTTCTATTATTAACCGTGAAAAGCAGCTGTTGGAGCTTGAGCCATGGCTTAGTGTGTTCTAATGGAAGCTCCACCTCAACTCCCCTCTCCCATCTCTCTCTCTCCTCAGACTCACCCCTTTAAAACCCACCAAAAGCCAGCCCCTCCCTGGGGCTGCTCAAGACCATGCCTCCAGGGTACTTAAGGCTTGGTAGCCATATTTGCCATGTGACCCTTCCTCTGTGACCCTTCTGTGACTCTTCCTCTTATGACTCTTCCCTGCAATTCCCAAGGGTCACCCAGGATTGCTTTGCTCATTAAACCTGGGTTTATTAATTCAGTTTTATTGGCTTATTACATCAGCAGTGGTGGAAATCCAGCAACCAGTGATTTAAAACTTATAGTGGTTAAGAATATGGGCTGCTCTTCCAGAGGACACAAGGTCAGTTCTCAGCACCCATAACTTCAGAAGATCTGATTCCCTCTTCTGGCCTCTCAGGGTCCCTGGACTCATATGCACATTCTCACATAGGCATATGCACACACACACACACACACACACACACACACACACACACACTACCATGTATTATTAAGAGTAATAAGAACAAGATTTTAAAAAACAACTTAAAGGTCCAAGCTAGTTGCTGAATTCAAGTTACAAAGGGAATGTAGCTTTATCTCAATTAAGCATCTCATATTGTAATAATGTTATCTCTGAAATACCCCATCTGTGTCAAGCCAGCTGGGGCTCTTAACATGAACTAGTCCAAAGAAAGCCCATCATCTTGAAGCCCAGCATTGCTCACACCAGATCACCCAGAGTTCATTAGTTGGTCTTTGCCCACCATCTCTCTCTCTCTCTCAGAGACTTCTCCTGTAGAGAACAGGTGACAAGTGATGCCGTTGACCTTGTCCACACACAGGATCTGTTCCCTCCTTCTAATAGGTCTAACTTTAAATTCCATCTTAGAAATTAGTTAAAACGTATCAAACCTGCCATATTGTTTTTGGTTACTGGCCTCTGTCAAGGCTTGTTGGAACTCTTGTAAGTCACCTGAACAGCGTCTTTTGCATTTTCAATGTTTTTTCTTTCCCCCCAAATGGAGATGCACACAATGTTGTTGGATTTCAGTTGTGCCTCGTTCCAGGCCACCTGTGGCTTGTTTTTGAAATGTGGTGAACAGCTGGTGCATTCGAAAAGGCCATCGTCGAGTCACCATGTCATAAATTATCATCTGCAAGTTCCTCGGCTTTATTTATGGGGCTTTGAAAATATACCTGCGTGCTTAGTTATCAGTCTCTCTGCTGCGGCAAGAGGCCTTTCTACTGTAAATTTTCCAAACAGGGACTGTGCCTTTGTTGTTTGTAATCAAATGTTGGCTTAGTCATTCAACTGCTCCTTTGCTGATTAGCTCTGGAATTATAAGTTCCTCTTGAATTATTCAAATCCATTTTCTCCTCTGTTGTAAAACTCACCAACTGTAGGGGATTTCAATGCAGTGTCAAAGTCTAGCTTCTGCCCTATGAGGACACCCTCTCTAACTCATGTGTTCTCTGTCTGCTGCAGGTGGATGATGCCTACATGGGAGCATTGAGAGAGAGAGAGAGAGAGAGAGAGAGAGAGAGAGAGAGAGAGAGAGAGAGAGAGAGTCCCTACATGCATTCAGGGGATTGGAGGAGGAGGATGTCCAACGTCCCATTCTATCTCTCGTCACTCTGTTCCTTTAAGACAGGGTTTCTCACTGCACCTGGAGATACCATGGTAGCCAACAAACCCTAGTGATCCTCCTGCCTCCACCCCACAGTGCTGGGGCTACAAACCCCAGTGATCCTCCTGCCTCCACCCCACAGTGCTGGGGCTACAAACCCCAGTGATCTTTCTACCTCTACCCCACAGTCCTGGGGTTAGAAACCCCAGTGGTCCTCCCGTCTCCACCCCACAGTGCTGGGGTTACAGGCACATGAAATCATGTCTGGCTCTTTATTCAGGTGCCAGGGATTTGCGGTCAGGTCTCATGTTTGCGCTGCTAGTGCTTGGCACTGAGAACGCTCCCCATCTGAAACGCTCTATTTTAAAAGTTCTCTCTGGGAAAACCAGTGGCACTGCCCTCCTGGATGAGCTCCTGAGAGTTTACTATCCTTACACCAAAGAAAACCGAGCCTTTCTGCTTACTTAGTTAAAGACAACATTTATTTTTCTTTTTTCATCCTGTACAAATAGTATTTGCCATACTGCTGGAACAGCTCCCAGTAGATTTTTTTTTTCTCAGTTAAATATCAAATGTAGAATCACGTTGCTGATGTTTGGTGCTTCTGTTTCCTTTACCTGAGGAACCCTTGGGCTTCATGGCTGCTGTAAGGAAATCTGCACACAGAGACAACCAATTTCTCCCCTGACTCTCTCTATGATGGAAGGCAAGGTTGCCTTGAACAACCCTATATGCCTGCTTCATGCTCTTCTTACTTTGTTTTCAGGTCCTGGGAATTTACTCAGAATCTTGGTTACCTCCCCGTGAAAACCTTTCTTCCCCATAGATGGCTCCTCTGTAAGTGGTCTGGAGAACAAACAGCTGTCCCAATTTTACAAGTTTTCTGTGGAGAACCTGAGTTCTCTCTGTGCCTCTTGGGTTTAAAGTGGTGTGATAAAAAGCCTTGACAAAGAACTCAAGTTCAAATTGGTTGTAGTCTAAATTCTGGCACTGAAACCCACCAGATGGGCCCACTCCTCACTCCACAGCTCTATTGTGGGGCTGGCAGGTATGGGAGGGAACTGACTTGAGCTGGTGTGCCTCGCTTGACAGTTTTCATGATTCTTCCACTCAGATTTGGACCAAAGTCACACAGACAGACACACAGACAAACACGCACACAGACACAGACACACACAGACACAGACACAGACACACAGAGAGAGAGAACCACTGTGCCTTATTTACAGCTCTACTAGGGAAATATCTAGAATCACTCCCAGATTATAGAGGGTTTCCAGGGTATGTTACAATGAGGGGACCTGGGAATTCCCAGTGGAGCATCTGCACTGAAGACACAGCTTGAAGGTACAGAGAGACCAAGAAGGAAGGCTAAAATTTCAAAAGAGTATAGAGAAGGAAAACAAGAGATAGATGGTTAGATAGATGATAGATAGATGATAGATAGTTAGATAGATGATAGATAGATAGATAGATAGATAGATAGATAGATAGATAGATAGAACCCTAAAGATATGCAGAGGACCCTTCCATTGGTGTTCAGCAAAGTGCTGATGAGCACATGCATGGGAGAAGCATTTAACACCTAGAGAAGGATTCCCCAAAGACTTTATGAGAACAGCATCCAGATTCACAGAGGGCTAAGGGGAGAGTTTTGCCCCTCAGCCATAGAAAACTGATTTATGGGACTTGAGTGGGTTATAAGGTCTCCTGTGGATGGAAGAGTTTGATCAGGTGGGTAGAGTAATGTTGGCTTTGATCTCACCAGATGAATCTTAGAAGCAAGATTCAGAATACAAATAGTGTTCAGAACAGTATCTTGTATGTGCCAAATGTTCAGGGGAGGCATGAGAGATAAGGTGAGGCTAAAATTTAAAGTTCTAGAGATGAAAACTGTAATGCATGATATGAAAAACATACAGGATGAGATCAATAGATTAGCTTGAAAGCATTAATAGAGTATACAGATGCAATTTGACTGCTCCAGGAAAAGGGGGAAATAAAAATGGTTTAAAGAGTTAAAAGTAGGAATATTCAAAATATGGCAGAAATGGGAACTCACAATTCCAAGAATCTAAATAAAACCCAAGCACAGAAATATCTAAAGGAGAGAATACTGAAGCATGTGACCAGCATGCTCAATGTCATCAACTCAACGGAAGGCATCTTATGATGGGGACGTAGCTATGTACTGATAGTCATGTGCAAGCCCCCCCCCCCCCCCACACACACATGCCACACAAATAAAATATAGACAGTTTAAGAGCATGAGGAGTAAAAAGACACATCACATACAGGGAAGCCCCGAATTAAGAGGAGCATGATAACAGACTCCTTGCCAGGGAGAAGACAAAGGAGAGACATTTTGATAGAATGACAGGGAAAGTTCCACCAACCTGGGACTTGGCAGCATACAAAAATAGTTCTTTAAAGCAAAGGAAAAAAATTTACCCAGATATACACAGCCAAGCCAATCCATCCTCAGCAGAATCACAATGTAAGGGCTGTGAACAGCAGTCATTTAAATGTCAAATATTAATATCCATCTGCACAAACAATGAGACCAGAAATAGCAGCTACTTAGATAGATATGTAAATTTGTCCTTATCATTTAAATAATTCAAAATATAACTGGATATTTAAATAAAAGCGATAATAATGTGAGCAGATTTAAGACAATTGCACAGAATGTTTTAGTGGCTGAGAGAGAAGATATGAAATATTCTGCACTGTGGTCCTCCCAGAGATGAGCTCTGTGACATTTTAGCTTCAATTTAACAGGTTAATATTGTGCATTAACCCTAATGAAAATATTCAATTAAGAAACAAAAATTGTAGCTAATAAAACAGTGAAGGGAATAAGGTGAAATCATAAAAATAGCCACTTAGAAGAAGATGGGAGGATCAAGACAAAGTCAAGAACAAACATGAGATATAGGAAGCCAGCAGTTGATGGGAGCAGGAAACCCAAAAATATGCTTGTCCTATCATATATACTGGCTCAAACTCCCCACTCATGACAGAAATTATACCTACCTGTGGCTGCAAGAACATCCTCGGGCAGCGTGAGCACAACTGAAGGTGAATGATAGGAAACACGTCGTGGTAAAGCTATGCCCGGTCAAAGGAGAGCTTGAGACAGGAACCTGGTCAGAACATGGCCAATGGCCAAGCAGAATTTTCTGAATGGAAAGAGGCCAGTTCATCACAAGGAGGCCAGGGCTCTGAGATCTCAGGTGTCTGACACATCTAACACTTTGACATTTGCAACAAAAACATTCAAGTTGATGAATCTGCTCAGAAATATCTCACAAAAATGGGGGCACAAGTAGGTAGAAATTCAGGAATAATACGGAAGACCCAGAAAGTACTTTCAACCTCAATTTATGATTTTTATAGAATCCCCCTTTCAAAATGTACATAGTTACTAATATGAATCATATTGCGGAGAAGCTTAACTAAACTTACAGTAGATTTAGACTATTTTCTCTGATTGCGATTATATTAAAATAGAAATCAAGGCTGGAGTTCTGGAAACACATCAGGTATTTGGAAATGTAAATCATATTTCCAAATGACCTATGATTAATGTAGAAATAAAAATAATGACCTGAGTGAAAATAAAAGTATAAAATACATTTTGTTAGCAACAACATCTTAGGGCAAACATTAAATTTACAACACTAAATATATATGTATATTTTTTAAAAGAAGAGAAACTTCAATAACCTCAGCTTCTGTTTCATGATTCATAGAGAAGAGTAAACATGATATGAAGGGGAGGAAAAAATAATAAAGATCCAATGATGGATAAAATACAGAATGGGAAGCAACAGAGAAAAATCACTGGAGCTCACAGCTCATGCGTTGAGAATATCAATCAAATTCACACACCACCAACCAGAGTGGTCAGGAAGAAAAGAAAGAAACATTTTAGGAATGATAGAAGTATCCTTAACACACATTCTATAAACACCTAAGGGAGCTAATAAAGTATTAACAGTAACTCATGCTAATAAATTAGCAAGCTCAGATGAAATGGCCAAATTCCTTAGAGTTTGCCCTTAACCAAATCTGATTTCAGAAGAAATATGTGAGATAGCACCATGTCTATTAATAAAATTGAATGTGTAGTTTAATATCCTTCTCATTAAAATTCATAGTCCCCAATGATTTCATTGGTAAATTGTATGAACTATCTAAAGAGGTGATATCAGTTTTGAATAAAATATTCCAGAAAGTTGTTGAAGAAGAAATAAATAGTTCAACATATCCTGTGCTAACACTGAGCCCTGTGTGAGATCCAGCTCCATGTGTAGGCTATAGACAGGGTTCCAAAACAACATTGCCAGTAATCAACATCCATATTGAACTGCCCAGAAATAGATCTCTCTCAAATTTTTTATTTGAGTCAGTGGGATATATGAATTATGGCCCACATCTGTAGTCACTAGGCTAATCTAAGTCCCTACTATTTCACAGACAGTGGGGTATGGGAATTACAACCCCATGTCTGTAGTCACTGGGCTAATCCAAGCCCCCATCATTCCTCAGTGAAAATGACTTACTTTGCTTTTATCCAGTCTCTCTGAGGGACACCTGGTTTTGAACACCATGGAAAGGAAATTTTTTCTTTTGACAGAGGAACAATTTATCTGCCTGGGGACTCAGCTTTTGCATCAAAGAAATTAAGAAAATATTGATTCAGAAATTACTTTTCTCACACACACTCACTTTTGTGCCGTGACTACCACTTCATGCACATAGCCCTTATTTGCCAACCTTATGATCTAGCTGTCATTTAGTTATGAAGATCAAGTAGTCTTATTTAAAGTAAAATCTGAGATGAGTTCAATGTAATAATGTTTCCTTGAGCAAAGGAAAAAGCCCTAGGAGCATTTTAGGAATTCAGTGGGATGTGGTTCAGAATCTCCCACCCCAACAGTATAGATTACATACACACCATAATTGAAACCAGCCGATACTGTCATACTTTGGGAGTTTTCAGCCTCTGATTGGCTGGAAGCTCAGCTGCCAGGAAGGGTTAAGAATCAATTGCTCTTTGCAGTCATATGCTTTTAGGCAGCATTTGCTTCCACACAGGCTACTTCAGTCCCTATTACAGAAATTGCTCTAGTTGTAACTAGCTACTGAAATGTGGAGGCTGGCTCCGGGGAAATTGATTTTATTCAATGGTTTAATGTAAGACACAAATATATCTAAAGAAAAGATCAAGATGATCTTTCTCACCATATTTAAGGTTATGTTTGTAGACTGGAAAGATGCCTTAATGGGTAAAGTGCCTGCTGCACAATTGTGAGAACCTGAACGTGGTCCCCAGAACACATGCTCATCTACAGTCCCAGAACATCTCTGGTGAGATGGTCATTAGAGATGGGAGATCCCCCGAAGCGACCTTGTTTCAATCAAAGTAGAAAGCCATATGACCACCACATGTGCATGATGGCACATGTATACATGCATACACACACACACACACACACACACACACACACACACACACACACACACAGGGTTTTAAAATAAATACATTGATTTTGTTGATCTCAAAAAATTCCAGGTAAAGTGGCCAATCAATAGATAATTTTTTGACGTCTGCCTAAGTGTGTGAGTCAAAGAAGTTGCCTCTGCTCTGCTCTTCCTCCTGAGGGGCTCACTAGGGTGCTGACACCTGCAACTTCCTGAAGTTTTCATCTTACCCATAGGAACGTAGCAGCTTTTGAGAACACATACTAGCTTTGTAATCAGCCCATTGCCAGGCAGCTCATGGGGTTGATTTTCCCTGTAGGAGAGTTTCTACATATGAGGTCACCTCTGTCTAAAGATGGTGACACCTGACTTGAGAAACTTCATTTTAAAACAGGACATTCTTATACAAGTTGAACAGTACCTCATAAGAATACAGAGTGGCAAGCCCCTAATTTTTTCTTTTCCTCTCTCTTTTGGAAAGCTCTGTGATGTCACCTACAAAGTCCCACCTGCATTCCTAATATTCTGCCTTAGTTTCTTCAAAAACACTGTGGAGATGACAGGAGTTCCCATCTCATGTGGCTTCTGCAGAGCATAAACAAGATTGTTTAAATGAGATGCAAAAGGCAATGTGTCTGTTAGAGACGTCAAACATAGGGTGACCCTGTCGTGGAGTGCCTCAATGCTGCTCAGCTAGAAGAGATTACTAGCCTTAAAAAGTCCTTGAAAGCTAAGGTGATGAATTCAATACATTGATTTATCATGTTTCTGTAACAGCAAGAGTCCAGGCTTGTCACAGTGACCTGAAGCCCCATGGGATGGAAGTCACAACACTGCTCTGTGGTCTCTCTGGTCCAGCATTTTGTCATCTTAAAAAAAATACACTCAGTTTCCAGAACCAGCCATTTGTTTTACTTCACTTTAAAGAAAATTCTTCATTTCTGTTTTATCTTTGGTTGGATATCATGGTCAAAACATAATTATTTCTCTGAAAAAGTATGCATGAGTACATGTTCTGAATTCCAGAATGTTGCTTTTTATTATACCATGACTTGACTAGCGAAAGTCTCTCAGATTGCTGTTTATCCATCTTTTTCAATACTGCTTAATAATGGAGTTCATAGTCTCCCTAGACTATCTTGGGGCTCTTTGTACATGGTTCCTGAAACCACAAGTTTCCCTTACAGATGAATATCTTTTTATTGAGAATAGTTTTTTTTATGTCTTTTGATAATTCTCTATAGCTACATGAACTTCTTTTAATGTCTGGCCACCTCATCAGTAATAGCTTCATATTCCTGTCACTTCACTTCACATCAGTCCCTCCTTACTGCTGACATGGTTGGTACTCTTTTGTGGAACATTTTGTTAGTTTTTCCTCCCTAAAGACTTTGCAACTCACTTGTATCATTCATTCATTGCTACTTATTTTTTCTTATGTTTTACTTTGGAGAGATTATTTTGTTTACTTATTTTAGGTTTTGTATGTGGGTGTTTCACCTGCATGTATATCTGTGTGTCATGTGCACACAGTGCCCGAAGAGGCCAGAAGAAAGTGCCAGAGCCTGTAGAACTAAAGTTAGAGATAGTTGTAATCCATGAGTGGGTAATTGGAATCAAACCCAGGTCTTCTGGGAGAACAGCCAGTGTTCTTTACCAATGATCCGTCTTCTCCAGTCCTTCTTTTCTTATGCAGAACCTTGCCTTTTATAATTTATTGGAGACTGAAAGGATGTTTGATTCTTAATGTTTCCTAGGGACATTCTTTCAAGTTCCATGTTCTTCATTTCCCTTTTCCTAACTTTTGTTCTTACACTAGTAATCTGTCTTAGCTAGAATTCTATTGCTATGAAGGGACACCATGACCACAGCCACTCTTCTTAAGGAAGACATTTAATTGGGGCTCATTTACAGTTTCAGAGGTTTAGTCCATTATCATCAAGGTGGGACATGGTAGCACACAGGCAGACATGGTGCTAGAGAAGGAGCAGAGAGATCCACAGGCAACAGGAAGTGAACTATGCCACTGGGCATAGGTAGAGCATAGAAAACCTCAAAGCCTACTCCCACAGTGACACACTTCCTCCAACAAGGACATACCTACTCCAGCAAAGCCACATCTCCTAATAATGCCATTCCCTATGGGCTTATGGGAGCCAATTACATTCACATTCAAACTACCACATTCCACTCCCTGGTCCCCATAAGTTTGTAACAATATTTTAATGCAAAACACATTTAGTTCAACTTCAAAAGTCTCCATAGTCTATCACAGTCTCAACAATGGTTTAAAGTCCAAAGTTCAAACTCTCTTCTGAGATTCATGCAATCTCTTATAAAACAAAAACAAAAACAAGCAAACAAAAAAACCAGGTCACATACTTCCAACATCTAATGGCACAGGATATATATTACTTTCCTAAAACATAGGAAAAGGAGAACAGTGAGGAAATATTGGACCAAAGCAAAACCAAAACCCAGCTGGGCAAACTTCAAATTCTGCATCTCCTCGTCTGATGTCAAAACACTCTTCAGATCTCTAACTCCTTTCAGCTTTGTTGACTGCCACACTCCTCTCTTTGGGGCTGGTTCCACTCCCTGTTAGCAATTCTCCTTGGCAGGTATTCCACAGCTCTGGGATCTAAAATATGTTGGGTCTTGTAGGCAATCCAGGCTTCACCTTCACAGCTTCACACAATGACCTCTCTAGACCTCCAGGACACCTGTGACACATGCCTGGCTTCAGCAGCTTTCCTTAGTTGTGGAGGCAAATTCCATAAGTCCTTTCTTCTATCCTTAACTCTAAAGCCAGAACCACATGGCCAAAGAGGCCAAGTTCTGCTGATTGCTGGGGCTGAAACATGGGCCCCTCATTCAATTACATCTTCACCAGCTTTCTGTTTTTGATGGTTTCCTTCACTGCCTAAGCTTGTCTGTTCTGGAACTTTCGCTGTAGACCAGACTGGATTTAAACTCTGAGATCTGTCAGCCTCTGCCTAAGCTTTTCTTAAATACTTTTCATAAGTTGGAAATTTATCTGGTTGGGATCTTTTCCTGAAGTCACTACTCCCTTATTACATTTCTTAATCTTTTTATCTCCTTGAAGACAGGACTTAGCTGCACTCCACTTCCTGGTGCTCCTTATCTCCACAAATTGTACATTTGGTATTTTTCCTTTCTCGGCTTGCTCCTTTTCACTGTATATCTTCATTAGGGTTAACACTAATAACCGTATGACAGAATCTATGCTAGACTGTTTTGAGATTTCCTCTACCAGCAGAATTAATCCAAATCTCTTCACTTTAGCCTCAGGCAGACTCTTCAGACAAGGGCAAAAAGCAGCACCAAAACATCACATGAACAATCTCTAGGCAACAAACTAAAATTCTTCTCCTCTGAAACCTCTTGAGGCAGACCCCAACAGTTCAAATCTTCTACACTCCTACTTATATGTCCAATTAAGCAGTTCTTGAAGTATTGTATTGCTTTCATAACCCAAACTACCAAAGCCCAAATTCCTGCAAACAAAAGCATAGCCAGACCTGTCAGAGTAAGACCCAAGTCCCTGGTACCAGCTTCAATCTTATTTAGCGATCCTATTGCTATGAAGAGACACCATGTCCACAGTAACTTTTATAAAGGAAAAACATTTCATTGGGGTGGCTTATAATTTCAGGTTTAGTCCTTATCATCATGGCGAGACATGGTGGCATACAGGCAGACATGCTACTGGAGAAGGATCTGAGAGCTCTACATCTTGATCTGTAGGCAGCAGGAAGTGAAATGTGTCAGTAGGCATTGATTGAGCATAGCAAACCTCAAAGCCCACCCCCACAGTGACATACTTCCTCCAACAAAGACACAACTCCTAATAGTGCCATTCTCTATGGGCTTATGGAAGCCAATTATATCCAAATTACCACATTATCCTCCACATTCTATTATATTACAAAACACTGGTCTTAATGCTCTTTTCAAAGGGTGCTTGTGTTTCTTGGCATCTTGTGATAGACATGTGAAATGTTTGTTGTTCTGAGTTGGGCAGATTCAATATACCAGAACTTCCAAACATAAGTCTTAAAACATTGGAAAGCTGTTCCATTCACAGTGGTAGGTAGGATTTTCCCCAAATTTATATATTTCACATGAAACCTTTACTCTTACCATCTGCTACAAGTAACTACCAACATTTTTCTTATTGTGGCATGCTCACTTTCCTCTTTTTTTTTTTTTTTTTTTTTTTGGTTTGGTTTGGTTGTTGTTGTTGCTTTGTGGAAAACTATGAACACTTAAGTCTAACTGGCTATGATTTTCCAGTCAGCTCTTCCAACAAAAAAATAATATTTAATGAAAAAAAAAAGCATCTTATCTGATTTTTCATGTGAAATCCTATAAAGAGTGAGGTTTCCTGGAGACAGTCAACCTGCCTTGGCACCAAGAGTGCTTCATACACACTTCACATTTCCTCGCATGGAATGTTATACTAGTTAACTGCCTAAGGGTTGAAATTTAATAAAATTAATAATGCTTTCTGCTCCAACAAGGAACTTGCTAAGTGAACCTGGCACGTCTTCTCGCTGTGACGGCCTGTGCCTTCGGAAGGCTGTTCCCGGATTTGACTCAGTCACCAGCCATCCATGTGCTACTGCTTTGTCCAAATGTCAATACCTCAGAAAGGCAGCTGATATCTCAATGTTGTCGTGAGAGAAAATCTGACTTCACAGAGATGTTCCCAGAGAATTCCAGGGGTCTGTGGCCTTTTGGGGAATTATCCCATGGGCTATGTAAGAAATGAATTCAAGGTTTATGGTTGGCTGCCCATGGGGTGAATTAACCACAGAGACCAAAGACACCAAACTACTGATCTACCCCTTTGTGTTTTAATTGCTTCAACTCTTAGGCTACTTTTAAAAATTATTCTTAAAACTCAATAAAAATCAGAAGAAAAATAACTGCTCTCACAGTCATCAACAATTTATTAGTGCTCTAAACAATTATATCCCAACTGTTGTGATGTCTGTCTTAATGTAATCAAATTGCCAAGGTAATTATTGAATAATCATTGAACCTATGATTAGACAAATACTAAGGAATTTATGGTTAATGTTTTCAAGTTATGCAATTCCTACTTTAGGTAAATACCTTATTGATTTATATGATGAGGAATAAAATCAAGCAATATAAAATTTAACTTGGAAGAATAAAAATCAAAATTATATCAGCATGTGAGTAAATATGCAGTTGGAGATCTCAACTTGGCAGTTTAGAAATATCCTTAAATTGCTTGCTATATGGATAAGTTAATGTGTTTCAACAAAGCAT
Organism: Peromyscus leucopus; assembly: GCF_004664715.2. Lineage (NCBI taxonomy): Eukaryota > Metazoa > Chordata > Mammalia > Rodentia > Cricetidae > Peromyscus > Peromyscus leucopus. The sequence continues at coordinate 52,893,262 of NC_051085.1, forward strand.
GAAGCAAGGTTTCTTTTTTATTTCTGTGTTTGTTTTTTAAAGCTGTCCCCTAAAGTACCAAGCATATATCTTCTTCCACAGCTAGTTCTGATTTTAGTGGGTTTCCTGAGCCATAAAGTCATATGCCACACCAGCACACATATTCGACACCAATACTGTAACTGCCCACATTACAGGCAAACCCCTTTATGCCTTGAGTAGGTCAGCAACAGACTTTTAAGCTTATTTGATTTGAAGAAAACTGGATTGAATCTACTCCACATAAACTGATTAAATTTTAATTGCATTTACCATATTCCTTCTAGATTTGGTTTGGCATAATTAAACCAATTGAACCTTTAATACACTTATTCACAGAAGGTGCCAAGGAAAAAAGAATTAAGGAAAACTATATTTTTCACTCACGCGATAGCATCTTGAGCCTTTTCTTTTCGACAAGATTAGGAACCACTGCAATTAATTGAGTGTAATTAAAAAGGAAAGCCATGTTGTTACTGTGGTCACTCAGCAAGTAGCATGATAGAAGGGGCGGGGGATGGCCACTGACAGGCTGTTAATGGGATGTTTTATGTCACTTATCTCTACAGATTCTCATCAGACTTAGGGGTCCAAGGCACAGCTGTGGACACAATGAGTGTTCAAATGTTAATGAATATTCCATTAATATTAAAGAGGCATGGATTTAAAACTTATCTTCACCATGCAGTGAGCAGCAGCAATACTTTCTATAAAGCCCACAAAGATTGCCTCTCTGTGAGGCAGCCAGAAACGATTCTTAAGTAAAAAGTGCAAAGAAGTTTCTCTGACATTAGCTACAGGATGGCTCACACACAGGGCTTGCCCTGCTCTGGTTCTTAGCCTAGTGATTGTTACAAACTATGTTTCTAGAAGGAGAAGTGGAGGCAAAAGGCAGATGCAAAGCAAGGGAGATGACTCAGAAAAATATCTTGAGTACTGGAGTTCAAATCCTAGCACCTACATGCTTGGTCAGGCTGGCAGAGTGGCTGGTCTATAGTTATAGCCCTAGGAAGATGGAAACGGGATCCTGGACAAGCTATTTAAATAGGCTAGGCTCACTGAAGAGAGAGATCCAGATTTGGTGAGAGGTCCTGTCTCATTACTCACTATATAAGGTAGAGTATGATGGAGGACACTATCTAAAATCAGCTCCTGGCCTGCACCCAGGTATATGTGGTGATATTTTATCTGTGTCCCCCAGTAAAGTTTATCTGAGGATCAGAGGAAAAAGCCAGCCACTATATTAGACATAGAAGTCAGGCAATGGTAGCACACTCCTTTAATCCTATCATTGGGGAGGCACAGATCTGTCTGGATCTCTGTGAGTTCAAGGCCACACTGGGAACAGAGCCAGGCATGGTGGCACATGCCTTAAATTCCAATACTAGTTCATTATAAAGGTCTGGAGGTCTGTACAGACAGATAGGAAATGACAGAGCTGGGCAGGAAGAGGAAGTAATGTAGCTGGATGGAGAGAGGAAATGAATTAGCAGAACAGAAAGGAATATAGGTGTGGGTATACAGGAAGTAGGTCTCTTTGGAGACTGAAGGTCAGTGAGGTAAGCTTGGCTTGTGGCTTGTCCTATTCCTCTGATCTCTCAGCTTTAACCCTAATTTCTGGCTCAGTTTTTTTTTTTTATAAGACCTTTTAAGACTCATGTTACAGGTATACACACATGTGTACACCATCACACGGGTGTGATGCACTCGTTCATGAGGGAACACGCACACCATATACACATACCTAAACAAACAAATAAATGTATTCAGGCAGGGGTGTATTCTTCTATACATCTTGAGTTTTCTCTTTGAGGTTCTGTGAACTATAACAGAATGAAAGACTAACATGAGATAAACCAGTGGAAGTTTCTTAACAAGGATGAGGTCAAATCTAAGAAACATAACATGTGAACTGAAAAGATAAGACGAAGGAAGGATCCTGTGTCTTGCGTCAGTGACTTGTACTTATGTCAAATGCTCATCTGGGGGGACACATTCTGTTTCCCTGTGAGTTTGCTTTTCATATTAACAGGTGTGTGTGTGTGTGTGTGTGTGTGTGTGTGTGTGTGTGTGTGTGTGTGTGTAACTGAGACTACTCCTTAACACCCAGCCCTCCAGAGAGCAGGCAGTGGTGGGGACATATCTAGGTCTGTCTTTCCTTGGTACAGGTCCCTACTTAGAGAGCAGGTAAGGCTCGGGCATAGTTTTGTCTTTCAATTTATCAATAGTAAATAAATTTACAGAAAATGTAAAACTAGTGGAGTACGGCTCAATGAAGAGTTTCATTTTCTCTCTTTTAAAAACTGGTAAATCAAAGGTTGAGCTGCCCGTGTCTCTCCTAAGGGATTAATGTGGGAAGTCCCTGAGATATCACCAGGTAACTCCAACATGCCACTAGCTTATCATGGAAGTTTAAAGAATGGAGAGTTGAGATTCATATGAAAGCATTTCCTATGCTGATTGTTTGGGAATTTATAGATCCTGCCCAAGTGAAAACATCTCTAGCAACCTTCCAGCCTGCAAAGTCTAGAAGGAAAGCTGCCTTAGCCACACTAGCTTTTTCAGACAAATGGAGGCCCCTCTGTCTCCTGCCCTCTGCATGTTCAAACTGCTCTTTCCCACTATCAAAAATCTGGAAACTTCTTTCCTGTTTTAACAAAGTTTCTAAGTGAATTGAATTTCTCCACTTTGAAAGGGTGACCATTACCAGCTGATATAGAGTCTTATATTTTTTCATCACAGAAAATGTTGCTGTCTGTGTTGGCTACTACAGTAACATCCTTCTGTATTCTCTGAAGGATTCCATTTTTAACCAAATCTTAAATACAAGAGGTAGGAAAATATTGTTTGTGCACTAAAAGAAGGATAAGTCTCTCCACCTCCCATTCTTGACCCCCATGAACATACTTCGTGCTATTAAGACACCTAGCTCTCTCCCTACAAGCCGTTATGATACAAGCTGGACATGACAGGATCATCACACTCATGAACTTGCAGTAAGTGTGACAGTAGGCACACAGCCTCATCAGATCAAGCCAGCCAATATCCCAGTATGGACTGAGGGGCTCATGAAGCCCCAGCCCTCTTTCAAGAGGCAGTTGACGGCTGCTGGGAGATGGAGAATTGGTTCTCTTCAGGGATGCAGCCCCTGAATGGCTACCCATGCTCCAGGATAGAGAGTCTCCACACCCAGGTCATCCAGGCAGCCCTGGGTGTGCTCAGCAGGAGTTGAAACAAAAATGAGAAGGAAGATGGTATGGAAGAGTAGTGGCGGGATAGGGATCACTGGAAAGGAAGCAGTTGGGTCAAGATTTGATCAAAACACATGCTTGTGTGAATATTAAATACAACATTTCCTTGTATGTGTGTGCACTGCATGCATGCCTGGTGCCCAGAGAGGTCAGAAGAGGGTATTGGATCCCCTAGAACTGGAGTTACAGACAGTTGTAAGTCACCTGAGAAGGGTTCTGGGAATTAAAGTAGGGTCTGAGAACAACACATTGCTCTTAACCACAGAGCCATGTCAGAGTTGGGCACCTTTGTGAAAGGGCTTGCCTGTTAGTTTGAACATTTTGTTGAAACTATGGGAGCTGAATCCACAATCCCTCAGCCTCTACAGCCAGTTCTTAGGGGGAGGGGCAGATCAGCGGTTAGAGTGCTCAGGCTGTGAGGCCGTGCCTGCTCTCACTAGCCCCATGAACACACTACCTCCTAGAAAAGAGAAAGCGCTTGTAGAAAGCTCGATTCTTTTATTCTTGGCCACACAATTTACTAATTCACATAACAGTTCATCCAAAATTGGTCATTCAGCCACTGGCACGATTTCCCAGGTTCAACTGTTAATGTATTTGGAGCTAATGTAAATGTGAACTATTTCCCAGACTACAATTAACAGCTCCTAGCAACATGTAGAGATGGAAAAAAAAAACCCCACAATTTCCTAAACTGTCCAATTCACTCTAATCAGAGTGCACTATTGAAGCATTCTATTGGGGACATAAGCAGATTGTCATTTGGTCCCTGCCCACCTCTGTGTGTTGTCCAGACATTGAGGCCAAAAGAAGCTGAGTCCCTATGCATATAAGCAGTCAGTGGTAGATCCAAGACTTACATAGAGATACCAGGGTGTACACACCACACACATCCCCATTCTCAACACAAATGCAGCCACAGAGAAAAGTGATATTATATTTGCAGCAAAACAGCTAGAACTAAGAATTGTTATCTTAAGCAAAGTATCCCTGACCTGAAAGACAAGCATAGTATATATATTTATCATATGTAAGTCCTAGATTTAAAATTTTAATATATGTGTGTATTCATGGAACTGAAAAGGGAATCATGGGAGGGAAAATGGGTAAGCAGGTAGGATTGGTAGAGAAAAACTAGAAACAAGTAACACGAATATTCAGTGCAGAGTTCAAAGATGCTCCTCCTGGGGATATCTATTTGTATACTACCCGGGGAAGGGATAAAGGGAGGATGCTGGGACAGATCCCTGCCCTGATCCATGCTCCTTATGTCCCCTCTCTACCTCATTATCACCTTCCAGTTCATCTATCCCATAGGTATCAGCCAGCCAAGCTCCCATCATGGAGAACATGGACTCACCCAGTCACTAGGGCATGTGTTAACCCAGAGCCCAGATTTGCCCCTTTCCCTCAGACTTTATGTGCTAAATTGAGACCCCACCCACTCATCACGCCTCTCTATCTGCAGCTCTTTGGACAAGAAGGGGTGCCAGATAAGAAGAGAGATGAATTCCGTTGCACTTGTGTCTTATGGAGACTTTTCATGTTAAGTGTTAAAGGGTAGAACTTAGGGCCATGAGCGGCCATTCAGGCAGGAAATGGCAAGAAGAAATGAACAGACACAAAGGGAAACATTGCAGGGTGGAAGTGGTAGGCTGTTCTGAACTCTGCATTCTTACTCTGTTTCCCAGAGACACAATGGAGCTTGGACATTGATTCCCCCACATGAACTGAAGAGGAATTCAGCTCCCTTAGTTCCAACAAAATGTTATAACTAACAGGCGAACCCTTTTACAAAGGTGCCCAACTCTAACAACCTCAACTCAAACTGTGACCTCTGCGGGCCATAACACAACCTTCACCCCAACTCCAGGTCACCGTGTCCATCATCATCAAGGGTTCCTCCACAGCTCCACTATTCTTCTTAACAATCTTTTGAGACAGCTAAACAGTCTGGGAAATAATTTTCTAATGGTTGAGACTTACGGGAACTCTGATTAATGCCCATTCCCGCCAAGAGTTATGTTCCCGAGATGCAGCTCTGCCAGTATATTTTTCCCTATAATGAGATTCCCAAATGATTTTCATACAAATAATGGCTCTTTTAGAGTAAAGAATGACATGGAATTTGCATGCAAACCTTTATTCAATAAATCACCTGCATTGACGGATACTTTCAATGCTGGCATTATATTTTCTAATGCAAAATTTAAATACTTCACTGTTTTATTGTGGGTTTTTTTCCCCTCTCACTGTTATGAGATTTCTGAAAGGATATTTTGTTGATTGCCCCGCTATGGCTGATCCTCCTAGATTCCTGAACACATAAATCAAATTCTAGCTGCATTAGTAACTGCTCTTGGAGGTGTTTAATAATGAATAATGACACAGAACGACTCAATGAGCCAAGTTCTCAGTGACGCTTCTGCAGTCCTGGGAAGGCATAGAAAGTGTGACAAAATGTGGGGACTCTGCAGGACTGTGTCCCCAGGGAGGGAGCCTGAAGACGGCGCTGGGGAAGGTCAAAGCTCAGTCATCCACTGGTTATGTCCTTTGACCTGTTACCTGTTCCCAACGCCGAGGAAAGAGAGCTCACACAGACAACGCTCACAGTGTCTGTCAGAGGGCTCAAACATAGACTGGGAGGTTGTCTGTTTTTGCCTCTGTGGCTACCACATGGAGAAGCTGTGTTCTGTCACTCATCTCCACACACGTTTATGCCCATGTGAGGACCTTCACTTTATCAAGCAGGGTATCTATTAGCAGAAAGTAACAGAAAATGCTTTAATCAGCCGTTTATCTCTGATATTGGCTAACGGTGTATATAGCTTTTTTGAATTGTAAATGCCTGGCTTAGGTTTCTTCACAAAGGTTCAGCTAATCACATTCTATCCGTACACTTGGCTTTGAAGCAAAGGCTGTCACCGGACACGGGGCAGCTCTTTCCTGTGTGTCTTGCTAATGCTGTCAAGCTCTTCACAGTGTACCTTCTGTTGTCAAAGTGACTCACAGGTAATGATCTGCTGGGATGGCCAGTTGTTTCTAAAGCCGCTCAAGGCTGGAAAATGGTATTTTCTTCCCACTGTCAGGTCAACGTTTACATCTGCGGTTCTAATCCTGCCTCAAGTAAAGCCGTCAGCATGACACATGGAAAGGGGACATTTATGAACTTCCTTTGCTTTCCCTTGCCTGGAAAATTCTTTACTTCCTTGTCTTTGAAATACAAATGTCCTGTTTACAGAGACCTGGAAGGTTTTGGTCTTCATGCTGCTTTTCATTTTGGCATACCGCTGTCTACAAAACTCAGGGTGGAATCCCTGCTTGAAATCTTATTTTTACTCTGAGGTGACTTCCACATTGGCAAATGCATGCGTCAATGTGATTATGAAAAACCTGGGTGTTTTATTTTTGTGCTTATCTCACTTCATATTTTCTAAGCTTTGAAATTTTTTTTTGCCTTGGTATTTCCACTTTGTTTGTAAAATCCCTATGCATCTCTCTTAAAATGTTTCCGTTGGCCCACGTCACTCTTGAGTTTACCATCTCTCTCACGATTATATTTGGTTGTCAATTAGTTGTGGATACTGTATCCCTGCCCTCTCTACCCCCCTGCTCCATTGCCTCTCTTCATTTTTATATTAATGTTTCCATTTGTTTAAATCCCACAGAAACGTTCAGGTTCACTGATTCATCCCCCAGATGGTGACCAATCCGTTATGAGTCAACCTGTCATGGGCATTTGGTGCATGAACCCTTGTCTGCTTTCAGAGTGCTGCCCACGGACCTAAATCCCCCCAAGTGTGCTGTGGGCACAAACTCTGGGTCACTCTCAGAGGGATTTCCCTCTAAGTTTCTCTCTAGCACCAGCTTCAGATGTTACTTTTGTTCCAAGACCTTGGAAGGGGTCCAGTTCTTGTTCCTTTGTCCACTCCCACTCTGACCCTCTCCATTCATAGAGATCCTCTGTTGTTTGGAGTTTGGCAGCTTGTGCCTCACAGGCAGGGACTCCGCTTTTCTTGTACTGTCTTAGCCCCGAATCTGTGGGTCTAGATTGAGCTAAGCGATGCTGATTATTTTCCTGGGGTAGGGAGCTGTAGCTGTCTGGGTTCAGGGAGATCCTCTGCATTTCTCTTGAAGACGAACTCACTGCAAGCCACCATCAGCCCTGGTGCGGGTGCTTGGTCTGCTCCTCAGAGGACAGGGATCTTGTTCTTAGCAGACACTGGCTGTGCTTCATCCATCTCCTTCAGCAGCTCTGCACTGTGCCCCAGGATGGCGGTGGCAATGGTCTCTTCCCCTTTGTCCCCATTCTGAAGAGAGCACCATAACAGAGAACAGCCTAAAATCGTGTATCAATGCCACCTTAACCTACAATGCAGGGGCATTCCATGAAACCACTGTGTCTCAGTCTCACCTTTGAGCAACTGAAGTCTTCCTACCTGAGTGTGAAGAGCCGCCTTGCATTCCACCCTCTTCCATAGGTGAGTGTGGTAGAGGCACCTGTGCTTGTACAGACTCAGATGGCTGCCTTGTGAGAGGTCAGAGCAGGGTCAGTGGGCAGGGTGGGGGGCGGGGCTATGCCACTTAAAATCCACACAGGGATTTTCTTGTTCTTTTTCTTTTACTGAAGATGTATTCTTTTCTCATAAATATCATCCTGATTAGTTTCCCCTTCTTCCACTTCTCACACTTTCTCCCTACCTGCCCTTCTCCCGCCCCATACACTCTTGTCTTTCATTAGAACAGAAAAAGGCTTCTTAGAGATAATATAATAAAATGAAGCAAAAACTATCACATCAAATTTGGATATGGTGTCACCCAACAGGAGGAAAAGAATCCTAAGAGCAGGTACAAGAGTCAGAGACCCGCTCTTTTTTTTGTGGTCAGGAGTCCCACGAAAATACTAAGCTAATAGCTGTCATATATACGCAGAGGACCTGGGACAGACCCCTCTAGGGCCTGTGCTTCCTGCTTTGTTCTCTGATAGCTCATATGTACCTTGCTTAGTTGATTCAGAGGGCCTTGTTCTCCTGTTGTCCTCCACCTGTGCTGGTTCTTGTAATCTTTCTGCCTCCTCTTCTCTGGATTCCCTGAGCTCTGAGGGGAGGGATTTGATGGAGACCACCCGTTTAGACACTCATTCTGTATAATGTCTGGCTGTGAGTCTCTGCATCTGTTCCCATTTGCTGCCAGAGGAATCCTCTTGGATGATGACTAAATAAGGCATTGATCTATGAATACAGCAGAGAATGTCATTAGGAGTCATTTTATTGATTTTTTTTTCTTACCAGGAGTGTTTGGTTTTACCCTAAGTCTTTGGGCTATCTAGTCTCTGGTTCTTGGTTAACCAAGCAGTGTCAAGTATGGGTTCCTTGTGAAGTGGGTCTTAAGTCAAGTCAGACATCGACTGGCTTCGTCCACAACTTCTGTGCCACCACTGCGCTAGCATATTTTTCAGGCAGGACAGTTTGTAGGTCACAGATTTGTCACTGGGTTGACTACATTTCTCTTTCAGTAGCCTGAAGAGTACCGTCCCTGCACCAAAAAGACTAGAATATAATGGTGAAGGCAACAAGGAGGCATTGGCTTCATTTTTTTTTTTTTTACATGTTCCATGAATTCTATGTGTGTTCTTCTTGGCAATGGGACCCTACTGTCAGTTTGTGGAGAGCAGTAGCCTGGGCTCTTTGGGGATTTACATGGGACCCTCCTGGCCAACAACTCAATTGAATGCAACCCAGTCCCACCACTGGAAGCCTCTCCTGGCTACAAGAGATAGCCAGTTGAGACTTGGTATCCTCCATTACTAGGAGTCCCCATTAGGACCACCTTTTTAGATTTCAGGGGGTTTACTCTGTACTAGGCTTCCACACCACCTCCTAAATGGCCCCTAGTTCCAGTCATCTCTTCCTCCACTCTCTCATTCCACCCCATTCCCCCTGACCACCCGCAGTCATGTTCCCACCTATCCCCAGTCCACCCATACAATCTATTTTATTTCCCCCTCCCAGGGAGATCTATGTGCCCCTCTTTCTACCTAATCTCTCTAGGTCAAAGGATCGTAGCTTGGTTATCATTTATTTAACAGCTAATATCGACCTATAACTGAATATATACCATGTTTATCTTTCTGGGTCTGGGTTACCTCACTCAGGATGATTTTTTTACATCTATTCATTTGCCTGCAAATTTCATGTTACTTTTTTAAACAGCTGAGCAACACTTCATTGTGTAAATGTGCCATATTTTTTTCTTTATCCATTCTTCTGTTGAGAAACATCTAGGTTGTTTCTAATTTCTGACCATTATGAATAAAACCACAATAAACATGGTTGATCAAGTAGCCTTGTGATAGGTTGGAGCATCCTTTGGGTATATGCCCAATAGTGATATAGCTAGGTCTTGAGGTAGATCGATTATCAACGTTCTGAGGAACCTCCACATTGATTTCCATAGTGTCTGTACAAGTTTGCACTCCCACCAGCAATGCAGGAGTGTTCCCCTTAGTCTACATCCTTGATAGATCAGCATGAGCTATCATTTATGTTATTGATCTTAGCCATCCTGACAGGTATAAGATGGAATCTCAAAGTAGTTTTGATTTGCATTTCCCTGATGGCTAAGGAAACTGAACATTTCTTTCAGTGCTTCTCAGCCATTTGAAATTCTTCCATTGTGAATTATCTGTTTAGATCTGTACCCCATATTTTAGTTGAATGATTTGGGTTTTGATATCTAGTTTCTTGAATTCTTTATGTATTTTTGATATTAGAACTCTATTGAATGTGCAGTTGGTTAAAAAAAATCTTTTCCCATTCTGTAGGCTGCTGTTTTGTCCTATGGACAGTGTCCTTTGCCTTGCAGGAGGGTTTAAGTTTCATGAGGTCCCATTTATTAATTGTTAATCTTAGTGCCTGCACTATTGGCGTTCTGTTGAGGAAGTCTCCTTTGCCAATGAGTTCAAGGCAATTCCCACTTTCTATTCTGCCAGGTTCAGTGTATCTGGTTTTACGTTGATGTCTTTGGTCCTCTTGAAGTTGAGTTTTGTATAGGGTGATAGATCTGAAACTATTTGCATTCTTTTACATGCAAACATCATTGGACCAATGCCATTTGATGAAGATGCTTTCTTTTTTCCAGTGTATATTTTTGGCTTTATTTTAAAAAAATCAGGTGTCCATAGGTGTGTGGATTTATGTCTGGATCTTCAATTAAATTCCATTGATCTATGAGTCTGTTTTTATGCCAATGCCATGAGGTTTTTATTACTATAGCTCTTGAGTACAACTGAAAATTGGAAATGGTGAGTCCTTCAGCAGTCCTTTTATTATCAGGATTGTTTTAGCTATCCTGGGTTTTTTGTCTTTCCATATCAGGTTGAGAATTGTTCTTTCAAGGCCTATTAATAATTGTGTTGGAATTTTGATGATGATTGCATTGAATCTTAGATTGCTTTTGGTAAGATGGTCATTTTTACTATGTTAATCCTAATGATCCGTGAGCATGGGCAATCTTTTCATCTTCTGATACCTTCTTCAATTTCTTTCTTCAAAGACAAAGTTTTATCATAGAAGTCTTAAGTTGCTCGTTCAGTTAAACCCAATATATTTTTATATTACTTGAAGCTACCATGAAGGGTGTTGTTTCCCTGATTTCTTTCTCAGTCTTTTTGGCTTTTGCATGTAGGAGGTGTAGGAGGGCTACTTTTTTTTTTTTTTTTTTTTTACTTAATCTGTATCCAGCTACTTTGCTAAAAGTATTTATCAGCTCTATGAGTTCCCTGGTGGAATTTTAAGGGTCACTTATATATACTATCAGATCATCTGCAAATAATTATACTTTGACTTATTCCTTTCCAATTTGTAGAACCTGGATCTCCTTCTGTTGTCTTATTGCTCTAGCTAAAACTCCAAGTACTATATTGAATAGATATGGAGAGAATGGAAAGCCTTGTCTTGTTCCTGATTTTAGTGGAAATGCTTTGAGTTTCTCTCCATCTAATTTGATGTTGGCTTACTATAAATTGCCTTTATCATGTTTAGGTATGTCCCTTTTTTCCCATAATCTCTTCAAGACCTTTATCATGAAGGGATGTTGGATTTTGTCAAAGGCCTTTTCTGCATCTACTGAGATGATCATGCCACATAGGGATTTTATGGTAGATAGGAAGCACAGAATGAAGTACACCATTGTGTGTGTGTCAGACATGCACACTTAATATTTGCATGTATTTGTCACTTCATTATTGCCATTTCATCTGGGTTTGAGTATCTGTAGAACTATTTTCTCACTGATAACTTTCCCCTTATTTCCATCTTAAGTTTTACTGTACAGACTTTTACAGGACCATCTACTGACATCCTATACACAAAGTGATGAATTGTTCTTCTTTCACAGTTTCTCTTATGCTACCTTTGTTTGTCTGTGTCCCTGGTTGGTGTTTCTTTTTTCTTTTTCTTTTTTGGTGGGAATGCTGCTGTTGTTGTTTCTGATTTTTGTCCACTTGACATAAGTCAGGGTTATCTAAGAGGACAGAACTTCAGTTAAGGAGATACCTCCACAACGCTGGTCTTTAGGCAAGTTTGTGGGACATTTCTCTTGATTCTTAATTGATGTTGGAGGGCCCAGCCCACTATGGGAGGTGTCACCCTGTGCAGTGGTCCTGGGTGCTATAAGAAAGCAAGCTCAGCAAGCCATGGAAAGCAACCCAGTCAACAGTGTTCCTTCATGGTTTCTGCTTCAGTTCCTGCTTCAGTCCCTGCCCTGACTTCCCTCCAATATGGACTATCAAGTGTAAGGTCAAATAAATCCTTTCCTCCCTTGGTTGCTTTTGGTCAGTGTTTTTAGCACAGAAATATAAACACTAACTAAGGCAAATGCTGTCCTTATTCCTTTTGTTATTTATTTTAACATAAATAATACTGGGTATTGGTGGGTAATTCCTGCAGGAGAAGAAGCAGCTGGGCCTGGCAGACAATGGAGCCAGGTCCTTTCTACTCACTTCCATGGGGACAAATCTTTTGTTGGCTAATATGGAGTTTCTTTGTAGTGCATTCTGCCTGCTGCTCTTGTGACCTCAGAGCTCTCCTCCAGAGGCCCTCTCCATTCTTTCACTGGCCACATTACTTGGCAGACACCATTGCCCTGCTAAAACACTCAATTGATCAGAAGATGCTCTTCCCCAGGATCTGCCTCCACATGGTGGGTCCCTGAGCACTTTCATCACGGCCCCCACTGTGGCTAAACATCTGCTAAACACCACCCCCATTTTCAGATTCTCCTCGACCCATAGCAATTCTAAATAAACTATAGCTCTCTTACTTAGAGAGTTTGCATTTTCTAGAGACTTCCAATACCTTCTATTAACAGGTTCCTTCTCCCTTCATTTCTCCTGACTTTGAATGGCTTTGCCTTGTTGCTCTCTACCCAATCTTTATGGTGGTAATTGCTTTTTAGGACTTTTATAAGGTTTGCATTATTTTTTTCCTTTTCTGTTTCATGATTTAGCTGAACATGCATTTTGTGATACGCTCCGTGTTTTAATTTTTTAAATTCTCCTCACCTCACCATACATGACTTTCCTGAGAAAAGATTAGCAAAACAAAACAAAAACCCCAAAGCTAGTACTCATAGATCGACCATGCAGAAATGTGAATGATATTTTCTTAATTTTGAAAGTTACTAAATTCAGAATGGAAATCTTTATGATGATTGATGTTCCAAGGATTCTCAAAAATGAAAAGATATTTAAACAAATATCCCTTCTTGGACTTTGCAGCATGGAGTATGCTCATTACAAAGCAGGCCACATTTACAAAATTATTGTTCATTGTCAAAGAGACATTTATAGTCCCAACCAAAGCCACTAATTATCATGAACACTATGAGTTACTCTCACTGAATTGATATGGTAATAGACAAAACAAAGGAATAAGAAATTTTAATTAGTCTGTGCAATATTAATGCTCATGAATTTGTGATCTCCTCTTGGCTTTAACACACTAAAAACAATGTTAAGATGCCAAGTATCACCAACCGGCATGGACTCAGATCCAGGAGCTCGGGCTGTAAACTATGAACAAACAAGCTTTGAACTTTCCACCCTGTGAACTCTGATAGCTTTGTGGTTCATCTAAAAACCATCCAGTGTGACATAATAAAGACACAAACTTCATGAATTTCTATATGATGGTTTTTAGAAGATAGAGTTAAAGCATCAAAGAAGGACATTTAAATATCTGACTAATTAAATTGGAGACTTCTGCACTGATGAAATTCATAGTCTTGATCTCTACCTCATGCCAGTCTTCAAGAAGGAGTAAGCTATGAACAAGGAACTGGGTGTGTGTTTTAATTTATTATCCAGTACTTTAAAAGATGTAATAACATATCAAACAATGAAATGAAATTAACATTGTCAAGGTGGTACCGAAGCTCTCTTCTGCTCAAGAGGACTGGTCAGGATGACACAGATCAGACTCTCTCTACTCAACACTTTGCTTTCTTACCATATGAGTGTGACACCTGGATTAATCGATCACATGCCTCCTTTGGAATCTTGACTTTGCCATCAGTGTGAGGATGGAGAGCTATTTAGGTTTTAGTCTACTTAACAGAAGCTAGGGTCAATGGGGAAGAGGGACCCTTGATGGAGAAAATGTTGCCATCAGATCAACTTGTAGGCAAGCCTGTAAGGCATTTTCTTGATTGATGTGGAAGGGCCAGTGCCACTCCTGGACAGATGGTCCTGGGGTAGAGAAAAAAGCAGACTGAGCAGGCCATGGGAGGAAGTCAGCAAGCAGCACTCATGGCCTCTGCTCCAGCTCTTGCCTACGGGTTCCTGCTCTACTTTGAGCTCTTGCCCTGCTTTGAGCTCCTGCCATGATTTTCCTTGGTGATGAACCGTGACCTGGAACTATAAGAGGAAATCAACCCTTCCCTCCCCAAGTTGCTTGGGTCATGTCTTTATCACGGTATTGGGAAGCAAACCAGGACATATGCATTACATTTTAAAAGATGTAGAGCAGACCTAGTACATTTGGGGCTGGAGAGACACCTCCACAGTTAATGGTGCTTGCTGCTTTTCCAGAGGAAAAGAGTTCCATTTCCAGCATCCATAGCGGGCATCTCACAACCACCTGTGACTCGCATTCCAGGGGATCCAATGCCTCTGATCTCATCCACATAAGCACATAATCACATACATAAAATAGGATACATTTTAAGAGAGCTACTGTGTTCATTTTCAGCCCATATAGTAACTTAAGAATGTGGTCAGAACTCAGTTAACATAAGAGTCACCTCTGACTGGTGGTTGTATAGATGAAGTCATCTGTTACTGGAGCTGTTGCTTCTATAAAAATTTCCTTTGCACCTTGATGCATCTTGAATAGTAACCACTGTCTCATACATGTTTGTACAAAACCTTGCCGTGACTTAGTTTGGAATTTTCTGGGCATCCCTTGGTATACATGTATCATTACTTTTTATGCAGTCAGAATCATCACTCTAATCTCTAAGTTCTGGATTTTTTAATATTGTTGAGGAAATCCCTGCATGGCTATCATTAGACTCTACATTTTATGACTCTATGATTAGTGTGCATAGAGATGATTTTCATGTGTAATCTGATATGACAGTGCAATTAATTTTTCTGTCTTACTGATGATAGGGATCTCAGGGATTGTTGTAGAGTCTAACCTTCCTCACTGATCTGAAGTTTCACTCTGTCATGCATATACCTTCTGTTCATGTACCACTCTGTCCCTGGATCTTCTTTTTCCTACTTGTCTGTTTGTTTATATTTATCCCAGTACTATTTTTTTTACAACTTCTGTAATTTTTTATTGAGCTTATGTAGTTCAGTAGCCTAATAATCTTCATTTTTTAAATTTTCATTTTCAGTATGATCCATCCAGATTCATTTGGAATCCTTTTGACATCACTGTGGTTGCACAGACTTTGCAGTCTACAGAAACCTGACCTCTTCAAGACATTAAGGTATTTATATGTGAAATATTATATATTTATTGGTGTTTTTTCTTGTCTTTAATAAGTCTTTTTTTTCAATCCAAATGTATATTTTTTTTTAATACTTTTCTCCTGGTGGTGTGAGAGTTTGAACCTAGGGCCTCACATGTGCTAAAGACAGGATCTGGCACTGCTCTTAAACTCTAGCACAGAGAACTTGTTACTTTTATTGCTAGCACAGCAGGATCTGTTTATACTTACAATTAGTTTAAGCAGCATCTATCATTGAATATAACAATTTATTTCTATCTCAATATTGATCTCAAATCCAGTGAGCTTGCTAAACTGCTCCATTAAATGTAAAATTATTAATTTAATAGTTAGATTACCATGTGGATAGTAAGAAAGTGTATGATCTGCTAGTCGCGGTACTTTTCTTTTTCCATGTTTCAGGAATAATATTTAATAATGCCAACAAATTGTTTAATTTGGAGTATTTGTAGCCTTTCAGGGAAAACATCCCTGAAGAAACCATTTTTCCTAATCATTAGCTCTAGCTAGGGGTAGGACTTCATGAGGACCTTTCCATCCATGCAGGGATTTTGGGTAGTTCAGTGTGTGTGTGTGTGTGTGTGTGTGTGTGTGTGTGTGTGTGTGTGTGTGTGTGTATTTTACATATGCATCACAGCTTCTGTGGGCAATGGCCCTGTCATATCCTGCAAATGATGTTTCTCTGCAGACATCTGTCTCTTAAAAATGTGTTTACCTCCTCTTCCATGAGGATCCCTGAGCTTTTTTGTGGAAACAATGTGGTATAGATGTCTTATTTAGAACTGAGTACTCTATAGTCTCTTATTCTCTGCATGTCAACTAGTTCTGGGTCTCTGTATTAATCTCCATTTACCGCAGAAAGACTCTTTGATGAAGAATATGAGATATACTAATCAATGCATATAAAGTTAAGAAGTTAAGATGCAGTTTAATAGCATGCCCATTTAGCAGAATAATAGTACTGGGTTCTCCCAAAGGGCCTATCTTCCAGCCAGCCACAAGTTTGTAGCCCAGTTATTGTTACCAGGCATGGATTTCATCTTGTGAGAGGGATTTAAATCCAATAATAAAGTGGTTGGTTACTCTGATGATATTTGTGCCACTATTTCACTACTGGATGTATCTCACCAGGCCAGTTGTTACTTTAGCTGGAGGAGTTCACAGCTGGGTAATACTGTTGAATATTTTCTTCCACATTACATAAATTAAACCATCCAGCTCTAGAAAAGCTAGCCATTGTGAATGAAGTTTCAAGGACAATACAAGTTTGATTTTTCTACTTCCCATGACTCAGATACATGATATCTTCAACAACATGGCCTTATCATCAAGTTCTGGTGGACGGTAACAAAGAGCAATGGCCTCAGTCTGTACTCTTTGTGGCAGAGGGTCTTTGTACCCCACAAACAAATTGAAAAGAGGTAGTCCATACCTGAATTTTTTATTTGATAGCCTGTGGTGTCTATGATTGACAGTGTCCTCTTCATAGAGTAGCTTTATTTAAAACTTCCTTTAAACATTTATATGTATATATTTTAGGAAGCTTCTATAGGAGTAGGTTTCTATGTGGTATTTGCAAACTTTTTTTTGTGTTAACTATCTCCTCCTCATTCTCCTTCTTCTACCCTGCTCTCCCACCTCTACCAGATTTAACCTTTCCGGTTACATTAATCCCCTTGTCCACTTCCTACTATCTGCCTTCTATCCCCCTTCCCTTGAAATACCCTTGTCATAGCCCCTTGCTAGTTCCCCAGCTTCTGTGGGCATTTCATTTGGATATGTATGCCACCTTTTCTTTATATTAGAACATCTGCGGCCAAAAAGACACTCTAAGGACTTCTTTACAAAAACAAAGGCATTTTCTAGTCCTTTTCTACACCAACAGGTCCCAGTTTTAGGTCAGCAGACTCACTCTCCCATCCTCATCTTTAGTGAGCTCAGCATTTGCCCTCAGTCCCATTGTGTATCCTGATCATGTTCCTCAGGTGAGCAGACTACCTCCATATGAGAATGTGAATACAAGGGCTTAGTGGTCATCCTGTCCCCATGAATATCACTGCCTAGTGTTCTTCTGTTTGTAGCCTTAGAGACTTCTATCTTGTCAATACCATTTTATTCAAGATTTCCTGGAGTTTGTTGGGGAGGAAGTGTGTGTGTGTGTGTGTGTGTGTGTGTGTGTGTGTGTGTGTGTGTGTGTGTGTGTGGCCTTGATGGTCTGAGCAGAAGGCCAGTTTCAAAACTCAGCCAAAATGTTCTCATGAATGAAACGAAATTTACAAGTCTTCACAGAGCAGTCAGAACACATTTAAGCTTTAAGCTTATTGGACTCTAAATAAGTATCCCAGAACAGATACATCTCTCCTCTCCCTTGACATCCATTCTATAAAAACAGGTAAATAATAATGGGAATCACATTCTGTAATTGTGATATACATTTTTTTCAGCTTTAAAATCTGTTACAAATGTAACTTTCAATTGTAAGTGAAATATCTCATTTCTATATAAATACAAATGCTGGTTGTCTGTACTCATTTACTCAAGTTAAGAACACCTATAAACTGTCCTGAGAGGCTATGTTTTACGCCATGTGGTCTGTTGAATAAATGAATGCATGGGAGGTGAATGTTTGCGCATTTCCATTCTGTCCTGTGCTAGTTAGCTTTCCAGTGCTATAATAAATATGACCAAAAGCAATATGGGAGAGGAAAGGATTATTGCAGCTAATTCCAGGCCACAGTCCATCATGTAGAGAAGCCAAGAACTAAACCAGAAACTAAAGCTCAACTCCTGCAGAATCACAGCTTACCAACTTGCTCTCTGGCTCATGCTCAGATAGCTTTGTTATCCTGCCTAGGGATGGTGCTGCCCTCAGTGGGCTGGAGCCTCCCACATCAAACATCATGGGATGATTATCCATGGATGAAGGGAATTCTTCAGTTATGTCTTTAACTCATCACAGTCCACATACAAAAAAGTCTATCTTTTCACATGAATTAAAAGAAATTCCTATTTTCCACTCTACATCCTACTTTTAATTTTCATCACCTCTTACTTTCATTACATGTCCTAATTTTAATTTTAAATTTATCATTGCTATTACCTTTCCATACTCCTTTTCTTTTAGTTTAGATCGACAGGCAGTAATGTCACTTTGGCTTTCCAGAAAACTAGTCTATTCAATTTGCAAAGGTATTTTCACATGATGTGTAGGATTGATGGCTTTTAAGTTTTTCACTCTGCTCAGTAAGTGTATGGTTGGATTCCCATCTCAATCCATAGTTCCTGGTAATTTGGTCTCTTTGTCTTTCTCTATATGTCCTTTTTAACATTTGATTTTGGGGTTTCTTCTGAAATTTTTCCTTTGATTTCAACTTGTCTGACTATAGTGAGGTTTCAGTTTGTGTTTTAATTCTGCTATTCATTATATAAGCTTTTTGGATTTGAGATTTCTTTCTTCTTTCCTCCCTCCCTCCCTCCCTCCCTTTCCTTCTTTCTTTCTTGCATTGATTTTGTGAAGTTCCTGGCCATCATGCCATCAACAATGTCCTTCCTTGCCTCTTTTTTGTCTCAATTTGAAATTATAATTAAATGACAGAGAAGCCTTTGACAGAGCTCATGGAGTGTTCCATATTATTTCTTTTCCTTCTTGGTGTTTTGATTTGTTACATTTCTATCCACTTACCTTCCATGTAATTCATGTTTTTCCTCTAGACTTGTGAGTTTTGAGTCTGATTTCCTTCATTTCCCAGGAAAAGCCTCTTCTCCTTAGCCCACACACCCACTTGACCCTCTCTACCAGCTTCTGTGGATGAGGGGGATTTCCCGTGTGTCCATGATCATTTCCCACTGCAGCTGGCTGTATAAATGGCTCAGTGTATGCTATCTGCTGAGAAGCTAGCCCGGAGGGTGGGGCATCCCGCTTCCATCCTAGTCATGTTCTGGTCATGTATACTTGGATTTCAGGAGCTCAGTTCTTTTCCCTCTGCAGAATAACCACTCTCTGCTCTCTCTTTGAGAGAGGTCTAGGACTGTGCAATTTTGTTCCTCTCCAATGGCCACCAAGCTGCTGCCTCTGTTCATGTACAATTGTGTCAAGTGACTCTCCTGTATTCCTTTAGTGAGTGCATTTTAGTTCAGAGAATAGCGTGGTGGGGACATCAGTCTTCCCATGTGACTGAAGTTTCTGGTCACCTGAGACAAGCCCACAGTAGCACCTCTCAATGTTCCTGAGGTGATGTCACTTGTCTCGTGTGAGGGAAAAGTTCACACAATAAGCATCTTTTCTGCCTGGCTCCCAGCAGCAGCTAATCACTACCCTCCTACCTAGGCAGCTGAATGCAGCTTTTCATGTAAATGCATATGGGAAGGCATCCCTTTCTGATCTTATCCTCGCCCAGAAGCATTCCATGGAGGCTGCTGCAGAAATGAGCAAGTTCTCTGGGAATTTTGGGGCAATTATATATTCCAAATCCAACCACACCATCTCTCTTAATGACTGTATGCATGGAGACTGTTTCATTGAGTGATTAAGGGTGCTATCACTTCCTGTAGTATCCAAAATGAAACCATCTCTCTCCCTTCAGCCCTCTGAGGTGCTTGTTACATATTTGAATGTGATCTATGTGATTGCTTTGTGCTTTCAAGAGCCTACTAGTATATGAATCTTTCAGGCAGTAACATCTTATGTCTGTTACTTTCCTGTTACTATGACTGACAGACAGCAACTTATGGAGGAAGGGTCTGCTTGGGCCCCCGGTTTGAAGGGTCAGCCCATCATGGCAGGAAGCACATGTAGCTTTGCAAGCTGCAGCTGAAGGATGAGAGATGGCTGCTCGCATGGCTTCTGTGGTTAGGAAGGTCAGAGCCCACCTTGTCCATTTTCCCTGGGACCCCAGCAGCTGGAATGGTGCCACCCGCATTCAGGACGGGTCTTTCCTCCTTGGTAGCTTCTCTGTAAACACCTCACAGGTTTGACTAGTGCTGTGACCCTGAGGTGATTCCAAATTCAGTCAAATTGGTCAGGATGAACCTTCAC
Source organism: Peromyscus leucopus (assembly GCF_004664715.2). Taxonomy (NCBI): domain Eukaryota; kingdom Metazoa; phylum Chordata; class Mammalia; order Rodentia; family Cricetidae; genus Peromyscus; species Peromyscus leucopus. Next base: position 52,913,587 of record NC_051085.1, read on the forward strand.
ATAGTTACATTGAAATTCTTAGGGGGGAAAGTTATCAACTTTTTAGGACTTTGTTATATTTTGTCTTCCTACCCAGAATGTCAAGTTTTAAGGCTTTTTCTTTTAAAGTCTCTAAAGCATTTTTCTTGTCATTTCAATTTCAAATTTCAGTAACTGTTCATATCTATATAATATCATAATATAGTTTTATAGTATTGAATGAAATCTTGATACTCTCTGGTAAGTGTGAATTATTTTAGATAGTGTCTACTACTTATTGTGTTTTTTTTTAAAAAAGACATGATTTTATGTTCCATCTCATCCTCTGATTAATTCCAAAGGTTTTATTAATTTATTAATTTCAATAATGGTTTTCACTACAAGTATCAGACCAGAAATGATGGTTTTAGAAAAAGCACATAAAAAATAAAAAATATTTCTGTACACATTGTACATTGTATGCATAAATACGTATCAATATCTGGATGTCAAAACAAAAATAAAAATCCTGATACTATTTGAGAAGGATGAAAGAGAGGAGGCAGATGTTGGATTCATGAGCAACACATTTATCTCCTCAAAGTGTAGAGATGTGTGGAGTTTTGAGATGGGCTTGTAGCAGCTAACAGACCACATTCAAGAGCAGATTGCCATGGCTTGCCAGTGTATGAGAAATAGGAAGGCATAGGATTGGGGACTTGGGGAAGCCATCTGTAGTATGCTATTTTTATGTTTAGCTTCTGCCCTGCTAAGTATTTACTTATTTTTCCATGTCTAATAATTTCTTTTAACAAGATAATATTGATATCATGTTTTATTTTGGAAGCTTTATAAAACTAGTCAGCTTTTATATTCTTCTTGAACTTTAAATTTTATTTTTTTGGGTGTGTGGATTTGATAGGCATCTTGGCTGACTAAGCAATGTTTTGAAACAAATATCTATGGACAACTTTGGAAATTAATTTAATTTCTTGGTATGTCTACATGGAAGCAAATTCTGGAAATAACCTTATTGTTTTAGAGGCAAAAATAAATACATCTGTAAATTAAAATGGTTTAATCAGTTCATCATTATATAAGGTTTGATTAAACACAAAGTTTTCAGAATAATATCTTCTCTCCTTTTATATATAATGGACACCCAGAGAGGCAGACACATGCAAATAAATCATGGAAAAATGAACTATTGTTACACAGATCGTTAATTAAAAGTGCTGGCAGATATCTTTGTGGTAAGGTACGGAGTTATCTGGGTATATATATGCCAAGGAGTAACATGGCTAGGTTACATGGTAATTCTAATTTTCTCAAAGAACCTCTGTTGGAACACAGTCCAGGAATGAAGACATTTGAGGGGAATTCCGAGTGCTTGTGAGAAAACAAGACAAGTATCTTGTGACCTCAGTTTCTTCATAAATATGAACTCCTTCTTGGACTGTTCTTGTGTTCCTCCCAGGTGGAGCAGATAGGAATGAGTATACTTTACATTACTCTTTATTGCTTGCTGCTATTATTCAATGAAAGGTTTAAACCGTCTTCCAGATGCCTCTGGGGTACAACATGGTTTTGCCACATGTGGCTTATCTTTGTGGTTGCCTACAGCTCAGACTCACGAGAATTTTGCTCATGTGACCCTTCTTAGCCCTCTGGGTATAAAGTGTCTGAGGATGTGAATAAGTGGCTTTTGCATGAGAATTTATTCTGCCCCATTTCTCAGCTCCATTTCCCCCGGTACCACTGCCTCTAAAGCTCTGACAAACCTCCCAACTGTTTTCCACAATGGCTGTCTTAATTTGCACCCCCACCTGGTGACTAGGTTCCCTCTGTCCCCACGTCCTCTCTAACATTTGTTGTCAGAATTCTTGATGACAGCCCTTCTGACTGGGGTGAGGTGGTATCTCAAAGTAGTCTTAATTTGCAATAGCTAGGGATGCTGAACATTTTCTGAGTCAGTTATTGGACATTTGTATTTCTTCTATTAAAACTGACTAGTTCATTAGCCTGTTTGTTGTTTGGCAGTTTTGTTCCCTTGGGATTTAATTTCTTCAATTCTTTGCAAATCCTAGCCATCAGCCCCTGTCTGAACTAGCTTGTAAAGATCGTCTCCCTTCCTGTTGGCTGCCTGTGTATTCTGCTGATGATTTCTTTTGCTATGCAGAACGTGCTTGATTTCATGTTGCCCATCTGCTGACACTTGGGGTAGTTCTTGTGCTATTGAAGTTCTGTTCAGAAAGTTCTTGCCAGGCAGTGGTGGTGCGCACTTTTAATCCCAGCACTCAGGAGACAGAGGCAGGCGGATCTCTGTAAATTTAAGACCAGCCTGATCTATCTAGAGAGCAAGTTCCAGGACAGCCAGGGCTATACAGAGAAACCCTGTCTCAGAAACAAAAATAAAACAAAACAAAGTCTTGCCAACCTCAATGTCTGGAAGAGTGTTCCTATGTTTTAGTCTTGAATTTTCGGGTGTTAAGTTAAAGTCTTTGGTCCATTTTGGAATGATATTTGTTCGTTCAAAAAAATTATTTGTTCATTCCATGAAGGACACCAGTATAATTTCATTCTTCTGCAGGAGGATATCCAGTTTTACTGATGCCATATGCTGAATAGGCTACATGTTATTGACTCCTTTTTCAAAGATTAGATGGCCATAAATTTATGAGTTAAATATTTTTACCCCCAACCCAATGTTTACTGGTATTGTGTTCACTATAGTAATGAGATGTAACCAATGTAGCCATCCATCAACAGATGAGTGAATAATGAAAATCTCATATATGTGTATAAAATTGAATATTATTCATCTCTAATGAAAATGAAGTATACTTGGCTCTTAAGAAAAATAAAATCACAAAATTTGCAAAATAAATTTAACTGTGTCATTATGATGGTTCTTTAGGTTGGGGGGCTCTTGTATAGCCTAGCTGGCTTCGAACTTGCTACGTTGGCAGGAACGACCTTGAACTTCTGATTCTCCTGTTTCCACTTTCTGAATGCTGGGATTATAGATTTTAGCCACCAAACCCAGAGTGATATAGAGTTGGGATCAGATGTAAGGCTTGTGAATGCTGGGTAGGCTCTACTAAATGAATTATAGCCCACGTCCTGGTGGGATGGTTTTAAAAACAACATGAAAGGTGTACAAAATGTAAATTGTTTTCCCCTTAATCTATTTCCTTGGTGCTGTGATTGTTATTATCATTATTTAGGGGGTCTAGGGATTCAACACAGGGCTTTTTAAATGCTCAGTACATATTCTATTACTAGGTACCTCCCAGTATATACTAGCACTTTCATAATGGCCACTTATTTTTGTTAAATAAATTAAACATTTTCTGTTTAATTAAACACAGGAAACAAAAAAATGCTTTTTCAAGAACTCAGGGCATTTTAAAGCTTAAAAGTACTTAAAATGTTTCTAATTTATTCATTTTTGGGAAATTTTAGCTTCATCTATTAGTCGAAATTAGAACTGTTAAAGAGTGTTTTGGAGTCTGTTGTTTTAATTATGACATCACTTAGATAACTAACTTTGCCTTGTAAACATCCCCTGCTCACTTGGCTGGCTCAGTGTGTTATATGTAAATACCAATGAGAAGGAGACCAAAGTCCCCAACTCTACAACTGGGTGTGAGTGGTTTATCCTGGGAAATTAAATGAAAGTAAACTATTCCCCCTAGCAATAATTGAATTCAATACACCACAAACCAAACCTTTCAGGCTTTCAAACAGAGAAAACGTTTTCACTGTGAAAGAGAAAAAAAAGTATCACATTCCTATCTTCTTCTCAAAAGGAATTCAGCCATCAATGAGAAAATTAAAAAGGCACACACTTTAGCACATGATGGCATCTGTCTTATTCCTTCTTTTCCCCTCAAGGGGCAGTGGCAAATAAATAATGATTTTCAGACAGCCTCTAAGGCTTTAGTTAATTAACTTGATCATCCCATTTAGGATTTAATTCAAGTCTTTCCAACTGGTGCCCACGACTCATTGATAAAGAGATGGGCTGAAAGATAGGCCGTGTGCTTTTCAGAAATGCCCTGGGCACTGCCAGGATCATAGTTTCAAGCTAACAACATCACTGGGCAGTCTTAAGGGCCTTGACCACACTCGTCTCACTCCTAATAGCATCATTTGTGTTTTCATTGTATTCTTTAAAATTGTATTACTAAAGGCTTGTCCTCTTCTATTGAGACCCCACATTCCAAGAAAGGTTTTCATAAAACCATGGGCAAATGACTAAAAAAAAAAAAAAGTAGAGGACATTGGTCTGTGCTTTCCAAGTTTTAACCTGTGCAAACCTACAGGCACTGGGATAGGAGAATACAGAGAGAGGAGGAGAGCCTCCATGATGCTCAGAATTCCTTCTTTTCTTTGATGAAAGAAAGAGGAGTCCAAGGCCTTGGCATGTATCAGGATTATTTTCTGAAGCTGCTTGACTAGTCTGTAAATTGGCAACTCATCCTCTGGTTTTGCTTCATCCTAAAATACAGAACAATTTTTAAAATTATCTATGGTTTTAAATGGCTTAGAAATCATTGATTAACTAGTGAGCTGTCTAAACTCCAGTACCCTCATCCACGCTTATGCAAGCAGCCCTAATCAAACTCAGGAGGCACACAGAGAAGAAATGAAAACTGGAAGGAAACCAGTTGGAAAGGAAGGGTCCAAGAAAAGAGGGTGAATCTGCCTGAAATAAATTGTATGCTGTATGATATGGTTTAAAAACTTAGATTACAACGATCAACTTGCCAAAAGTAAGACTGAGAAGACATGGCCCAGCAGTTAGTAAGATTGGTTTCTCGGTCACAAGCACCAGACTTTGGATCCCAGCACCAACCTGACAAACTGGGCCTCCTACAAACTCTATGATTTCAGTTCCAAAAACATGAATGTGTATATTTGCACACAGACATAAATACACACATGAAAGTAAATAGAAATATAATCTTTAGAAATCAAAAAGAAATGGTGAGTGAGAGAGACCAGGTGAAAATTTCTAAGCAAAGATTTTTGAACACCTGCCTCATGCCAGTGTTTGGTGTCCTATTGGGACAAAGCTGGGAATGGCCTCCACAATGCAGTGGTGGTAGTGGTGGTGGTGTGGGTGTGTGTGTGGGGGTGTTCTTTCTCAGTAGTATTCAATGTCCTTTACTAAGGGCAGAGCTTACTTCTCTACTCTCTTCAAGAGAGATTGTCAAGATATTCAAGGTCACAGAAGCATGTGCAAAGATTGAGTTTTCAACAGCTCAGATCTCTGAGAGACTTGGACAAGGAGTCCCCTTGTTCAACTACTGCAAGAAAAGCCTTAGAAGGGAACTGAGATGCATAGTCTGTTGTATGGGTATGCTCACAGAGTGGAGATGCCACTTAGGCATGGACAGACTATTAGAAAGAAAATGAAAGGCAAGGTGTAGATGGCAAAATAGAGTTTATAAGGCAGGGAAATTAGGAAGAAAGAGGAAGAACAAGGTCAAATTAATGACAATCCTAGTGATTATCATTGAAGAGAAGAAATTGGTTTGACCAAAACTGAACTGTTCTCCCTCTCACTCATTGGCTTATAGCATCACATTCTAGTGTATCAGGCATGAAATCAGCTTGGTCTTCCTCACGTCTTGCTTTCCTTTCTGTTCACACCAAATACATATTGATCATCTACTGAGTGTCCACAACTGCATGAGGGGTGTGACAGAACAGAGCCTGCATTCATGTCTGCAATCCAAAAGCAGGCTCAGCTCTCTACATGTGGGCTCCATCCAGTAGGCTGGTTTGGTCATGTCACACCTTACCCTTGGCTCTTACCCATTTCTTACAGTCCATGTCTCCTTTATCATCTGGTTCTCAACAATTAATTTTTAATCAAATGGAAATAACCTCCTGCTTTTTAAGTCTTGAATGTCTCACAGAGGTTCATTTGTTGGCAGCTTGGTTCTCACAACTGGTATTATTGTGAGTGGGTATGTAACTTGCAGGAGGCAGAACATCGTAGAAGGAAGTGAAGTCACTAGGGAAGTGACGGGATTACAGGGATACTTCTCTTATCTTACTTTGTTTCTTGTCTTCCATGATAAGCAGTTTCCTCTAGTCATGTGATCCTACCATGAGGTGTGACCTCAGAGTAATGGAGCCCATCAACCATGAACTGAAATTGCCAAAACCGTGAGCCCAAATCAACATCACCTCCTTGTATTTATCTCAAGGGTTTGTCTCAGTGACAGAAAGTTGACTAACACACAACCCTCTAGGGTTAGGCTGAGCAGAGCACCCTTTGTAGGAGACCTTGCATCTACACTTTGCTAACTCACCCTCAGACTCTGTCTCCACTGCCGGAGCCCACTGACATCTCTGTATAAAAACAGGTCAATGTTATAGGCTTGTGAGCTGTGGACAGTCTATCAGTGAGCCACACTCCTCTCTCAGAGCTTGTTTCTGCAGCCCCTACATCTGAACTTCAGTGGTTTTGCTATCCTATCTCCTGATAAAAGAATGAAGAAGATCCTGCATCCATTTTTACACACTGAGACCAGGACCACCATTGCACTGGGGACTTTATGAGATCCTCACACCGAGCACATGCAACTGTTGAATCCCGTTGAGATAAAGTCATCTTAATTTTTAATTGCCATCTCATCTCCTAACCACATCAAAGAGGAAAATATCATGCTAGTATCCGTACTAGGGTGTCACACCACTACACAGGGCAGGATTCTGGGAACACTATTTACGTATAGTGTGTTAGCCTTCTTTTCATTTTCTATACAGTATACTTGCTGTCTGCTTATAATACAATGGGATGGGCACCCCTTTTAGTTTTGTATGTGTATGGATGAATGTGTGTACACATGTAATACGTGTAGGTATGGGCTGGCGCAAAGCTGAGGATGGGTTCCTTCCTCTGTCACTCTACACTTTACTGAGGCAGGGTCTCTTGAGGAACCCAGAGCTTGCCAATTCCATCTAGTGTAGGTATCCAGCTTGTCTCATGGGTAATCTGCCTCTGCACCCCAGGCGCCAGGGTTACAGGTGGTTTCCAAGCCTGTCTGGCTTTTACATGAGCTCTGGGGAGGCTTCATATTGCATGTCAAGCTTTTCATCCACCCTGCCTTCATCTCAGCCCTTGAAATGATTCTTGATGAAATAAATGGAGATGGTGAAAGTCATGTAAGTGGAGAGATGGCTAAAAGGCTGGAAATGCAGGAAATAATGTCCTTGCTGCCTGCCTGTCACACAGCAGGTTGATACAAGGGCATTAAGGAGATTGCCCTAACTAGCAGTACAGAATATCACCTCTCTGTGGGAACAGAGCAAGCTACCTTGCTTTAAAGGAGAAAATATATGTTTTTAAATTTTTGTTCGAGCTTTCAAAAACTCCATTATTGCCACTCACAAGTGTTTGCCTTGGCTGTGCCTACATTTCCAGACATTGTACCGTACCTTGAACCTTTGGCCTAAACCCATCTCTCAGCCTACTCATAGGCCACACCTCCATCTCAGAAGATGGAGTGGGCAAATATGGCCTCCCTTCCCACACTACTTTCTTCTCAGCTCAAACAGTGGCTGTCTACACCTGGCTACCCTTCCACCGATCTAAACAAATGAGTTTCTAGACAAATCGGTGCCCCCCACCCATTATTTCTATTGCAGCCTTGCCAAGACAGTGACCATTAATGCTTCTCCCTTTATTTGACATGTTCATCTTGTCCCATGACCAGGTTCTATCAACACTCTCAAACCACTGCCATCCTCAGTGTTGTGACCAGTGGTGGGTAGCATATTCCCATAGCATAATAAGCCATTTCTCTGCTTTGCCACTCAGGCAAACCTTAGAAGTATCTGAAGCTACTCTCCACTTCTCAATTCTGGCCACAGGACTGCTTCTTGCTGTAGCCACCTCTTTCTCACACCCTGTTACCAGTAAGCATGTGGACTCATTTTCCCTCTGAACCCCAGGATCCCGTGAGTTTTCTGCTCTTCTAATGGTGCTACTTCCTCTTCCTGACCTCCGTGGCTCTGAGCTATCTTGTCTCTCCTTCCTCCGCAGTCTTTCCCATGGACAGTTTTAATTGTCAGTTAAATACTTTTTGTTTTCAGTAGGGTTATATCTTTTTCCATTCCCTACTCCAGGACTGAGATGGTTTCAGCCATTCCTTTGTGGTAAATGATTCTAACCAGACATGCACCTAACTACTCATGGGTGTTACATTCTTCACATGCATGAACTTAAAAGTAGTGCAAACCCAATTTATTTACAGCACACCTCTTCCCCATTCCTTTATGCTGGAGTCCTCCAACCTCCCATTGCTTACTTATTAGGATCCATACCTCAGGACTCATGGTTGAAAACTTGAAGATCATCAATATGATTTCATCCCCATGGAATTGGGGCCATTTGCAATGAAGTACGGTGCTCTGTGACTATTCAACTCCTAACTCAGTCTCCCCTCCCCACCCGTACCGTCCCCATCCCTAGTTCAGATGCAAAAAGTCTTCTTCATCTTGTGTTAGTGTATGGATCTCTCTTTTCTCCCGTTCTTCTTAGTCTGTGCCCTTTAAAAGCAGCCCACAAATGACTGTGTCTTTTCCTGTTCTTTTGTGTAGACACTGATAACTTACAGGAGAAAGTCTCAACCCTGTGCTGACATAGGAGACAAGACTTGGCCTTCTGTTTCTCCTTACTGAGTTGTGCTTCCCGACTGCCTGTTCCCAGCATCAACCTGGTTTCTGCTCCCTGCATCTTGGGGCAGCCCATCTCTTGATTTGCCACAATCACCAGTGTCCTGACCACTTGGAAGACTCTCGGACTTTCTATAAGCTTGAGCATGGCTGTTTCCTCCCTGGAAAAGCCTTCCCCATCCTCACCAAAGTGGCTGTGAGCCACAGGGCTCCCCGTCTTTCCCATCCCATTGGCTCCAGTGACTAGTTCACTCAGAGAACCCTACTTGTTGCTGGAATGAGCACTTACTAACCCCAGGTCCTGAGCAAGGAGCCTGGTAACTAGTTGCATTCACCAGCAGTGTGGATTTTCTCCTTTTCTTTCAGACAGTTGTATTGTTTCATTGTTACAAATTTAGTAATGCTGAAGAGCTTCAGAGCATTCTTAATAACATCATTATAATAGTGTTCTTAGCATCCCATCTGCTAGAATGCATATGCTCAGAGAGAGGAGCTAACAGGGAAAACATTGGGAAGATAATAACTGCACAAGCCTTATTAATACCCACACGGGCAAACGACAAAAGCTGTGAGATTGATTCAAAGTTGCACATTAATATGCTTTGCACATAGAACATAGGTTAGTAGGAGGTTATGGCTCATCTAAAAATATTCGGTGACAGCATGAGGGATTCTAAATGAAGACTCACTGTTCACAAAGATGTCCTAAAGTTGACAATGACACAGAGCAAACTGAGATACAAATGAAAGTAACAGAAGTGTTAGGAAGCTGTTTGTCCACAGCTATGTCTCATCTGTGAACCGGGAACACGCACACTGAAAATTCTAGAAGACATTCGGAAAACATGTATTCCCAAATTTCTGATTTCTGATTCTGGTTTGCCCTAAGTATCCTGGACATAGAAATATCTCCTCCCAGGGAAGTTTTGAGAAAAACGTAAGAACAGACATATCTAACATGGGCAGAGAGCTCTTCCAGACTTCCCTGCCTATGAAATTTGTTTGTTAATTAAGTAATTAATTTGCTTTTGGATTTTTGAAACAGGCTCTTGGTGTATAGCCAGAGATGGCCATGAACTCAAGATCTCCAGCCACAGCTTCCCAAGGGCTACGTTTATAGGTCTGGGCTGCAGCATCCAACTCTGGGCATCCCAGGAATGGAATAACTGAGGACTAAGAAAAAGAATCAGAAATTCCATACATTTTAAAATCTAATATAGCATCAAGTATTTGTATCTAGCATTCTGTAAAGACCTGGGTAGATGCATCTATGCCTTTGAAGCCTATGTATTCCCTGTCATAATTACTCTGCCACTGGAAACACAGTCTGTATAAATGAATGGAAATGAACAGGCTAATAAAACTTCACATAAAAACATATGCTTTGGCTGGAATTGACCCACAGGACACAGTTCACAAACTCCCAAGTTACTGATTAGAACCTGTGGATTTAAGTAGGGTTTACCTGCCTTTTTTGGCTTTTTCAGGGATGGTTCATAAAGAATACGCATAAGATTGATCTTGTGTGATTCACCTTTCAAAGGACAAATTCTTAAAGTTCTTTTTTTATTGGTTTAAGAAAATCTAGCATCCTACTTGGCGTTTTTAAAGTTGATAACCTGCTGTCCTTGGAGAATACGGTTCCGTCTTCTACTGTATTTCTAGACAAAGCCATGCGATTAAGAGACTAGGAAGATTGGCTGTCTTATATGCCAAAGGAAGTCACTATATAAACTCATTCAAAATGAAAGAAAATTACAGTCTTAAGAACTAGGGAAATGGGATTCTGCCTTAGACAGAGAATTGTTCCTTTCCTCTAGAAGCCTCGGGGTGAAAAGAAAATGAAGATAGACAAATTCCACTCTCTTCATCACTGGGAGAAGCAAAAGCTTCATATTGATCAGTTGTTACTCAATTGAGTGGGGAGCACCCAGGAAGTCTCCCCGAAGTGAATTTAACCATACCTCATCTTCCACCGGGAGAGAGGGCAACACCCGTGGCTGCTGTATGTTTCTGCTTATTTTACCACCAGAAAGAAAATAAAGTTGAATGGATCTTAGCCTTGGGTGTGTGGCCAGAATCTGCACACAGGCGTGCATCGTATTTCACCTCTTTTGCTGTTATTTTCCCCTTGTTCTGAGGAAAGGCCGTTGGCCTGTCAGACTCTGGAATTGAAGTTAGTGGCCTGCCACTGCTTCTTCTGTGATATGATAGGAGGTGTCGCTTTCCTGAGCCCAGGTAGACCCCAACCAAGGCTTTTCTTTGTGGGTAGCCATTTGATACCCTCTCCTAAGGGAATTCTCATCTCTCTCCTTGCAGCAGTTCTTGTCCAGGAGGATACAGTCTAGAGCTATAAGAAGCATGGCCCACATCAGTCCCCATCAGTGACCTTCTGACAAGAACATGCCACTTTCGCTCCCCTGACATCTTTGCATTGAGATGCTTCCCTTTCTCAAACATGAAAGCCCAGCATACATTGTTACTTCCCTTTGAGCCTGGACATTTAGGTCAACTGTTGGGTGTTTTTTTTAACCTGCCTCTGGGGCTCTATATTTTTTCTTTCTCATCTCTAAACAATAACTCTGTCCACATATTTTCTAGGATGTATTGAAATACCCCGCCTCTCAAAATTTCAAGACTTCGAACAAGTTTAATCTGTTAAAGAAAGCTATAAAAGAAAAAGAAGATCAGAGAAATTCATGTCACTCCTACAACTAAGGCTAAAAACATTTGATGTTTCTCTCAGGGGACATGCCACAGAGGGAGCATGTGGATAACCCCAAGTCTCTTCATCTAATGACACCTCTAAATCCATCACTAAAGTAGCTTTCACTCTTGAGTAATGAAAGGATGCTTCCATGTCTAACCCATTATTCTTTAGGATACAGAATGGGGCATAGAGGACCTTTAATCCCTTAGATACTATTTAAGGAAACTTTTCCATAAATTGTGAGTTTCCCTTGTATGTCCCCATTTTAAGGGTAATTCTGTTACAAAGCTTGGTATTATACATTTAAATTTCATGTTACTATACATGAATACATACTATACTATACTATACTATACATACTATACTATACTATACTATACTATACTATAAGTTAGCTTGGCATGTATGTTTACATGTAAGGTTATCTCTTTTTATTTGTGTGTGTGTGTGTGTGTGTGTGTGTGTGTGTGTGTGTGTGTGTGTGTCGCAAGGGATCCACTTGGGCCAGAAGAGACAGGCTAGAGTGACAGGCAGTTACGGGACATCAGATGTGGGTGCTGCAAACTGAACTCATGGTCTCTGCAAGACCAGTAAGCAAGTGCTTGTAACTGCAGAGCCCGCTCTCTGGCCCACATCACACGTTTGCCTGCTTGTTTGTTTTTCATGTTCTACTGTGATTCACATCTTTGATTTTCCTTCCACTGACTTCTCAAATTCAACTAAAGGGTGACTTTCTAAAGATCTGTCTGACCCTGAGATTTCTTAAGGTTTTTACCCTTTTTCTTTTTTATCTTTTTTTTTTTCCCAAGTCAAGCAAAAGAGGAAGGCAGACTGGAACCCAGATGAGCTCTTCTGGGGATGATCTTCATTTCCTGAGATGCTGACAGTCTTTTTGAAGGTTCAATGAGTGAAATCACACTCCAGTTCTGCCGGTGTCACCTGGCTGCTAGCTGTGAACTGTTAAGTTAGAGACAAAATAAAGAGTACGGTCACAAGGCCTATGGGCACACACTCTTAAACATTTCAGAAGAAGAGATGGTAAGAAGGCTTCAGGTCTCTGAGATGGAGTTAAATTATTATGTGTGGAGAGGTGTGTGTAGCTAAGACTGGGGGGGCGGCGGTGCTTGCTCTTGGGAAGGTGATGCTTTTCAGAGGCCCCTCCACTTCCTGTTCATATGCCTGTGAGCTGATCACAAAAGGAACATGGCAGTAGATGTGCCAGCTCTGGACATTGGATACAGAAGCCAGATGCGCCATCCCTATTACAGGACGTGGTTCTTGCCTTGCATTCCATAGGCTCATGTATGTAAATGCTTAGTCTTCATTTGGTGGAACTGTTTGGGAAGGACTAGGAGGTGTGGCCTAGCTGGAAGAGTTGTGTCACTGGGGGTGGGCTTTGAGGTTTCAAAAGCCCACACCACTCCCAGTTCTCTCTCTCTCTCTCTCTCTCTCTCTCTCTCTCTCTCTCTCTCTCTCTCTCTCTCCTCTCTCTCTCTCTCTCTCTCTCTCTCTCTCTCTCTCCTCTCTCTCTCTCTCTCTGTCTCTCATAGATTAGATGTAAGCTCTCTCGGCTACTGCTCTAGCACCTTGCTTGCCTCTAGAGCTATGAGCCTCTATAAATATTTTCTTTTTTTTTTTTCCAGTTATTTTAGTCATGGTGCCTCTTCACAGCAATAGAAAAGTAACTAATACAAGCACACACACATTTAAAATTGACCCTGATAAAGTCCTAGAAACAGGCAAATTGTTTCAGTGTCCATGTTTTAAAATGTGAATTTGTTAAATCAAGTTAGAAAAAATGCCCACATTGGAAAAAATGTACCCGCTTTACACAAAAATTGACAACGTAACACAAGCATGTGAAAAAGGTCACATTTTCATCTGGCTCACAATGTCCCTAGCACATGGGCAGTGAGTGGCAAGCCTCTTTATTAAGTCTGTGTGGCCTGGTTGGACAGATATCCCGCCCACCAAAGTAAACCTTATCAAAACCCCGCTGGCCTCAGCCAAGCAATCTACACTGATTCCCTGGGGTGAATGGCCTCAACACACAGCATGAAAGGGCAGCTTGGCAATGCTCTCCACAGACCCAGGCCAACAGGACAATGTGATCAGAAGCCATCCTGTCACCCTGCCCTGCAGGCATCCTTCCATGGCTAAAGATGCATCACATTCCAGTGACAATTTTCTCTTCGTCCTTCCCATCACCATGGACCAGATAGAAGACCATTTCTACAACTAGATTGCCCAGCACTTGCTCAAGATTGACCTGTGACCTTCATTTATGAAAAATGGATCAGTTCGACTGTTCCACACTGACACGAAGCTTGTTCAATGAATGCTTACATTATAAGGAACGAGCAAACACCACACGCGGAAATTAAATCCTTTTCTCTCTCCGTCAGCGTCGGAGCATTCATAAATTGAAATGAGTGTGAAAAAGCTGTCCTCAATCAATTCCAGCTCCGGTCCCTGACCTGATTATGCTCCACATATCAATACACAGTCCTGTAATTAAATGCGGTCCAGTGAGCATTAGCGGTATTAAAAGGGGGAGAATTGAGGCCTCTTATTACTTCCCATCGCGTTGTTGGAGGAAACAGCGGAGCGACTGATGGAAGGTGACGCTAGTGGGGGTGGGAGAAAGACTGCTGCGTGTGATCGCAATCATCTCACGCGCTCCGTGATTTCAGAGCTAGAAACCGAAGGTGTCACCGGGATTCCTGGGCATAATCCCTCCCAGGACGGAGGATCATAGGGCGGGGCCATCATCACCTATATGGACATGAGACATTCCATCCTGATTTGATTCACTCACAGCTCCCTCTGCCACAGCTTCATAAGTGGAAGTCTCTCCTTACATCCAATCTAAGCAGTGAAAAAAAAAAAAGGTTATTTTAAAATTTATTTTTTCCTCTACAATTTAAAAATTATCCCTCACACAGAGGGAAGAGCAGAGTGCGTTTCTCTTTTCTGGGTCTCCTTTCTTCCCTCTTTCCTTCTCCCCCCTTCTTGGTGGAGCTAGCCCAGAGCTTTCTCCAGAAGGAAGCGGTTGTGCGTGGGGTCATAGCCTGGGAAAAGCTGTGGGTTCTGCAGGCAGCTTTCCCACTGTGGGAAAGCCTGGGAGAGGCAGCCTGTATTGCAGCCACTCTGGCCTGTGAAGTGCTGGCTGTGAACTGCTCACTAAGGGTCTCCCCCGGGGCAGTGGTTGCCTCACTTCCCCTGGAGCCCGGAAGATGATGACCTGAAAGACAGGCTTCCAGTCACAGACAGACTCAGAAAGAGGCAGGGATGGAGAGCAGCAGGCAGTTTCCTTGGCTGGGTAGGTGACAGCCATTCCTCAGGGGTCCAGCTGTCACATAGTGGATGGGCCCGTGGAGAGGATGTCTTTGGGACCAATGCATTGAATACGTGTCAGGGATGAGAAGAAAGACTTGCAGAAACAGAATGGATCACACAGCAGACGTTCTCTTTGTAAGAAAATAGACCTGAATCTTTGTGAATGCCAGAGCATGGCAGCAACTGCCTCTCTTACCCCTGGTGATGGAGTCCTGAGGTAGAGTCTACGGAAGCTTTGGGTTGGGTCCACAGAACCATATGCAATAAAAGGAAGGAAGAGAGAGAGAGGAGAGGAGGGAAGGAGGGGAGGAGGAGGGGAGGAGAAGAGGAGGAGAAGAGGAGAAGAGGAAGAGGAGGAGAGGTGGAGGAGAGGAGGAGAAAAAGGAGGAGGAGGGGAGGAGGAGAGGAGGAAGAAGAAGAGGAGGAGTAGGAGGAGAAGAGAAGGGGAGGAGGAGGAGGAAGAGGAAGAAATGTATAACAAGCATAGGTATTGGCTCTGGTTGATCCTGAAGGAGGTGTAATGACTGAGAAGACATCAGGAGCTAGAGGAGGTGAGTAGAGGAGGTGAGCAGAAGGCACCCAGAGATCACCACTGATGGCCCCAGCAGTAACATCTCAGTGTCTCTGGGAGCTGGGGAGCTAGGCTGCATCTTTCCCTTTGAGGATCTTCAAGTAAGGAAAGCCCAGAATTTTGGAGAATAGAGAATATAGATGGATTAAATACATTTTAGTTGGCCATCAAAAAGGTCCAAGATAACTTTTCTTCCTTCCTTTCTTCCTCCCTCCCTTCCTTTCTCCTATTTCTTTTCTTAGTTTTTGAGACTCGGTGTCAGTGCTTGTTTAGGTCAGCAACCCAGTGAACATGATGATATTAATCTGCAGTTGAAACCTTCTTAATCAACCCCCCTCATTCCAGAGTTTTCAGTGTTGAAAATTTCTTCTTCTGGATGTCCCCTCTTTATCAGCTTGTCAACGTGTGGAAAGTTTCATATATAAAACAGCAAAAGAAACACACAACATATCCAACAGGAAAAGAGAGAGAGAAAGGTAAATACTGAGTTACTGGTCCTCTGCTGGATTCTTGGCCTCTACTGTGAGTCCAGGCCTCCTGCACTCCTCAGCCTGGCCTCTGGGGAAGTTTGTGTACAGCCATTCTCTTCAGCTTCACTGAAGTCTGTTGATCAGAATCACCAAGGACTGTTTTTAGTTCAGAGGACCAGCAGTGCATTTTTACTGTAGCACCCGACATGCAGCACCCGGCATGCAGCATGCAGCATGCAGCATGCAGCATCCAGCATCCAACATTCAACCTCTGACCTCTTCCAGTCTCTTGAGATTCCCCCACTCCCTTTTAGAGTTCTGCTTGACTAGCATTGTATTTGTGTGTGAGAGAAAAATCTATTTTTCTGTCCTCACTCAAAACTAATATAGTAATCCCAACAGTGTACCTTTCTGATTCCCTCAAAATTCTTTATGTTATTAGAAATGTTTGCTAAATTGCCATTCAACCCATATTTTTAAAAAAAGTACTAACACATAGCTTTGAGGTCAGAATGGAACAGAACACAGACCCAAAGGAAGAAATACATCAAATTATGATTTGTACTTATGCTTACTGATAAGAAAAATAAATTTAACAATTTTCTCTATATGTACAGGAAAAGAAATGTGATAAATACAGCGTATACATTCTGTTCAGTTAGTCAAATATTATTTCTCTAAAAACTGGAAGGGAAAAATTTCTTTGAATGGTAGAGTTAAGATTTTGCAAGACACTGTAAAAATGTTTTAAAACCATCTGCAAAAGACTAATGAGCTTAAAAATTTGGAAATCAGCTAAAGCCCTCCGAGGGTAATCTTAATCTGATGAATGTGGATGAGGACAGTAGTTTGTGGGGCTGAACCCTGATATTCTCTCCCAGCACCTTGCACCTATTCTAGCTAGCTAGGAGCACCAGCAGCTCATCAGCAAGTGAATGGGCTGGACTGGTTCTTTAGGTCAACCGTGAGTCCCGTTATGTTCTTTGTACAGGCTAGATACTGATTCTCTGTGGGATACATAGCCTGCAAGCCGGCCCGGAAGTTACTCAAGGAACTACAGCTGTGTCATTTCCACATGACCCAGCTGTACCACTCCTGGATGTCTGTTTACCCAAAGACTCCGAGTTGACTTTTCTCAAAGACACTGCTCTTCAATGTTTATTGCAACATGTTTCACAATAGCTGAATGGTGGGACCAACCTAGGTGTCTAAAAACAAAGAATGTGACCTCTACACACAATGGAGCTTTCTCTGGCCATAAAGAGGAAGGAAGTTGTATAGTTTGCATGAAAATGAATGGGACTAGAGGTCATCATACAAGTAAATTAAGCCAATTGCAGAAAGATAGCTATTGTACGTTTTCTCTTATTTGTAATTCCTAAATTTTACCTGGGCATATAACGTCATGTATGTATGTATGATTTGAAAGTAGAAGTAAAGCTGCCCAAGGGGACACAGGATCAGCAGGAGGGAGAGAATCCAGGTAAAAAGAAGGGTAAAGGAATGTGATGAGGGATATATTCACTATACGTATATGTGCAAAAGTTTAAAAAGTCCCATTGATGGTTCGTTCAATAACTTGATCCATGTCACAGTTTCCTGGAAACCCCACTGTTGTTACTTGACTTGAATGACATCTTTCTCCATGTTTTAATGTTTGGGGGACTCCAGCAGCGGCAAGTGTTTACCATTGCAGCTGCCTGAGGCCGCCATACCAGATGGCCAAACCTTCAAACCTTCAAGGAATGTGACATCCATGGGGAGAGGAGGTGGAGAGCTGCGACACACAGAGAACAGATTACAAACACTAGTGCCATTAAAGAAAGCAAAACCACTAAACAAAAATCAACTGCATATTCGTGCGCTAGTGAAAGACCACAAAGCATGGCTGAAAGAACTTAGGCGAGACCTAAGTCTCTGCAAAGTCAGGTGCTCTCAGGTCAGAAGACAGCATAGGTGTGTGGTAATTGTCAAGCTGTAATTTGTTGAAGGCCTTTGGGAAGACAGAGGCCCGAAAGAGTAACAGATTTTTATTTTTACAAAGACATAGGACTCTCATTCTTGACTTCAAAACTTACTACAGAGAATCTGGGTACCTTCCCTAGATTCTCTTCAGTTTCTGAGAATATATGCAACTTTAGTTAATGCTCTGATTATCAGAGTGGCCGTATTGACTCTTTGAAACCTGGAGTCAGGGCTGTTTAGACAGAAGTGTCAGGTGAGTGTCCCTGAGGTTTCTCTAACTGTCCGAATAGCAAGTAAAAGCAATGATCTCAGCCCACAGAAGCACATCTTACTTGAAGTGAGTTTTCCTTACATCTTCTAGAGCAGCTCAGGCTGTCACCAACAGACACTTACCAACAAATGACACTTCTGTGTGGTAGAATCAAAAGATTATGTTTTGATTTCCCTTCTTATTCTGTGAATTTTGTGTTCATTATGAGAGGATTATGAGAGTTTGTGATTTTCTTATGTGGCTATGTAGACTTTTATTATGCAGACTTCCAAATCATCCCCTTAGTCAACTTTGAATTGCTGTAACAAAAAGCCTAAAAAAAATCAACTAAAAAAGAGGAAGAGGGTTGTGGAGATGGTTCAGCTGCACAGCATAGGGATCTGAGGTTGAATCCCCTGGACTCAAACCAGCTCATAGCAGAATGAGCAGATCTTTAAACCTAGTGCTCCTAAGGTGACTGAGGCAGAGGTAGGAGAGTCCCAGAAGCTCATGGGCAGCCTGACTCACACAGCAGTGCAAGAGACCATGTTTCTCATGAGGTAGAAGGTGAGGACCAAGACCTAAGTTGTTCTCTGACATCCATGTACATAGAGTGCCTACACTCACGCATATAACCATGTCTGTCTGCCTGTCATTCTCTCTCTCTCTCTCTCTCTCTCTCTCTCTCTCTCTCTCTCTCTCTCTCTCTCTCTCTCACACACACACACACACACACACACACACACACAGTCAGGAAGCATAGAGAAGACAAGAAGGAGATGTGTCCCACAGTCCCTTTGAAATCATACCCTCAGTCCCTCCGTGGCCTAAGACCTAGTAGTTCCTCCTCTGAAAGTTTCTCCCACCTCCCAATAGCACCAGGCTGGGTCAAGTCTTCTCACCCTATGGGCCTTCTTGAGACGTCTCAACTCAAGCTGTTGCTGATTGCTTATCCTGAACCTTGTCTCCCAGGGAGAAGCAAGCACTAGATTTAGACTCCACTGCCCTGCTATTCTCTGTCAGCAAAACATTGTCCACAGACTGAGTTGGAACGTAGTGTTGTCTTATCCTCTCTCCATAGGTGATAAAGGTGGGTCCCTCAGAGGAGTCTTCTGAGACTTTGCTTTCTCCTTCCCAGGTCTCTGTCCTTCCATAGAAGTAACTGAATATTTTCTATTCCTGTTTTCAATCTATTTTGACTTGAGATTGTTCATGTGGTTATAGTAAGTGGGTAGGCTGGGCTGGTGTGGGTCTCGGTAATGTGGGGTGGAGTAGTGGGGATTAGTCCAGTGAAGGTCTGGGCATGGTTTTCCATAAAGATATTGTGTAGGATGTATTTTGATTAAACAAGGCAGGTCTGACCTCTCTTCCTGGGCTTTTAGGACTGGTGCTCACAGGACCAGGAGTTGTAATACAGAGCACATTCACTCTGAAGCCACCTTGTATTGTGCCAAGGGAATTGCCAGTCCATAATGAAATGCAAATTAATTCCACATTCTTCAAGGTTCAGTTGACAAGACTTGCAGGTGTTCGACATGTAGGAACAAGTTATGAATCTGTGGGATTCATAACTTCTATGTTGCTTTTCCATGATCTAAAGTGAACAGCACTCCCCGTTCTCCTACATGTGGTCATGGGCTTAAGTCACATTCTCAACATAGACTAAAATGATCAAGTCTACAATACAGTAATGCTGAAGGAACACCACTGCATGGGAATCTCTGTGAGCATCTTTCCCTTGGGTTACTGTCATAATTCAAGGTAGGTTTTTGAAGTTAAAAACTTCCCCACAGTTTGAGAGGCTGCTTGATCCATGGAAGTCTCTCTCCCAGAGTGCTTTGCACTCTAAGGATGTGCACAGCCCTTGTCTCAAACCCCCCTGTACTGACTTTTAAGGAGATGAGAAAGACGCTTTGGAGATAGTCTTTGCACAAACAGACCAGGTAGAAAATAGATGGGGAAGGAGTAGAGGGAAAAATGTGATGATATAGAGGTTAAAACCATCTTTTCTCTTGAAAATCCTTGTCTTATTTATAACCCAGTCTTTATTTAACATGAATTGAGGTTAACGCTTAAGGAAAGGTGTCATAGTAGATTTAAGCACCACCATTAAGACAAAGGGTGAGACATCAGAAAAGGTCATGCCCTAGTGTGGGCATGGGCACCTCTCTTTCATCTAAATATTTATGCCTCGAGGCTGAAAACACAAGTGTGTGGAGATCAACTCCAAGTCTCCTCGTAGATAATTTCTTCCTCATTTAATTGTATAAAGTCAATATCATCTTTATATTTTTCATTTATATTGTATATTTATATTTCATATTTATCTCTGAAGATCAGAGAAATCCAGGCCCTGCTTATTTGGGCAATTAAAACTGCGTATGACAGTAACTCTAGTCTTCCCATTTAAGCAATGTGAGAAGACAGAGTATTGTTTTGAACTGGGTAGCAGCTCTACTCCCACCTGCCTCCATAGCTGCCATGCCCATGGCCTCAATGACAAGGGTGAAGGGACTCAGACAAGCGAGACAGTCCCAGGAAAGGGAGCTACGAGCACCTGAAAAATCACCTGCAGAATAAACATCATCCAAGAAGCAGCATGAATTTCCTAAGTGCCTTTTCATGAGGCATCCATATGAACCAGGCTGTCAGTCTGATGTGACCTGAGGACATTTCTCTGGGGGGGTTTCCTGACAGAATATAACTCTGTAGGCTTCCCTTAGGGTTATCATGAGCTGCATAATTGAGACTTCTTTATGTTTACATGGGTATATATATATATATGCTGTGTCTGTGGTGTGTGTGTGTGTGTGTGTGTGTGTGTGTGTGTGTGTGTACATGACTGTGGAAGAGTACATGACTGTGGATACATAGGTGGAGGCCAGACGAGGACATTGGGTGCCTTCCTCTACTACTCCCTGCTGTGAAGCTTTATTGACTCCGATCTCCCACTGAACGTGAAGCTGATGTTTCCATCTAGACTGATTGGACAGTGTCCAATCTATACTGCAATGCTGGGGTTACAGAAAAGCACAGACATGGCAGCTTTTTTTTTCATAAGGTCACTGGGGATTTGAACTCAGGTCCTTCTGAATTCACTTCAAAAACAGTAAGTGTTCTTACCACTGAGCAATTTTCCCAGGCCTCTGCACTTGAAGCTTGTCATTTTTGTTTGGTTCCCTTTTAAAAGTTTTTTGCTTTTAAAACATAAATAGTCATTGAATAAAATGAGGGAGTTTCTGGCCATCTCCCCAAGCTGTGATCATAGCTAATCATCTATCTTTGTGCTTTCGTAGTCCTTCAAACAGTCCACCCCTTCTTTCTCTACTTGTGCTTCTGCACGTACCACACTGTCAGGTAAAGTCCAGACACTAAACTGCACAGAACGCAGGCATCCAGTCTTATTTATCCCACTATCGCTGGCAGAGAAGCAGTAAAATCTGGATGAGGAAACCTACATGGGTCAGTCCTGTCCTTGTACCAACAGTCTTACAAAAGCTCCTCTCCTCTCCGAGATCTCTTTTCCATGTGCGTTATGAAGTTATCATTTTGTTTATGAGTCTATCAGTCTGTCTGTTCTCCAAATTTCCCTTCAAAGTACATCAATAACAGGCTATAAAAGTTGACACAGTGATGATTATGTTTTATGCTCAAGGATATTCAATATCTCACCCTTCCCTGTAATAACACCATAAAATAGCCTGATTCTGAGTCATAGTTCTAAATTTATTTTCTCTATGGGCTTTTAATTCTTAACTGTTACTTGTTTCTCTATATTTTAATTCATCTATTCTCTATATATTGAACACCAAAATAGTCTGTAAGAAAATTGCAAAATCAATTAGTAAGCATAGCAGCACACAGTTGGAGGATAAACATTATTGTGTGGTAGAGCAGGGATTATCCTAGAGGGGAAAGTAACTAAGAGCAGAGAAAAGGGGGACCCTTTGTGAACTGGGGGGGGGTCACTCCCAGAGTATGCATATAACTGAGCTATTGATTAATTTATACATCATGTGGATTTTACCAAATCATCTAAGAGCAATGAATAATTAAAAAGGAAAGAGAAAATTCTGGAGGCATCAATTTACAGTTGTTGTGCAGAGAGTGATTCAGACAGGATTATCCACTAGAGTGTGTCAGGGTAAGGGTGGGTGGCCACAAGTGTGTACAGATGAACATTAAGCTAGACAGTGAAGACTCTCAAGCTGAGAGCCATCAAAAGCATTTCGTGGTTAGGTTTGTCTTTGGAGAGATTGTTGGCTTCAGCTTCAAGAAGAGTATCTAGTAGTTAATTTGGTTTGGGACATTTTGAGTGTGAAATGTCTTTGTGACTATCACACACTTTAGAGAGAAGTTGAAACTATGAGCATAAAGTCAACAGTCTCTCCAGGTGGAGATGGGAAGTCAAGAGCCTTTATAGTTGTGATGAAGCTGCGGGGAGGGATGTCAGCCACAGAAAAGTGACAGAGAATCAGTAAAGGCCACAGGAAACAAGCTCGGAAAAACAGCATACAGGGCACCGACTGAATGGAAATCTAGGAAAGGGAGACAAACCAGCTTTCCCATCTTGAAACAAAAGCAACATGTCAGTGTATCTCATTGTCTGCCTTTTGATTACTTGAGGACCAGCTACCGAGCATTTGGAAGCTGGTGTTTGTGTGGTGACCAGAGTTTCTCTTCCCAGTCAGATGGTAATCTACATCCTCCCTGGTGGAAGTGAGTTGCTCAACTCTGAGACCTACCAGGGGATGCTGCACCTGACTTCATGCTTTCCAAGTTCTACTTGAGGGAAGCGCCCTCTGTAGTACTGTGGGCCAGAGTCCATATGTGGCCACAGTGGAATGGGGATGGCCATGGAATTAGGGGAGGCCCATGGTCCTTTATTCTGGTGGCTTGGATGTCCATATATGGTACTTAATATTTTGAGGAAACAATAAAACAGTATCTGTGCATTTAACTCTCATTCAAATATGTCATAACCTTGGAGAAAGTCTTCAATAGTAACAGCACTATTGATGTTTCTTCCATCATTGGTCATGTGTGGAACAGAAGCGTGTCTTGAAGACATGACTTAAAGAACAACACGGATTTAGAATTATTGGCCATCCATTTCCAAACCTTTCCTCTTAATTTTCCATCAACTTGGGTGATTCATGTCCCTCCTTTTTTGGGACATTTTCCTATGGAACCTTCTGCAAAGACCTAGACTATTTCTTAAAGGTGTTGTACCAGCAGCTTCAGACTGAAGATCCTTCAGAGTGAATGTCTGACCTGAGAATATGTGGTCACTTGAATTCTACACTTGTAAGGTAGCTTGAATTCACTGTGATTGACAGCTCAGTATTTCCATTTCCTCTGCTCATCTGTAGACATGTGCAATGTCATGCTCCAGAAATATAACTTTGTATATGCCACATTTCCAGTTATTCAAACAGCCTGTCTACTTTGCCTCTTCCTGAAATAGCCCCTGCATGAAAAAGCCCTGCTCTGCACATGTGCCTGTAACCACCCCTCACCCTACCAGTCAGAAACCATATAAGGTATAGATTTAGGGAGAAGTAAAAGGCCCTGAGAGTCTACTAGTAGAGAAAGAATTATGAGAGTGGCATCATTTCAAAATCACAGCACCTAGGAGAAATGAAAGGAATCATAGTTTTTTTAGTTGTTTAGAAGAATACATATTAATTCTAGCACACCGTACATCAAACATCTCCAGTGTTTGTAAATGGGCCGCCGAGGATTTTGTGGCAGTCTCGTACTTGTGCACATAAGATTTGGTCCAGTGAGATTGCAGCCTGTCGTGAATTACGACTGTGCACACCCCAGTTCAGGTGTGACCCTACGCAGAGCTCGTCAGTCGGAGCGCAGCACAGGGCTGGTGGAGAGGTCCCTTCCTTCACAGGCACTAAGATATTCCCATGAGCTCCCGAGAGCCCAGTCCCGCTAGGCAGAAGGTCGGTGGTGAAGCTTCACCCTCTCCATCTCTAACTTTTATTCTTTCTCACAGTCATTTCGTAGCTGCTGCTGAACGTGTGTGTGTGTGTGTGTGTGTGTGTGTGTGTGTGTGTGTGTGAAACTTCGCAGTGTTTCCCTTTGTAGCTTGTGTTACTTCTGTTCACAGTGTTGGTGTGTGGAGTTCAGGTGAACTCACCCTTGCAACTTTTATGAGAATTCAGAAAGTCCTGGGTAGATGGTTATATCAGCTTTCTCTTCCTCCACGCTTGCCAGGGAAACATAAAATGACCCTGCCCTCTGGTAGCATGTGCTGGAAAGGTAAGCCCAGAATGTCAACACCAAGGATGAGCTGGCCTGCTACTGCCCTTACTGTGGTCTTAAGGGAGTTTCTTCCTAAATCTCTTTCTGAAATGACCAGGAGTTTTTGCTGTGATCCTTTCTGTTAAGACTTAAGTTCCAGTCTCAATTATATATTTTAAAAGAGCAATTTCCTTTCTTTTATTGAAATATGAACACCTTTGAAGTTGGGACAGGTACTAAGGCAATAGTTCTCAACCTGTGGGTCATGACCCCTCACATGGGTCACATATCAGATATCCTGCATATCAGATATTTACATTACTATTCAAAACAGTAGCAAAATTACAGTTATGAAGTAGCAACAAGATATTTTATGGTTGGGGGTCACCACAATATGAGAAACTGTATTAAAGGGTCACAGCATTAGGAAGGTTGAGAACGACTACACTAGGGTCTCCTATTAAGTACTCCCTTTGTATGTTATTATAGATTACATTAAAAGATGTAATTGCTGTGTTCAAAATGTAGTTTACAAAAGACAAAGATGCAGTACAGGCTAAGAGAATCATGGGAATGAGCTTTGATGCTACAAAGTACCAAAGACAGAAGTCACTTTCCTGGGAGGGAGTTCCCAGAAAAGGCTCCATGAAGCAGGTGGTACCCAAGCCTGGCTTTGAGTAAGAGGAGTGTCCTGCAAGCCTTGCATGATGGGAAGACCAGCTGAGGCAGTTCTGATGGCAGAACATGGACATGGAATCAGGAGACATGCCCTTCTACCCTAACAAGACCCGAGTCCACCCCATGGAAGCCTGGTGTCTCCTGAAGGTTCTGGGGCGATAAGAGTGGACATGGAATCAGGAGACATGCCCTTCTACCCTCACAAGACCTGAGTCCACCCTATGGAAGCCTGGGTGTCTCCTGAAGGTTCTGGGGCGATAAGAGTGGACATGGAATCAGGAGACATGCCCTTCTACCCTCACAAGACCTGAGTCCACCCCATGGAAGCCTGGGTGTCTCCTGAAGGTTCTGGGGCGATAAGAGCAGCACTGAGGCGGGACTGTGAGATAAGCAATGGTGGTGTGGGTGGGTAGGAGAGAAGGGAGGAAACCAGGGGGCTGGGGAGATAGACGTGTGGCCACAGAACTGAAGTAGCAATATGAAGCAAAGGAAGGACGCAGGGTTAATGTGCTGGGTGGATGGAACGGAAGTAGCGCTGGGTCTGATTCTTGGGAGTTGAGTGGTGCACATGTGGGAGCGTAGGGTGGTAACTGAGTGTGCGGTTGGGAACGCGGGCTTTGAGGGCCGGTGTGGAGGAGACACTACATTCTTTGTGTTTTAGATTCATCTCTGAGGTTAGAGCTGGGCGCCTCCATGGGCAGGGCCAGGCCACACAGGAGGCTGGAGCGGCCGAAAGTTTGCACACGCGAAGGTTCTCTTCTCTTTTCCCAGCACAGCGCCTGCCTCTCGGGCTGTGTTTCGGTTCAGCTTGGCAGCATTCCTCACCAGCCTTTAGTTCCGACATCCAAAGGCCACAGGTTTGCTGCCTTTCTCCTGGAGTGAGGTCTGGAAGTGTAAGCAGTGGGAAGACCGCTGGTCCAGAGATAGTTTAGAATAAGCTCAGTGCATAAAACTTCCCTGGGCCGCCTCCGCGCGTGTGGTGGAAAGGACCCCCAGGCTTTACACACGCCAGGGTTCCCACTCCATTTCTCTGTCTCCTTACTTCTCTGTAAAACAGAAATTTCAAAGTTCAGTGAGGAGAAGATTTGTTTTTATCCTTCTTTCCTCCCTCTCTCCCTCCTTCCCTCCCTGGACAGTGTTCCCTGTATTCCAGACTGCTCTGGATCTAGCTGCCTAGCCAAGGACCTTCGCCATCTGCTCCTTCTGCCCTCGCTTGGCAGATACTGGTATTACAAGCTGGTCCACACCCACACCTAGGGCCGCTGACCAAGCTGCATCTTCAGCCCAGGATAAACATTCCTCTCAGTCCCTTTCGGGTTTGATATTTTTAAACATTTTTTACATTCTTTCCATTTTTTTAGATCTGTAGCATTACAGAGAAAGCTAAGCATTTATGCCCAATAACGGGCTATAGTTATTTATGGTTCCTAATCTCAGGTGGGATTTTAGTTCTGTTCATCACATTTTCAAATTGTTTCAATTTGCGTCTCTGGGCTACCCTGACTTGAGTTCATCCCCAAGCCTCAAACCCAGTGCTCAGAACGGAAGTGCTGCAGGCCGCAAGGAGGAATGCTTGTTCTCGTCTGCCCCTGCACAAAGGTCCTGTCTTCCCCCCCTCCAGGATGATTTCTCCCCGCTGGATAAAAAAAGGCCACAAACTACCTGCATTCCACCCAGCCCCTCCCTTGTTCTGTGAGACATGAGTTTTCACTCTTCAGAGCTCATCAGTTAGGCTAGGCTGGCTTACCAGGCAGCTCCAGGGACCTACTTCTCTTCCTCCGCACACTGATATTACAAGTGCATCCCATTACCTCTGTACACACGCATGCACGCGCACACACACACACACACACATGCACATACTAGGCACACACACATGCACACTACATAAAAAATACTGAAGATTACTTGTACACATATCACTGAGGCTCTAAACACATTGACAACCAGTATAGGGACTGGAAAGGACTCTTTAATGAAGTGAACAGTGTTGAGCCCCTGACTCAATGGTTAGCTCCAAAGCCATGACTAAACGCCATGTGTCACAAAAAAAAAAAAAAGACAAGAATATGAGGGAGAGCTCTGTAGGGAAGAGTAACCTAGGTGGGAGCCAGGGAGCTTGAGAGGGTGGGGTGAGAGTTCTCAATATGTATAATATATATGCATGAAATCATTAAAGAAGTTGTAATTGTTAAAAAAAAAACACCCTGGGAAATTTATCAGTGTCTGGATTTCTGAATATTAATTTTTCAAAATGGCATAAACAGAAATGCAGCAAGCAGTAACAAGCTGGCTCGAAGCCCTGTAGCCACTTCCTGTTTTCCTTAGGTTTTAAGGGAGCTTGGGGTTTTATTACTTGTTCTTTGCTTTGTTTTGGCAAGTGATCCCTGAGAAACCAAGACTGAACATAAAAGTGTGAGCCTCCTGCCTCAGCCTCTGGAGTGTTTTGTTGGTGTGAGCCACCACACCCAGGTGTGAACCACCACACCCAGCCCAGGTGTGAGCCACCATGCCCAGCCCAGGTGTGAGCCACCATGCCCAGGTGTGAGCCACCATGCCTAGCCCAGGTGTGAGCCACCATGCCCAGCCCAGGTGTGAACCACCATGCCCAGGTGTGAGCCACCATGCCCAGCCCAGGTTTGAGCCACCATGCCCAGCCCAGATGTGAGCCACCTGTCCGGCTGTTTCTGTCACAGAAGGACAATCTACCACACCTTTCTGTTCTATTTTTAGTTCCCTCTTTACCTCCCTGCAAAGTCATTGAAACAGTTTGCTTTCTAATCTCGGAAACCTATTTTTAGGTAATTAGGTAATGAATGAGACATTAGATTGAATTTTCTGAGAAAAAATTTCCCTGGCTTAGCTTGGCCCCTGAGTAATACGAACTGTCAGAGCTCTCCTTCTCTCTCTGATTATATTAATTACTTCTCTTACCTTGCAAATTTAATGTAGAACAAGTATTTTATCTAAACTTGAAGAATTTACTAGAGGTTAAGAAGTTATATAACTTTAATAAAAACAAGAGTAACAGAATTACCCTCCAATTTCTTACCATGAAGGTTAATTCTATAACATCTCCCAGGTCTCATTTCTACTGCCAAGGAAAAGACAGCATGTCCATGCTTTTCTCCCCTTATCTTGCCAGAGCAGAGGCATCAGGGCAGAAGCGTATGCACAGACCAGAAGGGTGCCCCATGAGGCTTCACACTTTTCCAAAGAAAAGCAGCCACTTGAATTGGCCTTCCTCAGCTGTCGTAGTTAGCGTCCATTGTTAACTTGACATACCTAGGAAGAAGGAACCTCACCTGAGGAATTACCTCCATCAGATATGGCTATGGAGGCATTTTCTTGATTACTAATTAATATAGTGAGGCCCAGCCCACTGTGGGTGGAGCCACCCCTCAGCAGGTGCTTGTATAGAAAGGCAAGATGAGGATGCCATGAGGATTTGAAAGCACTTCAGTGTCGTCCCCCCCCCCCCACACACACACCCAGTGAACATATCTGAGAGGAAAAACCAAAGGTTCAGTCAAGCCAACTTGGAGAAGAAATCAGTCCGGATTAGCACGAGTGAGTATTGGCCATCAGCACAACAGAAGAGGGAACTCAAAGGCAACTTGTATGCTGTGGTTTCTACCCTCTCATCACCAGTTGAAGGCAGACCAATATTAAGGATATGCCTCAGGCATGCACACGACTCCCTTCAAGCTTCTGTCCGTAGACTTTGTGGGTAGCCTTCCTACTCATCCTGGGCTCCAGTGGGCCCAGGTTATAGTACAGGATGCCAGAGTCACCCCTTCAAAGTGTAGAGGTGGTAAACATTAGCATCCACAGCAAGGGCTAAAGTGTGTAGAGACCATTGCCGTTGGTTGTGTCCTCTCCACCCAAACTCCCAGGGTGCCCTGAAGAGTCCCAGGGCCGATGGCTGCCAGGATTGGCCTGTGTGGAGAACCTCCCAAAAGATACTGTGTAAAGTATCAACTTGGCAGGATAAAGTAAGACCTAGGAAACTGGAAAAACATTACTTCCGGTATGCCTAGGAGGGTATTTATAAAGGAGGTCTTTACCAGCCCAGGTAAAGAATATCAGTGCTCAGTGTCTGCAAACAGCAGCCAGGTGGTTGGGGATGGATTCCTGGAGAGTAAATTCAGGTGAACTGTTTATCTCTTTGATATCCGACATTAGAACATTTCCCAAGACTCCCCAGGCATACCAGCATAGGCTCCCCTGCCATGGGTTCTCAGGCTCTTGGCTTTAGCTAAGAATCACAGCACAGGCCTCCCTGCCCTGCGCCCTGTGGGCTTGAACTGAACCAAGCCACGGAGATGAGTGCAGAGCCATGTGGCTTCTTGCCCGCCATAGTCCCATGAGCCAAGTGCCCTCGTGAGTCCCCTTTCATGCATCTGTGGTCATACTCATTCACTCTGCTCCCTGGAGAACCCCAGTGCATCCTTAGGTGCTACCCAGTGGAAGTATGGGAGAGGCTGCTAGGAACTTCAGCACCCCAGTTCCTGTGGAGTTGTGCATTAGTCTCTAGCCTTCCATTTTATCATTGTTTTCTCTGTTTTGTTTGGGATCATTTCCCTCTCATCACATCACATCTCTCCCCCTGAGAGTGGGACTGCTTACATCTGACTCATCGTGGTATTTTGGAGTCAGCAGTGTGTTTGATCTCCCAGCTCCTAACAGGAGGCAAGTTTGTCTCCACATGAATCACACCATGATCTTAACTCTTATTCTAGACCAGTGTTGTGTCATGTGATGTTCTATAATGCCACAGATACTGCCTTCCATAGTGACCAGTAGAACTCAAAAAAATGGATGGTTATGTTTGTTCGGTTTTAACTAAAATGTAATCATTTTATTAGAAATGTAAATGTCCAAGGGTTGATAGCTACCTATTGGGTAGTATAGTTTTGAATTGTTAGGATTAAAAATTGTAGCTGATAAAGAAAACAAAACAGTATAAAATGATACAGGGGTCAACTGATTTGAAGCAAAACTATTCAGTGACTGTTTTAGAAATAGTGCAAGTTTAAAACTGTGTATTTCTAAATTCTGGGAAGGCATGCAGTTGTTCACATGGTAGGGAGGGAGAGACGCTTAAAGAGATAACAGTTGCTAACCTTTGGATGGTCAGATCGATCGTGTTTGCTCATTAGTGAAGTATGAGCCACGACAAAGTCTGACTCCTAAGAAGATCGGAAAGTGAAGGGATCAATTGTGTTGTGTCCTTGGTGTTGAGTCCAGGGCACTTGCCTGTCAAGTCCTATGTTCTGTCACCACACAGTGGAGAACCCATGGTAGGAAGAAGAGTGCCATCTCTCAGGACCTTCTGTAAGCATCGTCTCTTACCTTACATCTCAGCCTGCTGTGCTTCTTCTCCTTAGGTGAGCATCTTCTTGACATGGGTTTTCCCAAAACATCATCAGGTTAGCACGTCCCAGAATGACCAGCAATAACGACTGAATACCTAGAATGTTCCACGGCTTGTGGAAGAACAAACTCTTGGGAAGTCGGGTGATGCAAGGGAGGAGCTGGTGAAAAGGTGTGTCCCTCAAGTCACATCTCCTTGGGAGGTGTGGTGAGTAGACATTTAAGGTTCATAATAACATTAGAGCCTAGGGGGTCTTCTTCCGTTACTTTCTTCTGTGCATATCACTGGACACAGATAAATGTCAGTTCATTTCAAGCTTTTATCTCTGGAAAAGTTAAATATCTTGTTCTAGAGCAGGTGGAAGAAACTACCAAACCTCCCTCAGAGGCCAGGAAGACACATCCCCGTGATGCACACCATGAGCCTCGCTGTGGAAAGGCCACAGGAACTATTCTAAGCCCCCAGCGTTTTCTATGTGAAGCATTTGTTAGATGTACAGTCCATGCATGGAACTGTTGCTTACATGCTATATGTTAATGTTAGGAAGTCATTCAGTGTTGTGTCTCATGATATCTCCATGAAACAACTGAAAATTACATGAATGTGAGGTGCAGAAACAGCTAATCAAGCATGTTTATGAAAACACGTTGCTTAATTTTTACACATTGCCATTTTTACTTACAGGAAAAGAGGGAGTGTCAGAAATACCTTTGTCTTTGAATGAAGCTCCATTTTTTTGGCCCAAAGTTGGAATTTAAGTAAATCCAAAACTTGGGCTCGAGAGCTTAGTGGTTAAAGCACTTGCTTCACAAGAGTAAGGACTGGAGTTTGGATCCTCAGAACACATGTAAAGGCCCAGTTGGTGCCTCAGCTCACCTGTAATGCCAACCCCTTTAGTCAGAGACAGGGCAATCCCCAAAGAAAGCTGGCTAGTGACATTCACCATATCCATGATATCTGAGTTTAATTGAGAGGACTTGCCTCAAAAATAATAAATTGAGCCGGGCGGTGGTAGCGCATGCCTTTAATCCCAGCACTCTGGAGGCAGAGCCAGGCGGATCTCTGTGAGTTTGAGGCCAGCCTGGGCTACCAAGTGAGTTCCAGGAAAGGCGCAAAGCTACACAGAGAAACCCTGTCTCAAAAAACCAAAATAATAATAATAATAATAATAATAATAATAATAATAAATTGGAGAGTAGTAGCATAAGTTTCCTTCCATCAGTCTTAGGCTTCTGCACCCCCAACACCTGCATCTGTAAACATGCAACTATGCACCATACCGTACACATGCATACACACGTGCACACATCTAAAGAAGAACAAAAAAGAAGCAAAATACACAGTATTAGCAGAGAGCTTTGACAGATGTTAGAATATAATGAAGAATATATTGAATTGATAATAGTCCCATGGACTAAGATAAAATTTAATAAGCTCTGAGATTAAAAAAAAATCAAAACTAAAATCTCTTTTTGATTAGAGTTGAAAAACAGAGTTAAACATTTTATGACTGAAAGTGCATGATTTATGCAGAAAACCAATGTTGTATCTGCTAATGGATCCTTGCTTGGAATACCAAATTAAAATGTATGGACCACCTCCCTTATCCTCACTAGGATGACGTGTTCACAGGGAAATGGTCTGAGTGACATGTTCTGGAAATGAGGCATTTTGAATAGTAAGTTACCTCCTTGTGAGCAGATTCCCAGTGTGGGAGGTTTGCAGGGAGCTGTATGTATGTGTGTGCTATATTTATACATATATATTATATTTCATATGTTTATTTGTATATAGCAATAGATATAGAGTGTATGTAATTGCTGCCCAGTGGATGTTAGCTTATTTCTCTGCTAAGCTCCATTTAGCAAATGAATATATAAAATATAATATATATTTGTATATAAAAATAGATATAGAGTGTATGTAGTTGCAGCTGGGGTAGATGTTAGCTTATTTCTCTGCTCAGCTCCATTTAGCACATCAATGAAAGAATCTGGGTTTCCCTTCCAGAAGGCATTGGCCTTGCTTTGTTTCCTTCCTGATCGTTCCTACTCTCCTTACATCTCTGGAGTACAGCCGTCCCTTGCTCTTTACAATCTACCTGTGGCAGGGAAATAGAATTTACATTTTCCTAACAAAGATTTCTAGTCTTCACTGTTGAGATGCGAACACTCACCACTCTGCATCAACTAACCACTTTCAAACACACGGGTCCATGACCGAACTCAGTCAGCCTCCACCATGGTAGCTCGTGAGAAAGTCAGAGATTGGGGAGTGTGAATCCTCTATTAGCTAGCTGGCAAGTCTCAATCTGCAGTCCTGGCAATCTTGCTGCTTGTGCCTCTCAAGAGCTAGGATCATAGGTGCGAGCCACCATGCCCGGTTATTTTCTTATAGCTTATAAAACCTGCTTACATTTATGTTTGTGAAACATAGAGGTCTGTGGTTTTCTCTGTACAGTTACAGCTTTGGAGTTTTCCTTTCTTCAACAATTCAGTCTCTTCCCTGGAACTGGTTGGCTTTCTCCTCATGAACACTTCAGAGAAACAAACAGTGATGCCATAGGTGCCCAAAGTGGTTTGATTTTTTTAATTAGAATTTTTTTCTTTTTTTGATGTTGTTGTTAATAGTTTAAATTAATGTAAAGATATTCAACTTTTCTCTTGTACATTTACCAAATTTTGGCAAACTGTTTTTCAAGTAGTTTATCTATTTGATCTGCACCTTTGGCCTCATGGGCCTTATGTTTATCCCAGTGCCCATGGTCAAAAGAGGGTGTCAGATGCCCCAGAACCGGAGTAACACGTGCTAGTGAGGTGCCACATTAGTGCTGGGAATTGAAGTCAGGCCCCCAGCAAAAGCAGTAAGCAATTTTAACTGCTGAGGCATCTCAGGCCCTTGATCATCACTTTTTAATAGTTGTCATTTTTATGTTAGTTATGAAGTAATAAATTAACTTCAAAGCATATACTTTGCTCTATATTATTTTGGGTATGGATTTTTTTAATTTTTCACCCAATTAAAAATACATAATTTCCTTATTGCTTTGATTCATGACTTATGTTTTGAGTGGTTGATAATTTTAAAAATATTTTTCAAATTCTTCACTTACAGAATATACTTGGCAAGGTATTAAAATCATTTCATATATTAGCATCTATGTGATAGAACAGATGTGGTCTTTCTTGTGAATATTCCATGTGGCCTATGAGAAAAGCTGCACTGTTGTATGTAACCTAGAGTTCTACACATGTAACTGGTACCATGACTAGTAGCTTTCTCTAATCCTTGTACGTACTGACATGTTGACTTTTAAATAGATATTATTTAACTAGGAACAAGCATTGAAAGCCCCCATTGAAACTGTGAGTATGTTCACTTTCTATTTGGGGTCTTCTCGGTTTTGTTTCATATTTCAGAGCTCTTTAGTTGGCCTCACGTGTACTTATGTCCAGAAATTAGATGATCATGTGACCAGTGGGAAGGGACTGTCCCTTCTTGTGACACTATTTTCCTCGGATGTCTTCTCTCATGCCTTTCTTAAATTATAGTCATTGTGATATTACTTTATTAAACATGGTAACCCTTTTACTGAGTGTCCATTTTATACATATTTAGAGTCATGTTAAATCACATATTAATATACAGAAGCTTTTCCAGTCCCTTTTACAGCTGCTGTCGAGTTCCATGTTCTGATGAAACTTGTACACTTGGTCTCATTCATTGGAACAGATTTGGAGCTCCTAAGTTTCAGGCACATCCAGTTAGGATACCATCAGAGGGGTCACTTCCCCAGGGGAGAGCACAGTTCCCACTTCTTCAGGCTTCTAGGGACATTTCTCAGCTCTTTGGTTCATGCCTACATCAGTCTCTATTTCTTTCATTATGGAGAGTATTCCTCAGACTCTGAGTCCTTCTATGTCCTTAACCAGGCGCCGTTTACAGGATGCCCATACAGACCATCCAGAGCAATCTAAGCGTCTCAACTACAACACTGGCAGAGTCCTCTCTGGTAGAGAGAGATCACTTCTGTGTTTCAGGGGTTGGGAAGTGGATGTATGTGGAGGGCCGTCGCTCTGCCTGTCAAAGCTCTGAAGTCCTTTTCATTTCCACTTGAACTCCCAGGCTGTGCAGTGTGCTTTTGATGGCTTTATGATAGTGTTGCCTGTCCTGAATGGCATGTGAGAACAATCACAAACCTTACCACTTGTGTGTAAAATATATTTAGATTCTCTCTCCCTCTCTCTCCCTCCCCCTTCTCTCTATGTTATGAAAGCTACTTTAATGGTTAAATCTCAAGTTTACTTCAGCATATGGCTTTACCTCATGTATTTATTCACAAATTAATGACTGTATTGTCTTATTCATTCTCTTCTTGCTAGAATTGTTTCTGCAAATTTGGTCATATTTTCACTAAGTAAAAGGAAGGCTAGTTGATAAAACTTTATATTTTCTTAATCTTAAATTTATCGAGTACACTGTCTTCTGATTTTCATAATTTCAAATGTGCTATGGATTATAAAATTCTTCTCTTATTTTTAGCATTTTCTTTTCATATCTGATTATCTTCACTTTGATCCAAGCATTTGGTTTTGCTGCTTACATTGCTGAATTGTGGATGCTGTTCACTGGCCTCTCTTGAGTTGGTTGATTCTTCAGCTGTTTGTAGACTGCTGCTGGGTCTAAGGAAGAACCTGTCATCACTGCTCCTGTTTTATTTCTGGATTTTTAATGTCCTTCTTTGCTTTGAGTCTGGTGGTTTAGTACACTTAGCCACCCTGCCACCTGGCTACTTTGTTCTTGTCCTTTATAGAATTTTCTGTTTCTTCAAGGATGTTTCTCCTACTCTTCATGCTTATTGTTCATGACTCCTACTAGGCTTTTTAAAACAATTACTAGGATCTGGAGAGATGGCTCTGAAGTTAAGAGCATTGGCTACTCTTCTGGAGGACCCAGGTTTGGTTCCAAGCATCCACATGATGGGTCACAACTGGGCTGCCTGTAATTCTAGATATTCTTTCTCTTCTGGTCTCCATGGTCAGTGAATGCATGCAGTGCACTTACATGCAGGCAAACACACACATAAAATAATTAAATATAGCAATTATCAACTTCAAGAGTCCTCACATCTGTCTAGTATTTCTAACTTGGGAATTTTGTTGTGTTGATGATTTTTATCTCTGTTGTCTTATATTTTTAAATTTGTTCTGTCAATTTCATACATGTATATGATGTATTTAGACTGTGTACACCCCATCAGTCTCTCCCCCCTCCCACTCTTATTAAAGCCTGTCCTTCCCAAGTCCGCTCCTCTGCCCTCTCACTCTTGAGACCCATTGTTTTATGGCATGCCCGGCACGCAAGGAAGAATGGGAAAAGCTGGCACACTGGAGCTTCTCATCGTAAGCCACTGATCTACAGCTGTGGGTTGTCCAGCTATCTGTCTGCTATGGCGCCTCCAGTACTGCGGCCTCTCCATGGCTCAGTGCTCCATGTTCAACCTCAAGGTCTGTGTGTGACTTCAGTTCTCACAGAGGAGCTGTGTGCACATTTTCTCCCAACAGATTGTTTCTACGCTCAATTCGTTGATGAGCTCCCCACGGAATTTCGAGGTGGTTCTTGATCTCTGGGACCAGCCTCGCTCTTAGGCTGGCCCTGGTCTGCTGGCTCTGGGAAACTGGGCTTTTTTTTTTTTTTTTTTTTAGCCTTTCTGGCCTTGAGCTGTTGGTGCTAATCCACGTGACACTTCTCGTGGGCTCTGGGCAGGAGAGGGTGGCTTGTACCTTTCATCTTAGCAGTTCCACTCTGATGGCGACGTACAGGTGTCTCTGTTGTACTGAGGCTTTTACCACGCCTTTTAATATTCGGAAATACTGACTATCCTTACGTATATTCTTCATCTGTCTTTACAATCTTTTCTTTGTAGTATATTGAGCTCAGCTCTGTCTTCGTGCATGCTGTCTTTATGTATGAAAATTTACATGGGTACCTTTAATGTCCACCCCTCTCCCATGAAGTGTCTTGTGTTCCTGTCAGGTAACAAAGGTAAGGACAGCCAGTTTTTTAATCTTCTGGGAGTTTGAATTGATTTTTTTTTTAACTCCAAACTCATATTGGCTTTGGGGGAATCAGAATAAGCAAATCCAGTGGAGGTGCTGGAGTGGTAGCCCTTCACTCTTGGTTGAACTCTGACTTCATTTGGCCCCCAAGCCATGGAAGGAGGCTGCCCCAGTATCTAGAGAATTCTCATCCTCACTGCAGCTGATTGTAAACCAGGGGCGTGAGTGAGGAGAATGACTGCCCCAAAGACCTGCTCGCTCCTCCAGGAGTTTTCTGCCCAGTCATGTCCTGCAAATATTCAGTGTCTTGAAAACATTCAAGTGTCTTTCTGCATTGATAACTATAAAAAGTAAATTTAGATACAGCTGCATGAGGTCTCTATATAAATGTGTGAGTATATATAAGTATACATTTATATATGGGGGGATTCAGCTTTAGATATTCAAATATCTTTGTTGGGCCTACTAGACTGCAGTCTGTCTGTGGCTGGGCAATGCTGCCCCTTTCAATTCTTTCCACCCATGGTGCTTTCTTAAAAGTCTGGCTCCCAGGACTGCCTTGATGTGGGAGAGGTAGATGACATTAATTTGGCTCAGGAGTGAGTAGTAGTATGATCCAAGCTGTTGTATTCAGCAGTGTTTTCCCCCCACACCTTCTCTCAGCTGATATGTCATGCAAAAGCTCCTGTGAGCAGCTGGGGTGGTATTCAATGTAGGTGCAGCATGCTGATTCTTGACAGCTTGGGATTCCTAGCAGGCACAATGTGTAACTGCATAAATAATGACCACCGCAGATGAAGTTGTCTCAGCCTTGTTCCTGAGGAGACCCTTGGAAAATAAAAAACCTCATAGTCTTTTCTAATTCACTCTTGTCCTTAAATGGTTTAAAGGGCTGTCTGGAAAGTCAGTCTCTAATGAGTGAAAAATATTTATCTATGTGTGTTGTACCACTTTTCTCCATGAGTATAGACGAGTTATGGGAAGTTTAATGAGGCTGGCTGGTTTTAAATCCCCTTATAGACTACAGTAAACTTCCAAATGCAGTAGAGTGTCACTTATGAGTTCAGACCTTGGTTCTGAAGGGTGTACCCTGACTCTTCGCACAAAATTCATGAATCCCCACCATCACCAAGAGCATGCATGTAGGGTGGTCCTGAAAGCTTCTATTTGGGCAAGATTAAGTCCTGTTTTGATATGGTTTTTCTAATCTTATTTCCCAGAGGAATCAGGTTGATATAGATTATCCACCATAAACCTAAGGCCTGTGCTGCCTTAGAAACGTAAGGACATTTTAAATGTAAAGGCAGCGAATCTTAATTTCCAACACATATGTGTTTTGAATAGGTTTATATACTTGAATAAGTCAACTTTATATCTTGACTCAACAATCAGAGTGCCTTAGTAAAGAAAATTATATGCTGTGAAGAGCTACAGAAAGCCATCTGTAGAAGAATTACTTTGAAAGAGAGAAAATGAGTGATCCTCTGTGTGAAATACATTCATGGAATAATGCTGCCTTAAGCATCTTTGAGCCCACTCATTTGCAGGTGAAATAATCAAAGTCTAGGCTCACGAGGCAAATAAATGGCAGGGCCTGGGACTGAGTCCTCTCTCTTCCAATCCCGTGTCTGATGTTTCAGAATCCCCTGGGAAGCCCATGGTGAGCTGGCATCACAACTCCTACTATGAACGCCCTGCAGTCCCACACTAAAGATACTCCAGGCTCTTTAGTTTCATGAATTGATATCTTTGTGGTCATTAAACCTACGTGAGTCAGACCAAAAGATTTTCTCTCCTGAGACTATATTGAGAAATTAAAAGTAAAGCTAACCGGTGCCCCCCAAATACCAACAGTGAAGGAAACATAAGTTGGGAGAAATGTGCCACATGATGTGTCAGAGGTGTTGTTCCATCAGAATACGTCCAGATGATTTGAAGACAGGAAACAAAAGAAACATGTACCAGAACCTCCCGAAAGAAAAACACAAGAATGGGTTGTAGTATGTTATCTGTTCCGTGTTTGCACACAACATGGAGTTCCGTGAACTCCAGGAGGATCTGCCATAGCATCTGCCCATCATTATACCAGGAGGGGGAAGGCAGGTGTGTGTCTTTCTCTGAACCTCCTTTTTCTCTTCCCACATTGCTTTTGTAACAACCACTACAATTGTGGCTACCACTGAAATGTGCTACCCACGTGGTCATCCTGGTCATCATGAGTTCTGCAAGCCTTCTGTCTATGTATACTGAATAGTGACATGAAATACTCAGGGGGGTCAGAAGAAGATGCTCCATTCAGGAGCCACCGTTACTTCGCATAAGTGAAGAGGCAAGTTGATTATTTCAGAACAAAAGGGTGTAGTTATCCAGAGTCACTGGAGGGTCTTTGATGTTAAATTCATGGTTGTGTTCTGTCATTTATCCGAGAATACACTGGGTTTAATAACTAGAGTTGGGCCTGCCTCATCATAAGCCACAGTCACTTCCTAAAACCCCTCTGTCTTCTGCAGAGGCCAAGTGTCAGAGTGTTGATGGTATGTGATGGGAACCAACAGCCCT
Organism: Peromyscus leucopus; assembly: GCF_004664715.2. NCBI lineage: Eukaryota > Metazoa > Chordata > Mammalia > Rodentia > Cricetidae > Peromyscus > Peromyscus leucopus. The sequence goes on from NC_051085.1 coordinate 52,952,478, forward strand.
GTATGGTGGTATTTTATTTGTACTGAAATGTGATTTTAATTGTATGTTAATAAATAAAGTTGCCCGGGGGTCAGAGCTATTAGCAAGCCATAGGAGAGCAGGGTGGTGGTGGTGTACGCTTATAATCCCAGCACTTGGTAGGCAGAGCTAGGTAAGTCTCTGTGTGTTCAGGGATACAGCCAGCATTGGAGACATATGCCTTTAAGACCTGGAGGGCTGTACTTACAGGCAGTGATGTGTTTGGGTTTACAACCAATGAAAAGGCAGAACAGAAAGACTATATTAAAGACAAACACACAGGAAGTAGGTCTCTTTCAGAGAGCTAGGACCACCGCAGGAGGAAGGGTAAGGTTTTAGCTCTGGCCTCTGACCTCTTGGTTTTCTCTTTTACATTGGTTCTGTGTTTCTTATTTAATAAGACGGTTGGTTACATCTACAGCCCTTCATCTTTCAAGTTTTTGATGATGGAGTCCTTCACCTTAATTAGCTGTTTACCCAGATAGAGGCAGGGCAAGTTGCTTTATGTGGGCTTTCCCAATGTAACAGCCCTCATTCCACAGGAACAGGAGACACTGTGAGATCATCCCAATTAAGCATGCCAGAACTGAGAAATGATCACAGGAAGGCTTGCACACAGCTCACACTGTAGATAAAATGGCCATGACATCTCCCTAGATCTCCAGACCTCTATACACTCTTACTCTGACTCATTGTTTATAGTGAGAGTGTGGGTACCCCAGATGAGTATTCTTCAGGGCCACTGGCCAACAGTCACTGCTGCATCTGATTATTTCTCTCCCCCAATGTGCAGCTATTCTAGTTTAAAAAAATTAGCTCCCTTTATTGATGGAGGAAAGTCTGGGGTACTGGAAGCTGCTTCTGCTAGAATTAACAGCTACAGCTTCAGTGGGGTTTTCTCATATGTTCCCATCACATTAGAGTCTACATCTTTGATTTTTTTTCTCAGTAAAACCTGTTACTTCAATAACAGATATCTTGTGAGATTTGGAATTCAGATTACCATGTAACTGAACTATTTGCAGGTTCTCCCTGTGATTTGCAGCAGTACTAAGAGCAACAGGACATGTATGCATGCAAGTTTCTAGGCCCTGTCTGTGGCACTTGAGCTGGGATTCAAATTTCAGACTCCCATTCTTGTCTTTTACTGTGCCATCTGGTTTAGGAACAACCAGAAAATGTCTCTATATTTTATTGTTTTCCAAAAATGTTTGCAAGTGTGATTTACATGTTCACTTAACCCCTTGCATTTTCCTGATGGCTGATCAGGAACATCCAATGTGGAGAGTTCAGTATCTTCAAAAGTTACTCAGGCCATAGACTATCCATGAATCTTTGCTGCTGGAAGTAAAGATGCTGGCATCTTTATGCCTAATAAGATTAGATAACCAATTTCCAACCCCACAACTAACTCAGAAAACCCTTCTTTAAAAAAATGTTCCTCTTGCCGGGCGGTGGTGGCGCACGCCTTTAATCCCAGCACTCGGGAGGCAGAGCCAGGCGGATCTCTGTGAGTTCGAGGCCAGCCTGGGCTACCAAGTGAGTTCCAGGAAAGGCGCAAAGCTACACAGAGAAACCCTGTCTCGAAAAACCAAAAAAAAAAAAAAAAAATGTTCCTCTAGAACCACTCTTGATGGCAAATTCTGTTCTAGTCAGGGTCCTCCAGAGGAATCAAAGTGTGGGAGTGTATGTGAGCATTTGATTGCTTGTTCACATTGTCTCATACGTATATCAAATGTAATGCAGGAGATTTAGGGGACTGTAGAGCTTAGAGGTCTAATCATTATAATATGGAGACCAGGGAAAGCAAGTAGTGAATTTCAGCATGACTTTAAGGTTCTGAAAATCAGGGGACCCAATGGTGTAAAACCTGGGTCTGAAGGACAGGGAGGATGAGATGTCAGACCTTAAGCAGAGAGGCAAGAAAACAAGGGTGATTCCTTCTTCCTCTGATTTTTATTTCACTGAGGCAGCCAACTGACTGCTAAACCACCACACACATGGGAGAGGCTCACTATCCTAAGTCTGATAATTTATATGTTCATCTTGTCTAGCGTCTAGGAACATCCTCCTAGCTATACCCAGAAATGCAATCTGAGTGCTTTGTGTCCAGTCAAGTGACACTCAAAACTCATTACCACACACAGCTGTTAATTAGGAGGTGGCTCTGGGAAGCAGAGGCCTATGCCCAGGCTTTGGTCTCTTGGGGTAATGCACCAAGAAAGTCTTGAACTTAACTATCAACCCATAATTTTTACCTAAGCACAATAGTAGTCTAGTTTCTTAACGTTTTATGTCCTGAATATTCCTTTTCTGTCCCTTCAGATAGAAACGCACTACACAGCATTTGTTAAGACAAAGACCTGGTTCCATTCTGATTAAAGTTTCTTTCTGCAGTGTAACCATTCTCATTAGCTCACTGCTGTTTAATGAAAAAGACAATTGAAAATTCACTGAGGTGTTGATCAAAGGATCGAGTTTTCACAACCTGAACATTCCTCAATATACTGTATGCTTGCTTGAAATGAAATTCCCTTTAGAGTTTATCTCCTTATTCGTGTGTGTGTGTGTGTGTGTGTGTGTGTGTGTGTGTGTGTATGTATGGGTGCATGTGCTCTTGTGTGCACATACATGTGGAGAGATAAGAACAACCTTGGTTGTTAGCCTTGGAAACACTATCCACCTCCTTTTGAGACAGGGCCTATTATGAGCCTGGAGCCTGACCACTAAGATCAACAAGCTCCAGGAACCCATATGTCTTTGCATCCTCAATGCTGGGATTATAAGCATGCTACCTTCTGTGTCGGGCTTTTGATGTGGGTCCTGGGAATTGAACTCATGTCCCCATACCTACAAGGTGAGCCTTTTACCAAGGGAGCTGTTTCTCCAGTCCCTTTTCTCCTCTTCTTTTTCATCTTCATATGATGACTGGGAAGGGGGTTGGTTTCTGTGGTACAGAGCGCTCTTTGGGCTGTCCACACTGACTGCAACTGCCCATCCACAGAGCATGGCGCTTCTCTAGTTACTAACCATTCCTATGGCAGCCTGAGGTGTGTTAGAAGCAACACTCACATGCCTCATTTTCATTCCTTTCTGGTAAAAAAAAATGCAATAGAAATACAATGGCATTCAGAGCTGGACACTAAGCACTCAGTCATGGCCTTTCAGTATGCCTTCACTCTCAATTTTCCTGTACACGCATTGACGTCTTTGGCCTCTAACTTGTCTGCTGTCATAACTATTTCGTGGTTTTAGGTACTATTTTTATTTAGTAATATGGGAAAGACATTGCAGGTTAGACTACAATTAACCATCAGGAGAACACATGATAGTCTCACTCCAAAGGCAGACATACGACCATGGTTCTTTTATGTCTTCCCAAGCAGCTTGAACACAGAGGAAAGGTCTCATTCAAAGCTCTGAACTGTCGATCACTGTGCCTTGTCTGGCTTAGTACCTAGGATATGGGGTCACTACAAATGTGTATGGAACAGAATTCACACTGCATCTCAATGATTCTCTACAACTTAACTTAGAAGTCTATCCATATAAGCCACTGAATTGCACATTACCATTCATCACAATCTCACATGGAGACTAAGTGTTCAAGGTGAGGACCACATTTGCCAAACTTTTAGCAGGAAGTACAGTTACATAGCTCTATAACTAGCACCCGTGGATGTGACTGACAGATACACTTTTAACTGAAAATAGTCAAGATGGGTAAAGTCATCCCTCCCCTCCCACAGCAGTCTCTTCTCCGAGTCTCACTGGAACATTCTACACTATTTCATGCTGTGTGCTGATGCTCAGCTCTCCGCCTATCATGTCATCTGCACTATGCTGTCTGTTACTGACTCCATTTCCTGATAGTCCAGTGTGTCTGGTCATACTGGGAGTGTCTCACCCTCGGGGCTCCCCATTAGAGGTAACCGTTTGTGGCAAATGTTGATGATTAGCTGGAAACATTCCCCAAAAGTCCTCCCATTATATGCAGTTACCTGTATTATGCAAAGAGAAATAATATCCCTTTGGGGGTAGGGGTTTCAAAACAGGGTTTCTCTGTGTAGCTTTGGTGCCTGTCCTAGATCTCACTCTGTAGACCAGGCTAGCCTTAAACTCACAGAGATCCACCTGTCACTGCCTCCTGAGTGCAGGGATTAAAGGCGTGTGCCATCATTTTTTAATTTTTTTTAACATTTATTGATTGATGATAGAAGGGACACGGCATACTATAATACTGTGGTGTGTATGTGGAGGTCAGAGGACAACTTTCAGGAGGCAGTCTTTCCTTCCCTTCTGTGGTTCCAACGATCAAACTCAGCTTGTCAGGCTGAGCCCACGATTTTAAAGGTTTAATTTTATTGTATGTATGCCTGAGTGTATCTATGGCCACCACCTGTCTGCACACATTTTCAGAAGTTAGAAGAGGATGCCCCAAACCCTGAAATTGGAGTTACAGATGGTTATGAACTTCCCAGTGTGGGTGCTGAGAACTAAACCCAGGTCCTCTATGAGAGCCCCACATGCTCTGGGCTGCTGAGCCTCCTCTGCAGTCCAGAGGCTCCGTTAGTAGATGACTAGGAAGCAGTTTTGAAGAGTTGCCAAGCTTTAGATTGCAATCATCACAGACTTTAATGTTTGATGGAAACATTCCATCAGAGTGGAAAAGCCTCATCACAGTGTGTGTGTGTGTGTGTGTGTGTGTGTGTGTGTGTATGTGTGTGTGTGTGTGTGTGTTGTACTGTGAATTCCACTGGCTGTGTGGACAGGGAGGGCGGTTTGGAAATCGAGATGAGATAATAACCAGCCCACAGCTCACCCTCAGGAGAAATTTAAGGAAGAACTGGCACATTACTGCAAAGCTTAATATGACCGAGTCCCGAAAGGTTACCATGCAGCCCTGCAAGAATATTAAGCCCTCAGGCTGTGACCCTCATGGGGCAGAAGTTTAGTCTCCAGATCTTTTTGGTAACCAAACAAACATGACACTTCAGAAGCTCCACCATCTTTCTCAACTGGGCTTCTGAAGAACGTATGCTCACTGGCGTGCGTACCAGAGGAAGTCAGGCTGTAAACTTCAAGCTTTTTTGATTTTTTTTATTATTACAAATTTAACATTATCATCTGAAAAGCACACAGGGAAGGAGCCAAGGCCAGTGAAGTCCATTGCGTAAACGCCTGGAGATTACCTCCATTCCTTTCTATCAGTACTTCTAGAGGCTTCTATTCACATGGGGAGGAAACAAGCAACATGGAATGTTAAACATGAGTTTGTACAAACAGGACTCCCTGCAGTTCTGGAGAAAGCGAAGAGGCCCGTCTATTTCTTTTCATTGCACATATTCGAAGTTTTCCATCCAGACACACATACATCTCTTTCCACTGCTGCTAGTCTCTGCCAGCTATTTATTATTTTATTAACATGTTAAGCTTATCTGTAATTTACTTACAAATTGATTAGTAAGAATATTCATATTATGCCCTTGTTTTCCTTACGCTAAAATGAATTAACGTTATAAAGGAGAACTCTTTCTAAAGCAATTGCCTTGTTTAAATTAGGCAATAAAATTGGATTTCTTAATAGCCATGCAATAAACCCAGGCTGCTTTGTAATCTGCCAAGTGCCCTCACATATAACACTGTATCTGATTCCCATGTTGGCTTTGTGCATTCAGTGTATTTGGCTTGCCAGATCTACAAAAGTAGATCGAAGGAGAAGAGAAGGTAAGACATTCTAAGCCAGTGCTGTGCAATGACCACAACCTACACGTTGAAAGTTTTAGTGAAGGAAGCTTTGTGTGTACCAGCTCCTAGGATGCTACCGCTATACCACTCCATAATAAATGTCTCCTTAGGATTCCCCCTCCTCCTCTTCCTCTCCTCTCTCTCCCTTTCCTTCCTCTCTCCAGTCTCTTTCCCCATCTCTCTCTCCTCCTGTCTCTCCTGTCTTTCTGTCTGTCTAACTCTGTGTGTGTGCTGCATGTACCTGTTAACGTTGGTGTGCACACATGTGGTAGGTGCTTGTGAATGTTAGACTGCTGTGGGAATGGTCTGTATGTCAAATTACTCTGGTTAGTCAATAAATAAAACACTGATTGGCCAGTGGCTAGGCAGGAAGTATAGGCAGGACTAACAGAGAGGAGAAAAGAAAGAACAGGAAGGTGGAAGGAGTCACTGCCAGATGCCACCATGACAAGCAGCATGTGAAGATGCCGGTAAGCCACATGGCAAGGTATAGATTTGTGGAAATGGATTAATTTAAGCTATAAAAACAGCTAGCAAGAAGCCTGCCACGGCCATTGCTCACAGTTTGTAAACAATATAAGTCTCTGTGTTTACTTGGTTGGGTCTGAGCGGCTGTGGGACTGGCGGGTGACAGAGATTTGTCCTGACTGTGGGCAAGGCAGGAAAACTCTAGCTACATTAGACATCAATGTTGAGTGCCTTCTTCAGTTCCCTGAGACAGGGACTCTCACTGAACCTGGACATCATCCATCAGTTAGGCTGGCTGGTCAATGAGCCCAGAGACCTATCCGCTTGTCTCACTCACCCCAGAGCTTCTGCTACAGTGTATGTAGAAGGTGTGGGGAGGATCTGAACTCAGGTCCTCAGGCTTCTGCAGCAGGCACTTTCCTAACTGAGACATCACTCCAGATACTATTATAGCTTCTTAAACTTGATCACCCATTAATTCACTGGTGTGCACACACGCTCGCCAAGAAATTGGTACAAATAGTCTAAACTGTGCTTGGTTTTTGCACAAAGATTTGCAATCTGTGTATTTATACGTACAAAGTATCCTGCATGGGCTCCTGTGTTTGAGCATTTGGTCTCTAAATGGGGGGGGGATCCCTTTAAGAAGTAGAACTCGGATGAAGAAAGTGAGTGTCTTAGTCTTGAAGGTGATAGCCCAGCCCTCTGTTCCCTGATTCAGTCAGCTATGAAGAGCCTTTTCTACAGGCTTCCGCTCCTCAGAACTCTGCTATGCCATACCTACCCTGATGAAATGAAACAGAGCCAGAATAAAATTAGTCTGTCCTCTCTTGAGGTATTTCTATCAAGTATTTCTCAGAGCAACTAGAAAAGTAACTAATATGACATACATAGTTCCTGTGTCACATTGTTTCCCAGGTCACTTCTTTTAGAACCGTGTGCTGTGTTGTAACAAGTGGGGTTTATAAACACGACAGTGATATGCACTGAGAGAGTTACCAGTGTTACCAGTGTGATACCTGCATAATAAGTTAACCGTGACTCTACCCATCTCTCCTCTGATTTCTCTCCGTAGAATTGAACTCTCAGCCACACACTAAAGTCTGACATCTCAGTCTGTCCTTTTCTCTATGTGATCTGCCAGTGCTGAACAGATCTGCATTATAGTTTGTATCATGACTGAGGAATGGTTGTTTTTATTTCTGTTCTATTACTTTTTCCCCTGTCTATCAAAGATATACTTAGATATACAGAATTCACAGCTATTAAGTAATCTTAAAAAAATATTCCTTTTAGAAAACTTGCACCCCCTTATTTTTAAGCAGCATTCATTTGGGGCTAGCATTTATTGCAGCGGCAATCATTAACCTGCTAATATACACTCACCTCCTCTATCCGACTCTTCTAGATCCATGTGTCATTGTGGCATTAGGGTGCTTTACTTTTGGAAGACTTTTCTTTTATCTTTTTTTTAATGTATGTGTGCATATCTGTATGAGTGTGTGCCACATGTGTGTCATTTCCATAGGTGGCCAAAGTGGGTGTTACACATCCAGGAGCTGGAGGTACAGGTGTTTGTGAGCATCTATGCCGGGATAAAACTCTGGTTTTCTTCAGGAGCAGGAAGCTCTCCTCGCTTTCTGGATCCCTACCACAGCAAAATAAGCATCAAAAAGCATCCCATAATATTGTCCTATCATGGCAATATTTCAGTGCTTAACAAGTAGTTCAGTGCATAAAGGTGCCTGCTGACAGGTCTGAGGACCTGAGTTCAATCCTTAGACTTACATGATGGAAGGGGAGAACTGACTATTCTAAGTTGTCCTCTACCTTCACAAATATGCCTTGGCACATGTACACACACGTACGTACACACACACACACACACACACACACACACACACACACACACACCAAATAAACAGAAGATAAAAAGACAGTATTTCCGAAATAGTTCTTTTCCTCAGGCCTGAGCACAGAACCAGACTCTGCAGGTGGGAACCAGGAGCCCGGAAGCTGTGGCATACACTGGCATCATAATTAACCTGCTTGTTCTCTGTGGTAACTGTGGTGACTGTGGTTAGGTGAGATCCACTGCAATTCCTGTGGAACCCTAAGTGGCTGCTTTGCTTGACCACCATAGCAGTGATGATGAGGACAAGCTATGGGATGGATTCTTCCTGGAGTACACTTGAATAATTACAGATAGGAAAAGGCAAGCATAGATTTCAGCTTAAGTAAGGGTCTGAGAACCAGGGAGCCATCAGCACAGCCCTGATAGAACTTATTTATTATTTAGCTAATATCACTAAAATAAAATCCAAAATTAAATCACGTGGGTAGATGAAAGATGACCCCGGTTGCATTCTGCCTTGCGAGCTTTCTACTATGAAGGATGGGGCATAATTTGATGAAGGAAAGGGTTCTGATATTTTAAACAGATGATGGAGCCCTGATGAAACGCCGTCTTAAAACCCTAAGTTTTTGTCTTGATGCCCTGTCACTGGTGTGAATGGGATGCTGAAGTCACCCACTATCACTGTGTGGGAGCTCTATGTACTTTTAGCTGGGGTAGTGTTTCTTTCATAAATTTGGGTATGTGTTTGTTTGGTGCATCTCTTTCTTGTCTTTAGAAGCAGCTTGTGTCCTGTGTCCAAAATCTTGTGACCACTTCCCTGGGGCAGATAGCTTGAATGGGATACTGTCTAGCAGCAGGGCATCTCATTATAGTGTGACAGAAGAACTGTGAACAGGTCCTCAGGGTGGAGCATAGCGGAGGCAGGAACCCGAGATGTGGCCAATTTCACAGATGCAGATGTACTTCTGGGAGGTATGACAGTTATTACCCCGGTTCAATCATCTGGACTCAACTCTAACAGCTTGCTTCATTTGTTGACTGAGACACAAACTCTACCACATTGGACACTTAATGAGGTCAGGGCTTCCTGAGTATGATCGAGAAGAGGAAGCCTGAAGGAAGACAAGTACAGCTCACTGGGTTTACAAAATCAGGGCACACCTATCTGCTGCCCTAAGAAATAAACCTTAATGCAAAGGCATAGAAAGGTTGAAGGTTCCAAGACACATACTGTGAAACTATCAAGAGTCCACACGGTTCATGGATATCACAAATGATTTTCAAGCAGGAAGCATCATGAGTGGTAAAACGTGACCTTGCAAAATGATGAAAGGGTCGACTAGGAAAGCACGATTATTCTTAATTTACGTACTTCTAATATTCCTTTGAAATACATCAAAAGAAAAATCTACAATTCATAGTAAAAGATTTCAATTTATTTCAGTCTGTAACATATCAAATTTTTGGACAGAAATTAGTAAATCCATTGACAATTTAAACAATAAGATTAACAAACTTGTTCTAGTTGACATGTGCAAATCACTGCATCTCTAAATTTAGAATACAAATTCTTTTCTAGGAGATCTAGAACATTCTCCAAAACTGACCTGCTGTGAGACTGGAAAGATTTCATTTTCTTTTTAGTTGAGAACAGGTATTTTAATACAATATGTGCTGATTCTCTAACTCTTGCCTCTGCCCTCCCCACCCACCCACATCAACACCCTTTTTTTTTCTCTCTCTCTCACTGGGATGCAAACACACAGCTGTATCAGCTCTTTCTTTGTAACTCCAGCTCCCTAACAATGACATGCAGATTTTTTAAATCAATTATGAAAGCTTGGCCCTAGCTTAGGCTTGTTCCCAACTAGCTCTTAAAACTTAAATTAACCCATTTACATTAATCTACATTTTTGCCAGAGGGCTGTTTGTTACCTTTCCTCAGTACTGTATATCCATCTTCCTCCACATCTGGCTGGTGAATCTCCTGTGCCTTAGATTCTTTCCCAGAGTTCCTATCTTTCCTGAGAAGTTCCACCTATCCTCTCCTGCCTATGTATTGGCCATTCAGCTCTTTATTAAACAAAGCAGAAGATGACTAAGGTAGATGAAGTAAAAGAGACACATCTTTACACAATGTACAAAAGATCTATCTCACCATCCATCTAAAAATAATCATAAAAAAATTAGATAAACCAGAATAGGACAAAATAAAAAAAAAAAACAAAGAAAAGTTAAAGGAAATGCTCTAGAAACATATATAGAGATGCAGAGACACACAGAGAGAAATCCCATGAAACACAAAACCAGAAGCTACAATATGTACAAAAAGGACCTACAAGATGAGACAAAAAAAAATGTCCGGACCAAGTATTATTACATAAAGAACCTCCCCAAATGCCACTCCATTCATTTTCTGTTGCTCATCTACTCTTGGGCATGCTGCCTGCCCTTAAGTGTGTTTGTATCCCCCAGTGAGACTCTGTTGGAGAAAACTAAGTTCTCAATGCAAGCTTCTGGATTAGAGATTGTGGGCTTTTGTCCCTTTCTCTTCTCAGCACTGGGAACCCATCAGGCCCAGACTTATATAGGCCTTGTGCATGCGACCATAGTCTCTGTGAGTTCCTATGAGTGTCAGTCCTGCTGTGTGTTAGAAGGCCTTGTTTCCTTGGTATCCTAAAACACCTCTGATTCTTACAATCTTTCTACCTTCTCTTCTGCAGGATTACCTGAGCCACGAAGAGAGGGAATTTAAGGAGACATTCCATTAGAATTGAGTACTCAAAGGTCCTCACTCTCTGCACAATGTCCAGCTGTGGGTCTTTGTATTTATTCCCAACTGCCGTAGGAGAAAGTGCCTATCACCATGGCTGAGCAAGACACTGATCTATGAGTATAATGTCAATGAGTGGAATGTCCTTAGAAATCATTTTGTCACAATGTTACTTTAGCAGAACAGTAGTATTTGGTTTTCCCGTAGGTCACTGGCCTATTGATTCTCAGGTTCTTGACCACCCAAGCAATGATAGGTTCCACCTTATGGGGTGGGCCTTAAATCCAATCAGATACCCGTTGGTGACTCCCACAAGTTTGCACCACTATTGCACTAGCACGTCTTACAGGAAGGTCTCAACTGCGGATCCAAGGGTTTGTAGCTGGTTTGACCTGCGCCCCTCTCCTTTGGTAGCATTCAGAGGACCTGCAGGACTGAGAACAGTGGCTACCAGAAGTGAAGGCTCAAAGCAGACATCAGCTCGACTTCTCTGTGTCCAATAAGTTGTACAGGTGTTGTCTTCAGCACTAGGGGCTTTCCCTCATTTTGTGGAAAGCAACCTACAGAGCCTCAGGAACAGCCTGGGTTGTTCAGAGGTTCCCATGGGACCCCTTTGGTTAACAACTCAATTAAATGTAACCCGTTCCCAGTAATGAAGCTTCATTTGGTGACAGGAGATGTCCAGTTGGGGCTCAGTCTCACCTGTTATTTGGTGATTTAATTTATGTTGCCCTTCATATATTTAGGAAACTTCTACTGTATTAGATTTCCATACCGTCCTACCTGTATTTTCTCCCTTACCTTCTCTCCCCTCCCCTCCCCTGTTCCAGCCCCCCTTGTCCACCTATCCCTATCTATCACCATTCTCTTTCATATGGAGACCCCTCCCTTCTTCCCAATCCCTTACTCTACACCTACCCTCTGTGGTTATATGGAGGGTAGCCTGCTTATCCGAGACCTAGCTGCTAACATCACATATAAACGAATACATGTCATATTTGTTATTTAGGGTCTGTACTGCCTTAGGCAGTATGAATTTTTTCTAGCTCCATCCATTTAACTGCATTTCTTTTTCTTTTTTTTTTTTTTTAGCGGCTGGGGAACATTCCATTGTGTTAAATGTACCATGCTTTCTTCATCCATCGATGAACATCTAGACTGTTTCCAATTACTGGCTATTTGAATAGAGCAGCAATGAACATGGCTGAACAAGTGTCTCTGTAGTAGGATGTAGAGTCCTTTGTGTATGTGCCCAAGAATAGTATAGCTGGATCTTCAGGTGGAGCTATTCCCAGTTTCCTTAGGAATCCCTGTCATGGACTGGCCCATCGGGGATACCACGACCGTAGGAGAACCAGGGCTTGGGTAGTCAGGAAGGCAAGGATTCGGTGAATGACAGACAGACAACACACTCAGAACTTTTTCTTCTTTTGGGACTTCCTCTGTTTGTTTTCTTGATGTCAAGTTTTCGAGTTCTTTATATATTTTAGGTATTAGCTATCTATCAGATATATAGCTGGCAAAAATCTTTTCCCATTCTGTAGGCTGCTGCTTTGCCCAAATGAGTGTTCCCTTCACCACACAGCAGCTTTTCAGGTTCATGAGGACTCATATATTAATTGTTGTTCTTGGTGCCTATGTTCTTTTCAGAGAGTCTTTTCTGTTTCAAGACTATTTCAAGACTATTCCCACTTTCTCTATCAGATTCAGTATATATCCAACCTTATGTTGTTGTCTTTGGTCCATTTGGAGTTGAATTTGTGCAGGGTCATAAGTATGGTTCTATTTGCATTCTCGTACATACAGATATAAAGTTTGACCAGCACCATTCATTGAAGATTTTTTTTTTCCAGTTTGTATTTCTAGCTTTTTTATTTAATTAAAAAAATAATCAGTTACCCCTAGGTGTGTGGATTTATATCTGGGTCTCAAGTTAATGCCATTGATTAACATGTCCCTTCCTTATGCTAGTACCATGTTGTTTTTATTACTATAGCTCTGTAGTAAATTTGAGGTCAGAAATGGTGCTATTCTGTTTTTTGTTTTTCCATATAAAGTTGAAAATTATCCTCTTGTGTTCTGTGGAGATTTGTGGGAGTTTTTTGTTATGTGTTTTTGTTTTTCAAGACAAGGTTTCTCTGTGTAGCTTTGGAGCCTGTCCTGGAACTCACTTTGTAGACCAGACTGGCTTCGAACTCACAGAAATCTGCCAGCCTCTGCCTCCTGAGTGCTGGGGTTAAAGGTGTACCGCCACCACCACCACCTGGCCTTTTGTGGGAATTCTGACAGGGTCACATTGAATCTGTAGAGCTTTTTGTGGGATGACCATTTTTTTTTTTTTTTTTACTATATTAATCCTACCAATCCATGAGCATGAGAGATCTTTCCATCTTCTGATATCTTTCAAGTGTTCTACTTGGAGTAATTCTAATTAAGCAAGATTTTTTGGTGGCTATTGTGAAAGATACTGTTTCCCTAATTTCTTTCTCAGTCCATTTGTCATGTGTATATAGGAAGGCTAGTTATTTTGTGTATTAGTCCTATATCATGCTACATTGCTGAAAGTGTTTATTAGCTGTGAGAATTTCCTGGTATCCCACTATCCCATAAATTTGAGTATGTTGTGTTTTTATTTTCATTCAATTAAGATTTTTTTTATTTCTGATTGACCTATTATTCACCCAATAGCAAGTTGTTCAGTTCTCATAATTTTGTAAGCTTTCTCTTGTTGATGTTTTTGTTGATATCCAGCTTCAATCCATGGTGGCCAAAAGGATGCAAGGCTTTCTTTGAATTTTCTTGTATCTGTTGAGACTTGCTTTGTGTCCAAGTATGTGACCAATTAATTCCAGGGAAAGTTCCACAGGCTTCTGAGAGGAAGGTATATTCTTTTTGTGCTTGGGTGAAATGTTTTTTAAATATCTGTCCCGTCCATTTGGTTTATGATGTCATTTAGGTCCAGCATTTCCTTTTAGTTTTTGTCTTGATGACAGATTTATTGGTGAGAGCTGGGTATTGAGGTCACAATCACTGTGTGAGGGTCAATATGAAATTTTAGCTGTAATAGTGTTTCTGTTACAAATTTGTGTGCCTCTGTGTTTGGTGCATAATTGTTTAGAGTTGTAATATTCTCTTGTTAGATTTTTTTCCTTTGATGAGTATATAGGATCCTTCCCTGTCTCTCTTTAATCTTTGATTTAGAGTCTCTTTTCTTGGGTTCATTTTCTTGGAAGATCTTTTCCATCCTTTTGCCCTGAGGGTATACCTATCCTTAATGTTAAAGTGTGTCTCTTGGATACAATAGAAAAGTGGATCTTGTTTTTATTTCCAATCACTTGTTTGTGTCTTTTTATCAGGGAATTGTGACTACTGATGTGGAGACTTATGAATTAGCAGTGATTGTTGATTCCCATTATTTTGTTGTTGTGGTCTGGGTCCTCCACTTTTGATCTGCTAATCTAAGATTATTTATTCCTTGTGTTTTCTTGGGTGTGGTTAACCTTTTAGGGTGAAGGTATTCTAGCTCCTTTTCTAGAGAAGAATTTGTAGATAGGTACTGCTTAAATTTGGTTTTATCATGGAATGTCTTTCATTCTCCATCTACTATAATTGAAAATTTGCTGAGTATAATAGTCTGGGTTAGCATATGTGGTCTCTTAGAGTTTGTGTAGCATCTATCCAGGTTCTTCTGGCTTTCAGAGTCTCTACTGAAAAGTCAGATGTAATTCTAATAGGTTTGCCTCTCTATGTTACTTTGTCTTTTTCTCTTGCAGCTTTTAATAAACTTTCTTTGTTCTGTATATTTAGTGTTTTGATTATTATGTGTCATGGGGGATTTCTTTTTCTGATCCAACCTGTTTGGTGTTCTATATATTTCTTATATATTGACAGATACCTCTTTCTTTAGGGTAGGGACATTTTCTCCTGTGATTTTGTTGAAGATATTTTCTGTGCCTTTGACTTGGCTTTCTTCTCCTTTCCCTTGCATATTGTGTGATGTTTGTTGCTTTCCAGGTAAGGAGTGCTTCTGAATCCCTGCCAGCTGTGGCCACTGGGAATCTCAGTAGAACTTGTTTCTAGGTATTGAGAACTAACATACTGGAATAGAAATGGGCTAGACTTGTGGGAGCCTAAGAGGGCCCACTAGAGGTGGGAAAGATGGGTCTTCCATGAGGTTCTGTGGAGTCTGTGGGGAATGGACAGAGAAAAGGAAGACAGGTCCATCAAGGCAGTCTTCTACAGGGATGAGACTGAAGAATTTGGATTAGAAGATGTGAAGGAGGCTGAAGATTACCTACCTGAATCACTGATTGATGTGGACAGTGGGTTTCCAGGGAGGGACTGACTTTGTTTCTTTGGGGACAGAATTCAGCTCTGTTACAAAGGCTGCCCTCAAACCATGAGTTCAATTGTCTCAACCTCTAGGGTTCTGAGATTGCAGCCTTGTGCTCCACATCCAGCTCGATAGTCTCCCAAAATCACAATTACTAAAACAGTAACCACCAAAAAAGGAAAAGAAGAAAACAAAAGATAAACAAAACCACAATTGTGTATTGCGACAGAGCACATCAGAACACGTGTCGGGAATTCAAGCCACTGACCTCCTATCAGGAAGGTTAGTGTAGGGCAGCAGGGAGCTAGAAAAAAATAGGGGAATGTGTAGCATCAGCATTCTATTGGTCCTTGAGTTGATCTTTTTTTTTTTTTTTTATAATAATTGCTATGTGAACCCTACTCTTCTTATTTGGTTTTGCACATTAAGAGTTGGGGATGCTCCAAACAGACTTAGCTGTGGTTGCGAGACTCACCGGCACTGCTGTCTCCACAACAAAAAGGAAGATTTATACCTGGTGAAGGGATAATGAAGGGAGAAGGGAGGATCTAAGAAATATTGGGCACATGTCATAGTTTAGGTTACTAGGACAGTGATGAAGCACCATGACCAAAAGCAACTTGGGGAGGAAAGAGCTTATTTGGCTTACACTTTCACAGCACTGTTCATCATGGAATGAAATCAAGGCAGGGACTCAAGCAGGAACCTGGGGGCAGGAGCCGATGCAGAGGCCATGGAGGGATGCTGCTTACTGGCTTATTCCTGATGGTTTACTTTGTTATAGAACCCAGGACCACCACAAAGGGCTGGGCCTTCCCCCATCAATCACCAATTAAGAAAATGGCCTGTTGTCAGATCTTATAGAGGCATTTTATCAGTTGAGGTTCCCTCCTCTCAGATGACTCTCACTTCTGTTAAGTTGACATACAGCATATTTACATAACATTGGTGTCAATATTATGTAATATTAGAGGAAATAGAGATTTTAGAACATTAAAACTAAAAAATAATTAAAACTACTGAAGAATCATATAATTATAAACACTAATGGTAAGCAAAAGATGGTAAATAAGTTGTATTTTAGCAAGATCTACCTTTTATATTGTGGTGTAACTGCTAATAATTAAACTGAGAATCCAACTGAACACAAGATTTTCACTGTGGTTATGAAAGAAGCCATCAAAGTAACCCAACAGAAGTGAGGATGAGGTGAGCTGGGCAGTGCCTGGGCAGCTAGCAAAGGGCATGGTTGCTTCTTCCCTGTGAGGCACTTGGATTTGCAGACTTCAAAATAAAATTTTAAATTGTGTTAAAAATTCCAGAGGCATGCAGTTTCATGAACCAAATAATGCAGTCATTGTTTTGAAGTCAAAATAGCAGGGGCGGTCATAATGGACCGTCTTCATGCCTCTTCTATAACACCTAAACCAACAGCAACATGTATAACACAAACTGCTAGGATACAGCGTTGCTGGAATTTTCATGCCTGGGTGCTAGGAGTGTAACATGTGGCAAATGCTCTCAGAAATGACAATAATTGAGAAGAATGTTAAATTACACCTGGCGTTATATCCATTTTTAGGGATGTATGCTCAGGAGGAATAAACACATAGGCATGAGAATGTCCACGTAGCTTAATTCAGAATAACACAGAATGGAAACCCTCAAACATCTCTGTCAGTAGGGAAGCTATAGACCTGCTGTAGTGGGCTCCTCCTTGGCAACGAAACGGAAGAGATGTGGGCTGTACTTAAGAGTGCCTGCTCCAAACCTGCAGTGAGAGGCAGTGCCAGGGACTTTCTGAATCACTGGTGAGTTCTCTACATTGGTGTGGGTGCTGGGAATGTAGGTATGCCTATAAGTAAACATTAAGAGCCAAACACCAGTTGTGCACATTTGACTTTATGTAAGTTATACCTTGATGAACATAACAGTGAAAACAGGTGAATATCTCATTCGGCTAACAGACAGAACACTGGAGAAATCTTTAGTGTGTATGTGCACGTGGGCTGGTGTGGTATGAGACCACATCTGTGCAGGAGAGATGAGCCCATGTCTGTTCAGAGGTTGGAGGAGGACGTGGGTCCCTTCCCCTAACCCTCTTCACCCCATTCCCTTAATACAGGGTGTCTCATTGAACATAGAGAAAGGAAGCAAATCTCAGTGATCCTCCTGTCCCCATTCCCACCCAATTCTGGAGTCACAGGCACCTGGGCAACCGTGGCAGGCTATTTTAAATAGGACTGGAGATGTGACTTCAGGACCTTATGCGGTCCACCTCCCCAGTCTTCAATACATTCTTATCTGGGTTAACACAGATCATAGCTTCTAGAATCAAAGAGAAATCAAGAGTACTTGCAGCTTTTGGTGTCCTATCCTTGATTCTCACAGTGCTACTTGATCCCTGGTAGAATGTGAAGCCTGTTTGTATCACCGTCCCTCGAACGCTACGGCATCCAGGGAGTGCTGGAATGCTCTCTTCTGCCCCCATTTCATCATGGCCATGAAAGTAAGGGCTGACCCCACTCCAAACACTGCTTCTGTGTTAAAATTTAGAGGAGAAAACATTGGTCAGGATCCAGCCTACTTATTAGAAAATTAAAAACATGTCTTAAATCTCAACAATGGACAATATCCCAAGGTTAGTTAGCTAGCTGACAGTTAGGCCTTGGGAATGGAAGGTGGCAAAGTAGTTGGGCTAAGAATGATTGATTTGAAGTGACAGCTGGTTATGACAAAAGACACTTTTTTTTTTGACAATTCTGTCTCTTCTACTAAGAGGCTTGTTTCTACTCCTGTTATTCAGATCCTCAATGGGAGCAGCCATGGCATGGGTTTCATTTGCTTTCCATGCAAACAAGCATCCTCAGTGTTCTCTCAGGAAACTAGGGCCACATAGCGCAAGGCCTTCTTCCCAACCTCGTTCCCAGGTAAATCTGGGAAGCCCTTCCCATGTCACATCACTGTTCCTGGTAGGTTGGGACTCTGAGTGTGCTGTAAGCAGAGTGTCCCTGTCAAGGACTGTGAATCGTGTTTTTGGTTCTGTGAGATGTCCCAGCGTGTCCTGGCAGCTTTGCTTCTGAGATCCTGAGCAAGTGTCTCCAAGGGAGTCTGACACTGAGTTCTGGGTGGATGGCCTCACGGTGTTCTTCACCACAGAGATGTTGTTATGAGGAAAATGTTTAGATTTTTCCTTGGAACAGAAAAGCGTAATTTGCTGCCTGACATCTTAGCATCATGGTCCTACCATTCTAGAGAGCCGTTTCCAAGAACTACAGCATCTTACCTGACGTCAGTTGAGAAATGAATTCCGACATCCTATTTTCCACGTTGGAAATGGTATGACAGAAGAGAAAATTAACCATGAGAACATAGAGCGGGGGTGAGCAGGGGACGATGAGGGTTCTTCTAGAGCAGGAATGTGGGGCCAAGGCCCTAGATCACCTCTCTGTGGCCTTGAGTCCCGCATTCTCTTGGCTAAGCCCTCTATGTTGTGTGGATTTCAGTTGTGTTCCACTTTGTCCTTCCCCTTCCCCTCTCTCCCCTTCCCTCTCTCTTCCCCCCACCAAGGATCTCATGCAGCCCAGGCTGACCTCAGCATCATTATGGAGCTTCTGATCCTCTTGTCTACCAATCTTCCGAGTGCTGGGCTGACTAACTTCACTCACGCTGGGCAAACTCTTTACCAGCTAAGTGACATCAGCTCTGACTGTTAGGGCCCTGTAGCACAGCAGCAATATGAGACCACCCCAATTTTCTAAGGTATCCAAAGGAGATTGTGAGCTAGATGATAAGACTTGAAGTATTCCTTTGTGAGGTCAGAGGTCAACACAGTCACGGTCATGTGACATTCCCGTACCCAGATGATTATAGATTTCCAGGGTTAGTTTTCCTCCGATGTACAGCTGGTTGGGTATGGCTAGCTGGAGAGCTGGGGGATTCGGTCCAATGTTGTCTGTGTTAATTCACTTTTCATGATGAATACAACAGATTCCTGTGGACAGTGAAGCTGACCAGGAAGAGGTTAACTCTGTTTCCCAGGGAGAGATGTCAGGGCATAGCAGTTCTTGGGAGATGAGCATGGAAAGGTCTAACTCAGCTGCACTCTGTTTCCATGCCCTATTTTGAAATATGTTAAATTATGCATTTAGAGAGATGCTCGTCTGAGGACTTCTAGTCTGAGGGTAATATAGTGGGAAACAGAGGGAGAGCCTACAGTTTGACTGATACACATTCATTATAAATAAAGCCCAGAAACTTTCTCCAAAAGATTCCCAAACTACCAAAAACCCAACTTTTTACATCCTCAACCTGGAAGGATGAGAACATAGATGCTGTCCAACTGAGACAGCAAATGCCCGAGAGACTGACCTCTACAATGATGCTACAGAAAGGAACCCTTATTGGCTCCAGAAACGTAACGGTAGATTTCAAGTTAGTAATACAATTTCTGGTGTAAGAATTTTCAACATTTGCAGAATATCCTTTGTGACATTAGAAGTAGAAAATCACTCTACCTGCTGAATCACTAATGGCCCTTGGTTCCCAAACTCCAAATGCAAATGTCATGCCTGTATTCCAATTGTGTGAAGCTAATTAGAAGCTGTAGGGCTCTGGTGTTCAGGATCTGAAGGTTCAGAGAACGAAATTCCAACTACAGAAGCTGGTTCAATACTGCCATTCAGAGGAAAAGAGAGACTGCTATAAATACCAAACAAAATGCCATTTCCAGGCAATGTAAACTAGATAACACATATAACTAAAAACTATATTTAGAGAATGACTTTGCAGTCATTTAAGCAGAAAATATGTCTATTACATTTGTTTATTGTGGAGGGGACTGTGTGTGCTCTGTGACACATCTGTGAGTTCAGAGGTCACCTTGTAAGCATCTGTTCTTTAAACCTGTGTCTCCACGGATCATCAAGCTTGGTGGCATATGCCTTGACTCACTGAACCATCGCCTGGTCCCAAAATATATTTATTCAATAATTAGTTTTAAAAGATGTATCTAGGTTCTGGAGAGAAGGCTCAGTCATGAAAAACATTGAGTGATCTTCCAGAAGACCCTGGTTCCTGGCACCCACACGGTTGCTCACAACCTCCTATTGCACCAGTCTAAGGTGATTCAACGCCCTCTTCTGGCCTCTAATGGCACTGCATGTACATGGTGCACACACATATGCATGTAAAAAAACCCATACATATGTGTAAAAATAATTAAAAAAATTAAAAAGCATGGTTCTAGACCTTTGATATATGCATACATATAATATTACACCAATTTTCTTCTTTGGTTTGGCACATAGAGAAATGCCACCATTTCAATCTCTTGCATTTTTAGCCAATGATGAAGCATTAAATTACTATCAACATTTCTGACACTGATGTGTATAAAAATGCATTATTACAAATATAAATCTTGCGTTTCTGTAATAAAGACTGGTTTTCTACTATTTTATTTTTGTTATTGTGGACATATATACAATTTAAAACAGCTAGTGATGGCCTGCAAGGACAACTTAATTATAACAGAATATAAAAGAGGAAAACTACACTGTCTCATGTCCACAAATAGTCCTGATATTAATGCCTTGAATGGCTGGCTACTGAATAAGTAATTATTTTTGATCAACTATTTTTTTTTTATTTTGAAAAAGACTATCAACAAGACAAAGTCACACAGCAAATAAAATAAATTGTTATTCCAGTTTTCCAGAACAACTGCTGGAACATAGAGCATATCACATATAGAAAACACAAATGAGACAGAGTGTGTGATTATAGAGTATTTAAATACTTACATCCACATCTTACAGGGAGTCGCAGATTTGGGAGACGTTCTACTAAATTATGCACTGGTCAACCATTGATTGGAATTGGAAGGGGCATTTGCATATGTGCACACACAGCCATGTATGAAGATGTCTGGTGTGCATCGGACACTGAGGTGGTTGACTGAATACCAAGAGCTTCATGTTCTTTTTTCTCTCTATTTGACAAACACCCCCACATACTGCAGTATCCATCTTTATCAGACTTTTTCAAGGTAAATGGGATGACAACACAGAAAACTTGGCAACTGATGCTGCTACTGTTGGGGTAAAAGCAATGATTTCTGCAAAGCAACTTTGTGACATACTGTGAGATTGATAAAAAATATAGAACATTTGACCAGTACGTCTCCTACTGCAAAATTAATTGTACCATGGGGATTATTATATGCTTGCAACTTAAAGTAACATTTAGAGAAATTCCAATTAGCAAGGACATTCCTGGAAATAACTCACAAATTTTAATCAGAATTTTTCATATATGCAGAGGTGCTCCCCTACTTGCTGATTTACAGACATTTATCCAGAGCAAAAATAGCATACATGCATCAAGATGCTAGATATCAGGATGCTTACAGTAGAAAAACATAAATAATAAATTATATTTCTATAATATTTTCAAAGTAGGTTTATATTAATTTTTAAAAATCATCCTCTCTTGGCTGATTGAAAAAATTATTTTTGCTGACATTGAGTAGTTAAAATCCATTATAAAATTTTGTGACTATTAAGAGTTGAAAAATATTTTTATTTAATTAGAATGTTCCATAATATATTTAGATTTAAAAACAGTTAATGGTACCTTCTTCCATTGCTTCTCTTTTTAAATGGATATACAATTAACAAGTATAGGTGCTAAATCCAAACATAAAATGGTTGGCTACATCCTAATCTTGCTTCATTGTAGGAAGCACCTGTGTAGTATTGCAAATGTGGCTGAGAACCCAAAGTTGGGGGCCTCATGGGTCCTTGAGGGGGAGAAACCTACTGCTATTTGTCTACTAAATGGATAACTATATCCATTTATACCATTTATATCAAACTTCCGTCTGTGTTTCTCTCTCCATACTCATCAATTAGTGCGGCTCTCAGACCTCATCAGAGAAGTATCTCTGTGCAGTGAACAGTGGTTAACACACAAACTCAAAACAGGTTCACAGTATAGAGAACAGCGCCTGTGGGGTGCTCAGTGGCAGACAGAAGATCTATATCAACCCCTCTCCACGGCTCAGAGACCATCATGGAAGAGAGGCTGAAAAGATGTAAGAACCAGAGGTCAGAGGTCAGAAGGACAAAAACCTTATCGTCTGGAAATGGCAGGACCGCTGTAGTCATGAATTCACATGTGCTTATCTGCACAAGATCAAACCAGTAAACAAGGCAACAAAGGTAGAGAGCCTCATGAGCTCCCACACCTGAGATGCTATGGACCCCTGATGGCTTCTGGGGAAGGAAGAGTCAGTTTTCTTGGAGAGTATGGCCCCTGATAGGTTGACCACACACACTACAGTAGGTGGCCCGATGCCCAGAAGTGAATGGATATCACAAATTAGAGTTGATAAATTTTTAAATTTAAGAAATAAAGAAAACACAAATTGAGGTAATTGGATAGATGGTGGGGATCTTGGAGGATTAAGAGCTGTAGTTGGGGTTGAATATGCTCAAAATATATTGTATGAAATTCTGAAGGAGTTAATGAAAATATTTCTATTAAAAATTCACAAAAAAAATGAGTATAGGTACCAAAATCTTCTATCACAGGAGCCTCACCTCGTTTCCTAGATACCAACTTAGCTCTCATGGCTGGTGTTCTTGACAGGTGATAAAGACATTTATATTTTTAATTACATGCACGATAAAAAGAAGCATGGAACAATTTAAACAGAGATCTCAGCATCTTAATCGGGGGTTCCCAACCTTCCTGATGCTGCAACCCTTTAATACAGTTCCTCATGTTGTGGTGACCACAACCATAAAATTATTTCCGTTTCTACTTCATAGCTGTAATGTTGCTACTGTTATGAATTGTAGTGTAAACAATCTGTGTTTTCCTATGGTCTTAGGTGACTGCTGTAAAATGTTCATTTGACCCCCAACGGGGTTACAACCCACAGGCTGAGAACACTTGAATTCTAAACTAACAAGCTGTGACAGACCCCTGCCTGAGGAGAAAGGGCAGTTAGTGTGTACAGCAGTCACCGCAGCAGATCCATGTCAACCTGTGTCCTTGCTGAAACCAGTTCAGTATCCCTGAAGGTTACCACACAGGGTGGCCTCTTCCCTTCCAGGAACGTTGCAGCCCCAGTGAGATACAGATATAGGAAAGAAGACTGACACCCTCAGCAGATATCGTATCGATAACACATTGATGCTAAACTGTCTTCCAAAAGCAAAATGCAGCCTAGTATTTACTGATAAAAATATTTATTTATCACAAGTTCCTGCATTTGTGTGTATATATCATGCATCATATACTATGTGTATACCTATACTTA
This sequence comes from Peromyscus leucopus, assembly GCF_004664715.2. Classification (NCBI taxonomy): domain Eukaryota; kingdom Metazoa; phylum Chordata; class Mammalia; order Rodentia; family Cricetidae; genus Peromyscus; species Peromyscus leucopus. The sequence goes on from NC_051085.1 coordinate 52,976,005, forward strand.
CACTAACGATGACACAAATTGTGACTTTCATGGAAAGGAACAGCTGTGACTTACTGGGAATGCTCTCTCCAGGGCATATGACGATATTCCACTTGGGCTAGGGCTGGCAGCCATACTGGCACTGTTCTCTGGTGAAAACTCATTATACCACCGTGAGAAAGCAAAGCTACCGATTTAAGACATTTGAGAATTTTATTTACGTCTTCCTTCAGTTCAAACACCGTGACGAAATGTTTAAATAGACTCTGTGCCAGCACCGTGTTATTGTTTATTCAAATGTGAATGAGTCGCTCTGGGCCCTTAAGAGGTTCCTAATGACATCTCCCTCACAGATGGCCCTCTCCTCTCTCCACCCGTGTGGCAATGGTCAACCACAAAGCACCATGTGGCATCTGGAGTGATGTCAGACTCATGCCCTGACCCCTAGTCCTGTCTTATTCATGTAGCCATCACGTCTGTGTCAAATCTCTCAAACCTGTGTCTCTGACATAGTGTCAGACTTTGGGTTCTTGGGCCAGCTGCTTAGTAACAGTCACACCTAAGAAGCCACTGCCTTGGTAGCTTTCTAGAACTACAGCACTCTAACTCCATGGACTCGGGTGCTGTAGGTGCTACTGTATTCCATGTGTGCCTCCAGCATGGCATGTTGCCATGGTTTTGTTTGTCCCTGGAAGTCAGCCATGTTTGACAGAGACAGCAGTGCTAAGGAGACTTTTTACAAGCCTGTGATACATTCGCCCCAGGAAGACATATTTCTATTGGCTACAATAATAAACACTGTGCTGGAAGTCCACTGGTTCATGGTATTACATACTTTTTGTTTAATGGTATTTAACACAACTCAACATTCCCACAAACTTATCACTGCCTTTTTATTCTCATATACATTATTCTATTCACTTAAATGTAAGCTGTCATTTTCTAAACTTTCTGGCTTGAGATTTCTTTGTTCTTTTGTATCAGTATTAGTGGCTTCAAAGAGCATTTGTGTTTTGAGTTATTGCTACAGTTATTTGCCATATGGAGAACATGTAATATGCAAACATATGCTCCATTAATCTTTGATGTGACATTATCCTGTCAACTCACATAGCATGTGAAGAGGCTCCTGTAACTAGGGTGGGCCCTTCCCTGGAGCCTTGACTTGGGGCTTTAGATGTCTGACTATAGCCATGTAAGATAATGCATCAGTTGTGTTTTGAGCTGGACTGTTTGTTACCGCAGCAAACCAATGCATTTTCTAACACTTCTCCCTCCCCTCCGTTGTCTCCAGACTCCGTCTTCATGGAGGTGATCAACATCCTACGTCATGTTGCCCTCCCAGTGCTCCCATGGTCCCTGAAAACGAGCCTAGACCTTGCCCTGGCTAGTTACTCTCTGTGTTATTGCTGGAGTGGCTGTGGCCAGCCTTTCCACAGCTCCTTCCTGCCACACTCCAGTCACATGGATTCTCATCTCTCCAAAGCCCCCTTTCCCCTCTCTGTACTCTCTTCCCACACTTGGTCTCCTTAGCTGAATGTGGCTGTCCATCTTCATTCCTCACCCCCTGGGCGATCTCTGAGTCTCCTTAGCTGAATGTGGCTGTCCGTCTTCATTCCTCACTCCCTGGGCGGTCGCTGCTGTACTAGCCACCCCCTTGAACTCAGCCACTACTCTTGCCACCTTCATATGTTTTAAAGAAACCACAGGGCTATTCTTCACCTCTAGACTTAATGCTTGCTCATTGCTTTCTGTTACTGATTCCTGGCAGTTGCCACCCCAAGGAAGGGCAAGAAGAGCAAGTCTTTCTTTGGCTCTGCTCAGCATTACAGTCACAGGATCCAGAACAATGTGGGTTTCAGAACAGATATTCAATAAAGATTTCAGGAGCAAATATGGACAGCAGGTATTCTGCTAACTGTCCAAGAGGGGAGGCTCTTCTGGAAGCCTGAAACAATAGAAAACCCCTAACATACTCCTCCAGCCAGCCGTCTCCCTGTTTACTAATTTAGGCTGTGTGTTCAACCTACATGAAGTCAAAGCAAGCAGACCCATGCCTTCTGTGTTTCCAGCCATCCCTCCTTTGTGTCTTAGAAAGGACAAAGATGTTGGCCTCCCATGTCTTCAGGGCATACCACGGCATTGTACATTTGTAAACACAGACCCCTCCCACTGCAGGTTTGTTTGCAAACCAGGATGATGGGCGCAACCTCTCATCTTGCTGTACACCACAGCAGAATATTTTGTTTTCCAATTTCGTTCTCTTTAGATGCTTCCCTGTGAGAGTGAGTGGAGGTTTTCTGATGAGAGCTCAATGGTGAGTTCACCAGATCACACTGGTCTGAGTGCCTTTATCCTGTCCTATCCTGTGACTGGAGTAAAACTCTGATAACTCCGCCGCTGACTGCTGATAGGACATGCCACATTGTTATTCTCTGAGATCAGACAACGTAAACATCCTGGGAATCAGCCAAATATGCTTGCTCCATTTCCCACCTGCCTCCCTCGGCCTTCACTCCTTACCGTTCAAAGTGGTTCAGATAGACTTTCACCATTTCAGAAAATACAGTCCCAATACAACTCTCCTGCCACCCACCCCACAGGAAATACCTTCTTCATTCCCAGGCAGAGCATTTTGAAAACTGGAAGTGTATCAGTGACAATTATCAAGGAATGGCTTCTAAAATGCTTTCCTTCCTGCACAGCTTGGCAATCCTTCTTTCAAAAGGACATTAACCAAAAGCAATGCTCTGGAAATGTCACTTGGAGCAAGCAATTGAATTAATTTATTTGTTTTATGATATTTTACAGTTAGTCATGTTGGAGACATTCACTTTATTTTTTTTTTTTGTCTGCTCATTTAGATAATGCTCTAACTGCCATAAATCTCAGGGAGGCTGAATACAGTATCTTCTAAATATACCCTGCTAAATAGTAGCTAGCCCAACTACTCATTGCATGTTTCATCCAGGCACTCGGCTTCCACTCCAAAGGTGACATTTTTGCCAGGTAGAACAAGCGTTGTACAATTAATCTGCAGGTGAGCAATAGAAGAAACCTACTATGAATGAGAAAGAAGAGAGCAACAGGTGAAGGGTTCCTCTGTAGGGCATTGGTAAGGTCGTAAGTAAAACGACCTGTGTCTAACCATTTTCTTTTGGGGGGGTGGCTTACAATTTATTTATTTATTTATTATTCATTCATTCATTCATTTATTTATTTATTTTTGACAAAATAAAATATAAAACAAAAACAGTCACATCAGAGCTAGACAAGGCAAAACAACAAAGAAAAGAGCCCCAAGAGAAGGCACTAGAATCAGAGTCTTGCTCACTCACAACTCAGGAGTCCCATAAAGTACTAAACTCAAAGCTATAATATACACACAGAGGACCTGGTATAAGACCCCTGTGGGCCCTGTGCTTGCTGCTTCTGTCTCTGTGAGTTTATATGAGCTTTGCTCATTGATTAAGATGTTCTCATTCTCCTGATGTCCTCCATCCACTCTGGCTCTTACATTCTTTCTACCGCCACTTCCAGTGACTTCCCTGAGCTCTGAAGGGAGGGATTTGATGGAGAAATCCCATTTAGAGCTGTGTATTCCAAGGTCCCTCTCTGTCTCTGTCTGTCTGTCTGTCTGTCTGTCTGTCTGTCTGTCTCTCTCTCTCTCTCTCTCTCTCTCTCTCTCTCTCTCTCTCTCTCTCCCCCTTTCCCCTTCTCTCCACCCCCCACCTGATTGTCTGGCTGTGAGTCCTTGTATTTGTTCCCATCTCATGGAGGAAGCTTCTCTGATGATGTCTAAGCAAGGCACTGATCTGTGATTATAGTACAGTATCATTAGGAGTAATTTTATTGTTACTTTCTCTTTAGACTAGAAGGATGTGGTTTTACCCTAGGTCTCTGGGTTACTTAGTCTCTGGTTCTTTGTCACCCAAGCAGTGTCTGGTATGGTTCCATCTCATGGGTGGGTCTTAAGTGAATCAGACACTGGTTGGTTACTTTCACAAGGTTTGTAACACCACTGCATTGCCCTAGCATATTTTGCAGGCAGGACAGAGTGAAGAACAAAGGTTTCATTGCTGGGTTGTTGTTTACATTTCTATTTTGGTAGCCTGCAGAGTACCTTCCCACACCAAAGATACTAGAACATAGGGGTGAAATTTCTATACAGGCACCAGCTCAACATCTCCATATTCAATGAGTTGTTTGGGTGTTGTCTTCAGCAATGGGGCCTTGCTGTGCATTCGTGGAGAGCAATCAATTTTTCTTGGCAACATCTTGGGTTGTTTGGGGGTTTCCATGGGACCCCTTTGGTCAACAACTCAATTGGACAGGACCGAGTCCTGTTTGGTGATAAGAGATGGACAGTTGGGACTCCATCTCCAGTCTCCCTCTTTATTTGGAGACTTCGTTAGGCTTGCCCTTATGTATTTTAGGAAGTTTTCATTGCACTACGTTTCCATACCTTAAATGCCCCCTCAATTCTAGCTGTCTCTCCCCATATTCTTTCCCTCACCTTCCCCTGACCTGATCCTCCCATTCCTATCCCCTGGCCCCTAGTCCACCAGTAAAATCTATTCTAGTTCCCTCTCCTGAGGATATCCATGTGTCCCCATTAGTCCCATATTCTATACTAACCTCTCTAGATCTTTAGATTGTAGCTTGGTTATCATCTATTTAATAGCTAACATCTACATTTAAGTGAATATATACCATATTTATCATTCTGAGTCTGGGTTACCTCACTCAGGATTTTTTTCTAGGTCCATCCATTTGCCTGAAAATTTCGTGATTCCATTTTATTTAACAGTTAAGTAATACTCCGTTGTGTAAATATATCACATTTTCATTATCCATTTTCCTATGGAGAAACATCTAGGTTGTTTCCAGTTTCTGACTACTATAAATAAAGCAGCAATGAACATGGTTAAACAAGTGTCCTTGTAGTAGGATGAAGTGTCCTTTGGGTATATACCCATGAGTGGTATAGATGGATCTTGAGATAGATCAATTACCAACTTTCAGAGAAACTGCCATACTGATTTCCAAAGCAGCTGTACAAGTTTGGGTTGATGGTCTCTTTAAATCTACCATCTTGCCAGCATGAGCTGTTACTTATATTATTGATCTTGGTGGCCATTCTGACAGGTATAAGATGGAATCTCAAAGTTGTTTTGATTTTCATTTCCCTGATGGCTAAGGATGTTGAACATTTCTTTAAGTGTTTCTCAGGCATTTGAGTTTCCTCTGTTGAAAATTCTGTTTAGATCTGTACACCATTTTTTAAATTAGGTTATCTGGTTTTGGTGTATCTAGTTTCTTGAGTTCTTCATGTGTTCTGGATGTTAGTCCTCTATCAAATGTGAAGTTGGTGACAATTTTTTCCCATTCTGTAGGCTGCTGCCTTGCCTTATTGACCATGTCCTTTCCTTACAGAAGCTTCTCAGTTTCATGATGTCCCATTTATTAATTGTTGATCTTAGTATCTGTGTTGTTGATGTTCTGTTAGGGAGTCTTTTCCTGTGCCAATGAGGTCAAGGTTATTCCCACTTTCTATTCTATCAGGACCAGTGTATCTGGTGCTATCTTGAGGGCTTTGATCCATCCATTAGTTTTATGTTTTTTGTTTGTTTGTTTTGCAGAGTGATCAGGATGGATCTATTTGCAATCTTCCATATGTCAACATCCAACTTTATCAGCACCAGTCATTGAAGATACTGTCTTTATGGACATCTTGTTCTTTAGGTTAGGAAATTTGTCTTCTATGATTGTTGAAAATATTTTCTGTGCCTTTGACCTAGGTTTCTTTTCCATCCTCTATTTCTATTATCCTTAGATTTGATCTTTTCACAGTGTCCCAAATTCTTGGATGTTTTGTGTCAGGAGCTTTTTGGATTTAACATTTTATTTAATCCATGTATTTATTTATTCTCTCTTATCTTTAATGCCTGATATTTTCTCTTCCATCTCTTGTATTCTATTGGTGAAACTTGCCTGTGGTGGTGATATATTGTGTCCCCCAAAATATTGTGCACCCTGGTGGGGGGACACAATATATCACCACACTTGCCTCTATAGTTCCTGTTCAAATTCCTAAATTTTTTGTTTCCAGAAATCTCTCAGTTTGAGTTTTACTGGTTCTATTTACATTTTCAGGTCTTGAATAGCTTTATTAATTTTATTCAATTGTTGGTTTGTGTTTTCCTGGATTTCTTTAAGGGATTTATTCATTTCCTCTTTAGTGGCCTCTATTATCTTCATACAGGCTATTTTAAAGTCTTTTTCTTGTACTTTAGCTGTGTTGGAATTTTCAGGGTCTGCTGTGGTAGGGTTGCTATGCTCTTGTGGAGACATACTGCCCTGTTATTAATTGCACTTTTTACACTAGGATCTAGGTATCTGGGATCAGGATGAATATGGGTCTAGATACTGATTTTTTTTTTCTTTGTTGGGTGTGTGTTTTGTTTCTTGGTTTCTGTTTCCTCTCTGGATTTTAGGAGAGTGTGATGGCTGTATGCTGCCTGGTTGAACATTTTCTGTGGACCTGACCAGTATGGTCACTGGGGGTTCTAGGTAAAATGTGTTTCTAGGTATTGTGAGCTGACACTTAGGAATGGGGATAGGCTAGGGGTCTGTAGTAGTTCACAGGAGGGAGGAGATCAGAGTGTCCAACCAGGATCTACTTAGTCTCCTTGGAATAGAGGTAGACAGTGAAGAGAGGTCCCCCCAGAATGTCTACTAGAGCACTGGGGATTGGCTCTGTCTCTCTAGCCTGCTCACTTGTGTGTTCACAGGGAATGCTTGCTGGCTTTGGAGGCTGGGATAATGGGATGAGTTGGGGGAAGGAAGGTTAGAGGAGAGAATCTTTGTGATCCATTGGAGATGAAGTCAGAGAGGAAATAGAGACCACAGCAGTTGTTCTCTAGTCGATGTCTTAAATACTGCAGGTTACTTGGGATGGGTGGGAAAAGTCACTGTATGCCTTCTTCACAGTGCCTTTATTCTTGGGGCAAGGAGAGTCTAAATACATGTTTAACCACCTCATTATGTGAGTATACTCTTCAGTATGAAAATTCTATGTCCAGGGTTCTGAACTAAGTCCAGGGTACTGAGCTAAGTCCAGGATACTGAACTACAATGCATGTTTTTGTTAGAATTAACAGTTTTAAGATTATTCTATGGCAGTGTTTGAAGCTGTTTTAGTAAATGTTTACATGTAAAAAAAATTTAGTTGAAATTTCACAGAATATTCTAGTCATTTTTTTTTTAAAATACACAAAGCAATATCAGCTCCTCAATTGACACCAGGACACTGGTAACTCCCACACTGGATCTTGTAACCTAAGATACTTATGGATACCCTTGCAATGAATGCTCATAAATCATTAATGTAGATAGTTATTCCTAGTTGATGGAGGCTGTCATTTGACCATCCATAAAGCCATGGTCAGTGCTCCATCAGGCTTCTCCTGATGAACCGTGAAGAAGGGAAAAATTCCCCCATTCAGGGCTTAGAAGAGCAGTTCCAGAGGACCATGCTCTCTCTTGTGAGTTTCTACCATAGTCAGAGCCTTCTCCTGATACTGTGTGACAGTCAAGGTCTCCAACTTGGGTCAAGTTTACATTCATTTCCAGGCTGTTTCACAGACCATGTCTCTCTCACTGCTGCATCCCAGCCCCAGGCCCCCCCCCCCCCCCGCATCTGCTCCTGCTCCCCATGGCCCGCGTTCGCACACTTCCCTCGTTCCACAGATGCTGGCTCAGTGGCTCCTGAATGCCAGGTGTGATCGTGGGTCTAGATAATGAGGGCTTAGCCATGATCATGAGAGATAAGAATCCAGCTTCATTTTAGTCCATTCCCAAGTCCCCCCATCCTTGTCCTCCCACAGAAGCTCCCATTTAAGATTCCCCAGTTTCTTACAAAGTGGTCCCGACATGCCAGTGGAAGGAGCATCATCAATGTGAAATTAAGTTGGAGGAAGGTGGCATTTTCAAATCCACCATCTCATTTTTAGTTTAAATCTTTTATGACGCTCTATAAAGTACCCGGCCCTTTGTGTGTTTGTTGGTTATTACATATTTTATTGTGTGTTCTACCTACAATAATTTTCTAGTATTTTAGAATAAATGCACCCATATCTTATAAAACAAATGAAATTTTCTTTAATACATGTTTTGGAACTTCATGTGTGTGACTTTTAGGAGTAAGGTTCTTTTTTTTCTCTCCACAATGAAATCAATCAATAAAGTTAAGTCCATTTAATTTTTTTTATGAAACCTAGAACTCCAGAAACCATCCCACACCCATCAGCAGTTTCCAGTGTTATTTTTGGTTTGCCCAGTGTTCATTTCATTGTGAATGAGATTAAGCAGTCATTCATCCCTGACATGTGTGGCATTTGCCTCTGTTGTCTGTGCACAGCATCAGTTGTCTCTGAGCATGTTCTTGTCTTCACATTTGATATCCCTGTGCTCCATAGCACATAAAGTAACCCATACCTCCCACCTCTTTAGACTCCGAACTATACTGATGGTGTTCCAGGAAACATGCAAATTATCGCGTTCTTTCTCAATTCATTGACCTTTAAAAATTTAAAACCAAACCCTCCAATTTTTCTGCTGCTGCTTCTTTTAACTTTGTTTATAATTTTGAACTTTGAAATTGTGTGTGGGGGGGGAGGGGAGGTCTTATTTCTTGAACAGTTCAGGGTTTACATTTCAACTTTTCATTAAACTGTGATTTTACTTTATTAAGGACAAGCGTGGGTTGTATTTTTCACGCATCAAGCTGGTGCTCTCAGACATGCTAGTTTATCAAATGTTACTCTTCCATTCACACCAAGGTAGACCCCATGATGGTGGAGGTTCTTCACCTCCTTATGTCTGTGCCATGGCGAACAATAAACTATTCATAGGATGAGTGTTTATGCAATTGTATAATTAATTGTCTGAGTTGTGGAATTGTTGTCCTGTCAGTGAGGCTCTGTGGTCTCAACAGTTTCCAGCTGAGCTGAAAAGCTCCCCCTTTGTGTGCTAATGGGCTTTGCATTGTGCACTTGAACACTGCTGCTCCTAAGATGTTGATGTGTACCTCGTATGAAATGAGTGTCACCATGAGAACTATGGGGGGTTTGAGTTAATTTTTATGGATTTGTTTTTGCAGTTGTAACTCACAACTGTCTACCCCTTCAACCCCACTGCTCATTCGATTTGAGGAAGTGTCTAGGATATGTTGGGGAAGTCACAGCATGCTGGGTAAACATCTCAAACAGTGATACTGTCTGTGACATCATTCACAAAAATACTTTCCCATTGCCCTTTCTGACCCTTGTATCCCATGAATAGAGAGGGTTTAACAGTGTCTGCCTGCTGCCCCGGGTTCAAGACTCTGAAAGAACTGGAGCATCTCTAATATCCAAAATGCCCTTCATTTTCACAAAATTCCCAGCAATCCCAGAACTACTTTTCCCCAGGAACCCACACACTCCTGAACTGCTCCTGAGTCTCTATATTAGTTCAACCTTCTCTTAGCACTTTAGGACATTCCTGGCTGTCATCTCCTACCCTCACCCTCTTCAAGGTTCCTTCCACTCCAGAGATGCACCCCGTGCATGCACACCCCACACATTACCACTTTCCTTGGCTTCATAGTTCTGAAAATTCTTCTAACACACTACTTCATCTCTCTTTTTCCCATTGGGTCCTGACATGTTGCTTAGCAACAGGAAGCTCCATAGAAAGGGCTTCCCTAATGTCACAACCTGGTGACAGCAAGGCCACTGCCCAAAAAAACACACACTCTCTCTCAACAGCTACCAAAAGGGAGATGGGATTGCTCACTTCCCTTGAGGATTACCTGGGTAATTTACATAAGGTAATTAGAACTAGCGTTTATCAATACTAACATGTGGATATTCCATTCCTCATGTAACTCTGTTCCTACCCTCAGTATCTAGTCACTATGTTGCCATCTCCACAGCTGCTTTTCCAGAGTCCAGCCTACATCCTGGTGAACAGTACAGGCTCAATGGACACTCACACCCAACGAATTGCACTAGGTGATGTGATTCCTATTGGTGGCATTTTTCGTGAGCAGGGAAATATGATGAACTCTTATAATTGAGGAATACAGTAAATCTCTGGTGCTACAAATTAAAACAACTTACTGTGCCACTTGCTCAGACTAGTTGACTTGCAATGTTTAGCTGTAGTACATGTCTCACTAAGAATTAGCGAGGCCATTAAAAATAGTAAAATTATCTGTGTGTTAAACTAATGTCACAATTCAAAATCCTAGCTATGTGTTTTACAACTACAACTAATTCTACACTTGTTAGTAAATGTATCTCTCAATACTTTAGGGCTAGAATAGGTTAGTAAATAAAAATTTACCCCACTATGCTCAAATTTTCCATTAATCTAATAAAACACAGCAGTTGTAAATATATGGCTTATTTTATTAATTCTTTTGATGACTAATAATTGTGTGGGCTTGAATTTGATACTTCTTCTGAATTTTCTTTTTATCTTTTAAAATCATGTCAACTTATATAAGGAGAAATATTTACAAGCATTATTCTTAATTACATCTATAATTACAAATAGTTAGGTATATTGATAAACACATTTTCTGATTATCTAAATAAGGGCTTTCCTACACAGCCAAAAAGAAAAGGTGGGCTTGTGCTTGTTGTCAATGGTGTGAGGGCACTCTTTGGAGATCAGGAAGACAAAATGCCTGCTTTGGATTTCCAACACTTCAGAGTCTTCTCTGGATATAATCGTACTATGAAATAAGTATCCCGTTTCATTTCTACATGTTTCCAATGGTGTGCTTATGTCTTGATATATTTCTTTGTAAAATTACCCAGTCCTCCAAGAAAGAAAGAAATGAAAGTTGGCAATCTTTTAAATTGGTTTTACTTTCATGGCAAAGTACCAAAGAGTGTTAATAAATGGACTGCTTCAATGATCATTCCTTAAAGTTTAGATAAAATATTGTGAAACCATGCACCAGATGGACCAAGTCTGAAACTCACTCACCTGCTTGTCATTTTAGAAGTAAAACAAAAATCTCCAAAATCTAAGTTAGAACTTCTTTTGAAAACACATTTAAATAGTTCTATTGAAGATGGCCATTTGGTCATCTCCTGGTAAGTCATGGCTTTTGTCCTAGTTAGGATTGCTGCTATGATAAAACCCTGGAAAGGAGGATAAAGGATAAAGCATTGTAAGGGAGTAAAGAGTTTGTTTGGCTTATACATCCTGGTCACATTGATCACTGAGGGAAGACAGGGCAGGAATTCAAACAGGAGCAGAGGCAGGGACATGGAGGAATGCTGCCTACTGGTCCACTCTCATGGTTTTCTTACTTTGTTTTCTTACATAACCCAGGAACCCCTGCCCAGATCCACCTGCCCAATCTGATGGAGGCAGTCCCTCAGTTGACAATCCCTCTTCCCTGATGACTCCAGCTTGTGTCAAATTGACGGATACTAACCAGCCTAGCTTCCAATCTTTGAAAAATGTCAAAGCATGTGACACTCCCCCACTTCTAGTGACTGTTCCCCGCATAACAGAGCACTAGGATGTTTCCATCACTTTTTGATGACTTAATAGGTTTCAAAAGAGCTAATTTTTGCACTCTTCAGAATGGCATTAATTGTCGAAAGCAGAGCTGCTTTGATGAATGTCAAGCCTTAAAAATCACCTAAAAATGTCCCAGGTGCTTAGTGATAATCAAAATGGAGCAAAACTAAGAAAGAACAAATGCAATTTACCTTACAGCCAGAAATACCAACTTTAAACTCAGACCCAGGTGGATATTTGCATGTCTAATGTACATGTTTTTGTTTTGTTTTGTGTGGTTTTGACACTAGGTCTCATGTTGTCCATGCTGATCTTTTACTCTGAATCCTTTTACCTCCACTTCCCAAAAGCTGGGATGACACGTGAACCACACACCTGGTGCTAACACATACTCTGGGTCTGTCTTACATAGGCAGTTGTGGAACTAGGTGCCCAACAACACTCAATCATCTAACAAACATCTGTGTCATTTTGCTGTTCTCCTGCCTCATGAAATACTCATGTTTTATGATTATCTGTATGCAGGGCACTGCCTGGCTCCTTACTGTGGGTAGGTACAGCATTATAAAATTACTCCCTGGCTCTATACTGTTGGGGGGGGGGTCTTCTGAAAGCAACTTTGCTTCTTTTCAATTCTGTAACCAAATTTCTGCAGGTTTCCAGAACTGATGACAACTATTGCAATACTTGTTTTCAGTGGTCACTATAAATTAAATTTAATAGCACACACACACAATCACACAAGTGCCCTATGCGTGAAGGGTCTCACACACCTGAGGTCAGTGTCAGGTGAGGGTGAGCCTCTGCAAACGTAATCCAAGCAGCTTGGTTAACTAAGCACCTAAACCCACAGGGTCCATGGTGCCTTCTCTGCTGCAGATCTCCTTCCTTCTCTTTTTTTAAACCTTCCGGAGCTGAGGACTGAACCCAGGGCCTTGTGCTTGCTAGGCAAGTGCTCTACCACTGAGCTAAATCCCCAACCCCTGTGTCCTTCCTTCAAAGCAGCCATCAGCATCTTTGTTCACTGCCCACAGCCAGCCTTGCAGGGCTAACTTATTAAGAGAGGAATTATCCCAGCAGCCACTTGCCCACCTTTCCAGGAGGCAGAGGAAAGGTCAGAGAAGCAATTTGCTGCTGATGGAAGTCAAGGTAATGGTGGGCTTGGCTAATCTTAGCAGCAGACAGTTCATCTCTAAAGGACGGGAAAGTCCTTGGAGACTTGTTGGGTTTGGGGCGGGGCGTTCTTTTGCACCTCTCCTTCTTTGCTTTTTCTTACAAATATGTAGGGTATGTGTACCCGGAAGTCTGTCTATCCCTGTACACATGGGTACACATGTATGAGTGCATATGGACATGTGGGGCCAGAGGTTTACATCAGGAATCTTCTCTCCAACAGAGCTACCATTTATGTCTAGACAACCAGCTTCCCTTAGAGATCACCCCCCTTGCCTTCTGGAGCTGGAATTGCAGGTGTACCAGCACACTCCTGATATTGAGGCTTAGAGGATCAGAACTCTGGTTCTCTTGCTTACCTAGCAAGTACTTTCAACTGCCGAGACATCTCATGAGCTTTCTTGGATTTTTCACTTTGTTTAAATATAGTCCTTAGATTATTTAGGGGTACCATTAGCTGCCATGTAGTGAAGTCTCAATGCCTTGAATTACTTAATTGAGGGAAATGGGGAGGCACACAATCATAAGCAGTCAGGTCGAAGTGACAGATGGTACATATAATACCAAAGAGCTAAGAAACTATGTGGGGTTTGTTTTATGCACATTATTTCAGTTGCTTTCAAAACCACACCATTCCATGAAACATGCAGTTACGTCCTTTGTATGCTAAGAAAAGTGACCTTGCTTTCTAGATGAAGCCACTCCCTTTCCTTGTCCCTTCTCTCTTTAAACTTTGCTTTCTTTCATTTTCTTACACCTGTCCGTCTTCCTTGCTGGTAGTATGTCTGTTTCAACACTGTCAATATCCCCTGAGATAGATGGATCCATGTGTCTGAATGACAGTACACTGCCTATGAGATGACCCATATACTAGGTCTGCAGCTCTCCTCGCCCCTGTTATCATATCATAGCCTGCAGCCATATGCATATATGGGAAGATTATTAGACACACACATTGAATATATATACATATATATATATGAGATATACTTTACTTTATATGTGTGTATATTTTGATTGCATGTATATCTGTGTACCATGTGCATGCCAGGGACCCTCAGTGGTCAGAAAAGGGTATCAGATCACTTGAAACTCTATGTACAGAAGTTTGTGAGCTACCATATGGGTTCTAGGAACCCAATCTTGGAACCTCCAAATGAGCCACAAGTACTCTTAACCACTGGGCCATTTCTCCAGCCCCAGGGCCCATACAACTAAGTGAATATGAACTTCGGAATCTTCGTTTCTGAGCAATCTTTATATAACTATAGATTATAAATAGCTTCTCTATATTGAAACAAACCTTCACAATTTTGTGATAATTAATTACATTTCAGTCAAGTCTATATTATCTGTCATTTCCTTTTGGTTTTTCCATTTTCATCTTGAGTATAAAGAGAAAAAATGAATTATTTGGCAGTGTCTTTAAGTTCTGGATAAAAGTGAACGCACGGTGTGCTGGAGAGTTTGATGTCAACTTGACACAAGCTAGAGTTATCTGAAAGGAGGAAACTCAATTAAGAAAATGTCTCTATAAGATCTGGCCAAAGGGCATCTTCTTAACTAGTGATTGATGGGGAGGGCCCCGCCCATTTGGAGTGGTGCCTTCCCTGGCTGGTGGGCCTGGGTTCACTCAAAAATCAGGCTGAGTAGGCCGTGAGGGACAAGCCAGTGAGTAAAACCCCTCCATGGCCTCCGCATCAGCTCCTGCCCTGCTTGAGTTCCGCCCTGACTTCCTTTGATGATGAACTACAATGCAGAAGTGTAAGCCAGATGAACCCTTTCCTCACGAGCCTGCTTTTTGGTCGTGGCGTTTTGTTTCATTGCTGCAATAGAAACCCTAACTAAGTCACATGGTCCCCTCACTTTGTGCTAAGTGAAATAAAAATTAACAAGCAGGGCTCCCCTGTCCCCTGGGGGACCTGTGCCATCTCTGTCCCCTCAGACTCCTCAGTTTTACACAGTGGTCACTTAGCTACCCTGTTGGGAGGGAAGCCGATTCTCTCTCTGGAGAAACAGAGGTCCTTTGTGTTGAGGTTCGCACCAGTTTGGGTGGGAATGTTTCTCTCCTCACTGGTCCCGTTGGTCTTGATGCCATGCTCCTCCTTCCAGTTAATGGCCGGGAGAGACACAGTCTAGGTGAGCCACTGGAAACCCTGGGTGTTCCTGCTCTGGGCAATCTCCATGGATACTTTCATCCATAGGCTCAACCCACTGCAAACAACACCTCCTGGGTGCGTCATTTCGGAGAGATGCACCCTCAGGTCTTAGCTATTAAATATCCAGTGCTAGCTTGCTGTAGCTGCTGCTTCAGCCTCCAGTGTGTGGCATGGGTTGTTTGAAATCTAGTCGTGGCGGTGTCATTCATTAAATGTCACACATGTGGTAGTTTGACCCTGCTTGCTCCTTAGCCCACTGACAACAAACCCAACCTAACACCATGCAACTGCACCCTACTTTTGCTAGTTCCCACGCAGGCCAGAGATAGTGGGTCCTCCAGAGCTGGAGTTACAGGGGCTATGTAGGTGCTGTGAACCAAACTTGAGCATTACTTACACTTAACTGCTTAACTGCTGGGTCATCTCTCTGGCCCCCTCATTTTTTTTTCAACACTACAGGAACCTGTGAACCTCAACCTCGGCAAAGCCATAGTTCCATGCGTCCTCTCTTGTCCTCCCCACGCTGAGCCACTGATGAAGCCATTTGCCTTCAAAAGTTTCTGTGGTTTCTCTCTGGCATCTGGACCTTTCCAGGAGGGCTGCAATAAACAGCACCCCATGCTGAGCTGAGGGACCTTGCCTCTGTTAATGCTTTCAGAGAAGAGAGGCAATTGTGACTTGTATGTGTGTGTTTGTGAGAGAGAGAGAGAGAGAGAGAGAGAGAGAGAGAGAGAGAGAGAGAGAGAGAGAGAGAGATTAGAAGAGCAGGCTGGTACAGATAAGAGAAACAAACCCCGAAATGATGAATGGGCTTCAGAGCCTCCGTGTTCAATTCCCCAGTTTCTAGTCTCCTAGTCAGGGTTTGAGTCTCAAGTCTGCAGTGAAATGTGTCATAGGATGGCGAGTGTGCCAGGGACATGATGTAAACGTTTTCTTCCTGGAATGACCGATCCATTCCCACAAGACTTTAAATCATGCTCACCGTCCCCTCTCGCCGCTCCCTTGATAATGTATCCTCTCTTTCTTCTGTCCATTAATATTTTCCTCTCCTATTATTTATCATTGTGGTCTATGGCTGTTGTTTAACTTTCTGAGGCTATTTATGCCATTCGCGTGAGTAATGCTGCATAAAGTAAAGGGGTAAACTCTGCACCATAGATTAAGGAAGCCTTCTTTATAATCTGATTAATTGTAAGTGAAGACTCCTTCGATAATAAATTACTACAGAATGTGCTTCGTCCTGTGTTGTGGAGACATGTAACTCATCAATAGTTCCCCACACTTCGCTTCAATCAGCATTTTCTACTAAGTTGCTTTACTGTCTATGACATGCTTTCAAATTTTTCCTCGGCAAGATCATAAAATTCTTTCTTCAAGGAAAACGATTTAGTATTTTAATCTTAAATATTGCATCTAAGTGGCAGTAAATAAAAGTTAATAGAAATTTTCTAATTATTTTGGTCATCTCTAGGCAGGCCATTTTGTTTTGTAAATCAAACTGTATCTTTAATTAGGAAAAAAGTTGATGTGAAATATTACACAAAAGACAGATTTACAAAGTGTAAAGTCCAAACCTGAATTCTAATTTTAATGGAATGTGCATTAGAAGTTCCTCATGTGCAAGCGTTGGTGCTTTTGTGGAGAGGAATAGCAGAAGCCACCTGCATGCCCCCGGGGCCTGTGTACACAACAGTGTGGATCTGACCTTGGGAGCACACTGCACATTTTGAAGGATTCACATGCACAGGCAGGATGCAATGGTAATTTACCCCAAGCCTGAGACTGTGTACAGTCATTAGTACCTTTCTCCACATGCTTCCAGTATGCCCTAACTTGGCTACCACCCTCTGAAAAACTGCTGAGCAATTGGACCCCTTTATCCCACAGTTAGGGAAGGTATAGGCATGGAGCCACTCATGGCGTCCCTGTGTCCCTTTCCAGTGTCCTTGACACTGTTTCCAGTGCCAGAGGGCCACCCTGCACTAAGTATCAACACAACTGAGTTCCACCGTGCTTATTCTACCTCCATTGTCACTCCAGAAGACACTGGGAGCCAGGTGACAACTTGAAAGCTTTTCTCGGCCTGTCCAGCCTCACTTACTTACTGTCAGCCAGCTCAGACTGGGAGTGAGTAAGCCTGAGTAGGACCCTCTGGGGTCCAGGATCTGTCTAAGCATGGGGCAAGCAGAAGGCTCTTGCATTTGGGATGTTTAAAGAATACTGTGAGTGCAAGCCAAGAGTACCCCATGTTGTGATCTTTTTAAAACCCCTCCCTGACATTTTAGAATGCATCCTCAGACTCGGGGCCAGCTATCACTGTGCCCACACCTGCTGGTGAAGGCCCTTGCAGGGGAGCAATTTTCTTAATGGGGACTTTCTTGATTTTGCAACTTTGTAAGGTTCTGACTCTGAACTGGTGGAACTTCAATAAAAAGATCAGTTTAGCTGAGTTAAAAGTGAGCAGGACTTACCGGAAGACTCATGATAATGAATATTCAGTAGCACTCCTGGCAAGGTTCTGGCAACAAACGCTCTCATTAGCCACTCCAATCGCTGCATGGAGATGTATTTAAGGGCCTTATTTTCTCCTGAATTTCAAGTATAAAGGCCTAAATCCAGAACTATAGTGTTTTTTTAAAAAAACATTTCTACATAGGTGAAGTGAACAGTCTTTCCCCAATTCTAAATGTTATTCATTTCTACACAGTAGAGGTTACAAGCAGGTATGTAACTGTGCATAGAAATTGAGCCTCCAGCAGAGCAGAGAACTACTAACCATAGGAGGACCAGGCATCAGAGATGGGGCAGCCCGGAGGAGGCGGCAGAGGGGGCAGATGGCTGACCAGCAGCGAGGATTTGTGACTTGAATAGTATTGATTTTTCTCCTTTCATTCTTATGCACTTTCAAGTTTTAAAAATTAATGCTTTTAATTTTCTTTTTACATTTAAACTTTTAATGGCCATATAAAACAGTGCAGATTACAAATACAATATAGAGACAGCTTAATGGGAGCGTTTTAGAGCATTTTCTTTCTTTCTTTTTTTCAAAATAAAATACTCTGAAACTGAAAGAGACCGAAGTGCTGGTGTTGACAGCAAGTCCAGCCTCCGAGGTTCTTAATGTGAAAGATCTTTCCAACCAGGCAGAAGCAGCCTCTTCCAAGCCGCATATTGATCTATGCCAGGACAGTCTCCCAGGCTAGTAAACTGTATTTTAATTAATATTTCGTTTTAGAATTATGGCACAGAGAGCTACATGCTTCTCTGATAAAAGACTTAACAAAAATCTGCTGAGCTTTGTGTTTTCCTGAAAGCAATGCACACCTCATAGCCCCTTGAAAAGCACTTGGCAGCCTGGAATTGTAGTGGGTAGCCATTCCAGCTTTGATCTGGAAGTTCCAACCCCATTGAGGCTTCCGCAACTGTCACACCTACAAGGTGGGGCCAAGGGAGGCACCGAGAGACCCGAGATCTGAATGGACGAGCTCTCTCTGTTCCTGGACCCTAGACGGTGGAGGTTGACTGAGCAGAGCTCCAGAGAACACTGCTGGACTGTGATACACCTTCCCCAGACCCTGCGACCCACCTTTCCCTTCATTTGTAAGTTACCCACTAAATAAATCTTCCTTTTAACTACGTGGAGTGGCCTTAATAATTTCACCAATATCTGGTGCCCAATGTGGGGCTCGCACCCACGACCTGAGATTAAGAGTCTCATGCTCTACCGACTGAGCAGGTGGCTGCCGAAGATGGCGGAGGCCATCTTCTGGGCCACCTGGTGGCCACTGTGGCCAAGCAGGTACTGCTGGGCTGGAAGGTGGTGGTTGTATGCTGTGAGGGCATCAACATTTCTGGAAATTTCTACAGAAACAAGCTAAAGTACCTGGCATTTCTCCAAAAGCGGATGAACACTAACCCCTCTCAAGGACCCTACCACTTCCAAGCCCCGAGCCACATTTTTTGGCGCACTGTGTGAGGCATGCTACTTTATAAGACCAAGCGAGGTTAGGCTGCCCTGGAACGCCTCAGGGTGTTGGATGGGATCCCTCCACCCTATGACAAGAAAAAATGGATGGTGGTCCTTGCTACCCTCAAGGTTGTGCAGCTGAAGCCTACCAGAAAGTTTGCTTACCTGGGACATCTAGCTCATGAGGTCGGGTGGAAGTACTAGGCAGTAATAGCCACTCTGGAGGAGAAACGGAAGGAAAAGGCCAAGATCTACTATCAGAAGAAGCAGCAGCTTTTGTGGCTACGGAAACAGGCAGAAAAGAACATGGAGAAGAAAATCAGCAAGTTCACAGAGGTCCTCAAGACCAATGGACTCCTGGTGTGAGCCCAATAAAGACTATTTGCTTTAAAAAAAAAGGGGGGGGGGCTGAGCAAAGGTATTTAAGAATTTATATTTATTGGCCAGGCGGTGGTGACACACGACTTTAATCCCAGCACTCGGGAGGCAGAGCCAGGTGGATCTCTGTGAGTTCGAGGCCAGCCTGGGCTACCAAGTGAGCTCCAGGAAAGGCACAAAGCTACGCAGAGAAACCCTGTCTCGAAAAACCAAAAAAAAAAAAAAAAAAAAAAAAAAGGGCTGGAGAGATTACTCAGAGGTTAAGAGCACCAACTGCTCTTCCAGTTCAATTCCCAGAACCCACATGGTGGCTCACAACCATCTGTAATATTTTTATATTCCTGTTTAAGATATTTTGTATATTGATACAAATACAAAACTATATTTGTTATAATGTACATATATTTCTACTCATTTGAAATATTTGTATATTGATACAAATGTAAATTTATATCTGTCATACTTTATGTATGTTCTACTTCTGTTTAGGATATTCAGTATATTGATATATATTTAAGATTATTGTCATATTGCATATCACACTATATATTCCTACCTCTGTTATAAATATCTTGTGCATTGTCACAATTTTGAGGTCATTGTTCTTTACCATATATTTGCTTATAGACTGTTTACTTTGTTTGCATGAAGCCTTAGTCCTTAGGTTATTTAGGTAGATAAAACTTACAGATTTATAGTCACCTATGCTTGTCATCTTATAGTTATATTAGTTAGGTTATCCAGATTTACAGATACATAGGTCAGATGGACAGGTAATCTTCAAACACTTCATAGACCTAGAGAATATGGCCTTTAAATAACTTAGAATTCTGTTGATGTGAGACACAATTGCTCCTGGCTGCACCAATTTGATCCTGAGAGAATGTTGGGCTTCTAAGACATTTCCATTTGGAAATTTGTCTTGGCACAAAATGGCGTACTGGGCAAAGAACTGCCCTTGCCTTGATGGCTGACAGTACAAATGCAATGCTGTCCTTTCTGGACAAGCGGGACACAAGGAAAGCGAACACTGTACTCTGCCAAAACAGGGTTAGATGGTCTTTCAGAATTCCTGCTTCTGAAAATGGTCTGTCTGATACTCTAGGTCTGTAGCCAATTTGAATGCACCAACAATGCTGAGAAACATTAGGTGACTGTCCAGGCTGCCAGCTGTCTCGGTCTACTCTTGCAAGATTCCTGAAAGTTGCTTGCATCCATCTACCATTTCTCAGGTACCATTATATTCCTTCTCAGGTCTTTGATGGGATTGAAGACTAGCAGTTATAGTTACAACTTAGATATCTTAGATAGAACATATTAAGTATTAGATTCAAGTTCTTTAGGATAGGACACCTTTTGGAATGATCTTTGTAACATGCCATTTACCTATGCTCTATACTTCTCTGGATTTTAGTATGTGTTTCTTGCTTGATATTGTTTGCATTGGTTGTAGTTGCATCTTATCTAGGTCATTATCCCTCATTATTCCTGGACAATATTTGATAACCATTCCTTTGTATATAGTCTTGTATTAGGTTAGAACCTTCTTATTTAGACAAAAAGGGGGAGATGTAGTGGATAGCCTTTCCAGCTTTGATCTGGAAGTTCCAACCCCCATTGAGGCTTCTGCAACTATCACGCCTACAAGGCAGGGCCAAGGGAGGTGCTGAGAGACCCGAGATCTGGATGGGCCAGCACGCTCTCTGTTCCTGGACCCTAGACGGTGGAGGTTGACCAAGCAGAGCTCCAGAGAACACCGCTGGACTGCAATACACCTTCCCCAGACCTGGGACCTACCTAACCCTTCATTTGTAAGTTACCCACTAAATAAATCTTTCTTTTAACTACATGAAGTGGCCTTAATAATTTCACCAATATGGAATCCCATTGCTAACACATCCTTCCTACTAGCTTGTGCTTCTTCACTCTGTACTGAAGGGTGTCTGGACACATGTAGGTATATACTTACTTAGGAAAGCCAGCCATGGAGGCCTAGATGTCGACCACCCGGGTACAACTTGGTCACAGCCATGTGATGACAAAGGTCTACGTAGGTACCTTTAATGATCTATTTGCTTTGAGAATTTAAAACTACCAAAACCACATTTGCTTTTCTACAAAGGCTCCACTACTGGCGGCATTTTCCTGCGAAATGTAGAAAGCTGATTGTGTTCTGTGGCTGGCAAAGCATAGTCAGCTCTGACTGGCTAACGCCTCTTCATAGTTTTCTTGTTTGTTTTTTTTTTAATTTTTTTTTTATTTAGGTACTTCGGATATTAAGTAAATTTTATGATTAAGTTTCTTTTAAATTAGGTAACTACCATGTACAAAGTCTGACTTTCTCATTGCTTCACAGGCAGTAACTTATCCATTCCTTAAGACAGAGCCTGTATCTAACTTTGTTCCCATTTTATACAGAAGGAGAATGACATGCAGGGGCTGAGGAGGAAAGCTGAGACTATGTCACTGTGAAAATTCGAAGCCAGAGGTAATGACATTCTCATTCAGGGATCTTTGGAGAGGGAAGGAAACAGAGAGTGAGAGAATAGGTAGATAGATGGTAGAAGGTAGATGAGAGACAGACAAACACATACAAACATGCGTAGAAATTTAAAGAGATCTATTTGGGGAACTAAGCAATACTATCATGGAGGAAGACCACAGCAGGCCATCTGCAGTCTGGGGGACTCAATGATACCGAGAGCATGCATTAGTCCACACGAAGAGGCCATGGAACTACAGAAGCCAATGGGATAACCTGAAAACTTGGGAGAGCATTTGCATGTGTTTAAAGATATCAGAATCTGGACTTTTGGTGTCAATAGATGGGAAAGGAAAGTGACAGCTGAAGGCTACAAGAGGAAAGGCAGTGCTTGTGTGTCAAGATCAAGGGACAATGAAGAGTGGGAACATGGGAAGAAGAACACAGAGTTGAAGGCCTTTTGGGATGGTGCTCTCAGGACTCTATTGTGTAGCATGGATTTCATCGTCTCAGAAACTAATAAGCCACTTGACCAATGCCGGGCCTTATGGGAGCAAGTTCCAGGGCTCTAAGGAGTCTGGCATACTAGATAGCTGGATCCTCACTCAGAGCTTCTGGGGTAAAATCAGGACACCTTCATGGAGTTTCTGGGTGTATTTCCAGCTTCCTGATTGGTGGAATTCATTCTTCAGATCTCAGTGTCTCATTGGCCATCTGTCTGACATGGTTCTCATCCCTGTATACATACATCCTCACATATATCCATATACATCCCACAACGCGTTCACATGATTTTTTTTCCAAGGGACTGCTAGGAGCTTCTACTTTGAGCTCTTCTTCCCTGCACAGGCTCTGGGGACTGTATTAGCTTCACCCAGGTAATGTCCAAATTGTAAATTGACTTGATTTGGCCTTGAGTCTTATCTATCAGAGCTCTCTCCAGAAGTTCCTAGGTCAATATCTGATTGGTTAACTTGCGGACAGGAACACTGAGTGCACCAGAGAGCAGTTTCAAGGGCTTTGGGCTCCTCCAACCCCTGCCTCTTCTGGCCAGTGCATGGGACATGTTGCCATCTTTGTCTCAGGCCACACGATTGGAGCATCTGCTAGACCTGCTTCCTAGCTTCTCTCCTGAAAGTTGCTTGCATCTGTCTCCCATTTCCCAGGTAATAGTGTATCCTTCTGGGGTCTTTGATGTAGTTGAACTAGATAGTTATAATTTCCTTAGTTATGATAAAAGATAAGTTAGATATGAAACCTTAGACTTACAAATATAGGAGAGATATGATATCTTCTTTAGTTCTGCCAAATACAAATAGACTAGATATTATAACTGTAACTCTTGCTTAATAATTGTTTTGTTATCTGTATTTTACTATGTGAAAATTAAAACCTTCCTTTTTGAAAAAACAGAAAAGAGGAAGTGTTGTGGGATGTCCTGTATGCTCTAAATATATGTTGCTAGATAAATGAAATGCTGATTGGCCAGTAGCCAGGCAGGAAGGATAGTGTAGGTGGGACAAGGAAAAAGGAGAATTCTGGGAGGTGGAAGGCTGAGGCAGAGAGATACTGCCAGCCACTGCCATGAGAAGTGAGAAGTAAGGTACCGGTAAGCCACGAGCCACGTGGCAACTTACAGACTAATAGAAATGGGTTAATTTGAGATGTAGGAACTAGATAGCAAGAAGCCTGCACCATCAGGCTGAACAGTTTAAATAATGTAAGCGTCTGTATGTTTATTTTATAAGTGGGCTGCAGGATTGCCGGGGCTTGGCGGGAGCTGGAGAGAAACTCTCCAGCTATATCCCCTTTCCTGAAGCTCCAGTGCTACTCCTCCATTTCTTCTTAAATAACATCTTTTATAAGCAACCAATGTAATACTGGAAGTCCTTTGTCCCAGGAATCCTATTTTCCAGGACTCTTTTGGGTCTTTGTGATGCTTAAATATTAGGCACTTGGAAGATAATCTGAGAGCATGTGTTGGGTTTCCATAAAGATGAGTAAAATACTGTCCAATAAATGGTGTCATTCACAACTATAACTTAGTTTGAGTGAGATGAAGACCTTCCCTGAATATATTCACTAGGTATTTGGGCTGTCCATGGTAGACATTGGAACCCACCACATCAGTGGAAAATTCGCATCATCTTCAGGTTTCTAAATATTTCCCACTACTACTTAGCCTCTGTCATGAACTTAGGACACATTGGTCCTGTGAGACACACAAAGATACTCTACCCCCATTGCACTGAAACTTGATGGGAAACAAGCCAAAATAGGGCAAAAGTTGTGAATTAAATATGGACCAACTTTTGTTCAGTTGCAGGCACTGCCTGCCAATCTGCCACATTTGCTACATCATTTTCAACAATGTATTTGTTAAGTAGATGCTACTTCACTGGTGTATACATTGGGGTCCAAGGAGATGAAGTAACTCACTTCAGTTTAGATTTGGACTTGACTGTGTTGGCTTCTGAGCTAGAAATCTTTGATTATCACTCTGCTCATTGATTCTGCTTTTTCATTTGAAAAATAATTGCTAATGATCCTACATGCACAGGGGTGTCCTGAGCATGAATTGGAGGATGTCAGTGTCAGAGACATGCAGTAATTGCAAAACAGCGCTTGTCATATCCCATCTGTCATAGCGTCTATCTAAAGCACATTTTGCCCAGGAAAAGGGTATGAGATTTCATAAATAGTACAATCTGTGTTAATGAAGATCCCGAGGGAGCAGGAAATCAATATATGACAGGCTTTTTTCATTATGAGATGATGCTTCTATTTGTGATATTTCATGGTGGACAGTTCGTTCAGTGCTCATCAGAGTTGGTAGAAAGGCCCTGTAGGATTGTGAATGCTTAAGACTCTTCATTAACTGGTAGAGAAAATCCTGCCACTGGGATCTAAACATGTGTCAGAAAATCTCTCACAAGATTAGGTCACCCTGTTGTTTTATTTTGTAACACTTGAGGTTTTCAGTATGATGGCTGAGGAGAGAAAGATGTCTACTCCTCTCATCAAGTAGAAAGGCATGCTATCACACTAGCCCAACAGTGCCTCAAAAAAATTAAAAAGCTCAACTTCTTACAATCTGAGCATCACCACATTTCTACATGCTTTTTAGAAGCCTCCAGTCATCCTCAGAAAAATGACCTTCTCCCTAAAACAGTTCTCTCTGCATATTCTGTCATAGCTAATGTCATTAACCATGTGCTCACCCAGCCATCTTGTTAGTGGGGTTTATTTCTCTTTTCACCTTATCTGCCTGCAAGGTTAAACACAAAACCTGCACATTTCATTTTCTAAGCAGTTCTTAAGTCTGGTTCATCTTCTAAGTCCATGTCATCACTGTCTTGAGTCAGGGTCTCACTAGTACCCATGGTTACCGAAACAATTGCTTTATTGATTGGAATGCCTTGGGTTTGGCGCCTAGATTCAGCCTCCACTGGCTTCTAGAAGAGATTCTTCAGAAATACAGTTGACCATAGCACTCCACTATTAGGCCACTCAGCACCCTCAACAGATCCCCTGGCATATTAAAAAAATAAAATAAAATAAAAGATTTGTTCAACAGTGCATTGAACATATGGAGGGAGATGGAGTGAATTTCAGCTGTGTGGATATTCAAGGCTCAGTTTACTTGTGGAAATACTGAACTTCAGAGAAAACTCAATGGTGGAGATCTAGGCTTGTTATTGCTCATTCACAGGAAGAAATTACAGCCACTACAATGGAGGTGAAGGCTGAAGAAGGTACAAGTGTCTCAGTTAAGAACAACTACTAGCAAATAATTCATTACTTGATTCTGAGCTACCATATTATAAACTTGTAAGTTTAGTTTTATATTCATAGGTAAATCACATATGTATCAACTCATTTGACTATTCCCATATGAGCTATTGCATATTCTGAAATATCTAATGAGTTGTCTAGGAGCTAGCTCATTATGAGGAATTGATAGAATCAAGACTTGCTTTCTGATGAGAGGAAGTGGTAGGATTTGGTGGACTGACAGTGTTTTTGTGAGTGCCATAGATGTTGGCCTTTCCATCACCTGGCCATTCAGAAGATCCACATCATTCCTGGCAACATGTACAGATAGTACCAAGATGAGCATGACCCTGCTCTCTTGGACTTATTATGAGGACAAAATGTATACAAGAGAAAATAAGACAACATTTGTTGTGGGTCATCACAAAAGTTTGGAGAAGAGACACTGGATCCTGGGAAGGAAGCAGTGTTGATAATAGAGGAAACAGCAATAGAGAAAAGCAACCTGTACATTTGTGAAGAGCTGACAATGTCCTTCTTCTCTTATGTTCATTAGCCATTGAACAAGTGCTTTCTAAGCAACTGTAATGAAGCTGGCATTCTAGGTGCTGGCAAACAAATATAAATGACTGTTGATATAAATATACTCTGAAAGCATTTAGATGCTGCCATGTAGAAGAGAATAAAATATCAGGTGATCATAATTGCTCAATAATTGTGAGCAGTGAAGTAAAAATAGCCATGTAAATAAGATAAGAGCTGAGGAAAGCACATTCAGTTTTATAAGCCCACCAAAGGTCTCAATGAAAGGAGAGCTTTCAGCAAATGTCCTGTCTTAGTTTTCCATTGTTGATCTAATGAGCGATCAGACCTGTTTTGCTCTAAAACAATAGAGATTGTTTATCTGAATGCTTTAGGTGTCAGGACTTGCCAGTGAACACTAAGCTAACAATTCAGTGTCCTGGGGGAGTGGGGGAGGGAATCACGCCCTCACCTTGCCCAGCTTCCATGGGCAACCTGCATTCCCTGCTTTATACCCCTTCCTTCACCTATACGCAGAATTTTACAAAGTTAAACTCACAGGAGTAGAGGACAGGTTGGCTGGTGGCTACCTGTGGGTGAAGAGGTGAGGGATGTAGGGGCGAGGGGCGTAGGAACTGGAGTTTGTTCACCAAAGGTACAAGGTTTCTCATAAACAGGAGGAGTGCTCTTAGCTTATGGCATAGCTAAGACTATGTGACTACAGTTAATAACATCATAGTATACTTCAAAATAACCAAGAAAGTATATTTCAAAAGTCTCCCGAAAAATTATAGGTTATCAAGATGATGGATATGTTAATTAGTGTGATTTAATCATTCCATATTGCACACATATATCAAAACATCATGACATCCTATAATGTATGTAATTTATGATGTGTCAAAAATAATGTAGGCATCTCTGCATCCAAAGGAGATTGGTTCCAGGAGCCCCTCTGGGTACCTACATCTGTAGGTGCCAAGGCTTGGCTATGAAATGGAACAACATTTGCATCTAGCATTACATGTTACCTTCTCAGGTGACACAATCTCCTGTATGTGCTGTAGAATAACCATTATACTAAGTACACAGACTCAAAGGACTGTATGTTTGTCCGTTCAGTCGTGGTATTCTTAAAATATGTTGGACTTACGGGTGGTTGAATCCATGGATGTGGAGGGGCATCCACTTTGAGGAGTTTTAGAAAGAGAACAGTTTTAAAAGTGGTAACAGGAGCCGGGCGGTGGTGGCGTACGCCTTTAATCCCAGCACGCGGGAGGCAGAGCCAGGCGGATCTCTGTGAGTTCGAGGCCAGCCTGGGCTACCAAGTGAGCTCCAGGAAAGGCGCAAAGCTACACAGAGAAACCCTGTCTCGAAAA
Source organism: Peromyscus leucopus (assembly GCF_004664715.2). NCBI lineage: Eukaryota > Metazoa > Chordata > Mammalia > Rodentia > Cricetidae > Peromyscus > Peromyscus leucopus. The sequence goes on from NC_051085.1 coordinate 53,003,407, forward strand.
ACCAAAAAAAAAAAAAAAAAAAAAAAGTGGTAACAGGAGCCAAGTGAGGTTTAGATGGCATTTTCTCTTAAACTGTAAGAGGATGTAACTGGAAACACACACTGAACTTGGGGCAATCGATCATGCAAGAAGGGCCGACAAGGGCAGCAGAAATGATGGTCTTGAATAGGCAAGAGGACTTGAAACTTAGGGATGAAGGAGGGTTCCTGCCCACTTCCCAGAGTACAGTGAGACCTCACTGAGAAGAAGGTGGATGAGTGGGAAAAACTGAGGGCATTTTGGTCTTGGGAATTAGTAGAAGATCTTTTTTTGACACAGATCCCCCCAACCTACACACATGTAATAGGAAGTAGGATCATTAGCTGAGAATAAAGAACTTGATGATGTTGAGTTTGAGAAGGTGTTCATCTGGGAGGATGGGGACCCAATGGTCCAATGCTGTCAGAGATGGAATGTGAATATTTGAATTAAAGGTCTGGTTTAGTAATTGCATATTGGTTTAAGGTGGAAGCAGTGAGCCCGGCTTGTGCCCTTCCTCAGGTAGGTCACCTCCAGGCACAGATATGGGTGGGCAGGACCTATGCTCTGGTCAGACTTTGCCAGGCAGGGCTGTGCAGACTTCTAGTTGAGGTCATTGGTATTTTACTCTGCTCTGTCCATATTAAAACATAAAAATTTTCAGGTTCTTTATTTTCACACTACTGGGATGGCTTGGGACATGGAAATAATATCATAACTTTTCACAGACAGAAAAGCTGGATCCAAGAGAGCCTGACACATTTTCACTAAACACTTGCTAATTTTTAGAACTCAGCCTCATGGAAGTCACAGGTTTGATGGCCCTTGCCAAAGATGATGGGTCAATGGCAGGAGGAAGACACTGAACAGGAAGCAGAGTCCAGAAGAGAATCTGTTGTCTGGAATTTCGCAATCCATTAATTGAAAATACACAAAACACTATCATTGATTTACCAATAAGAAAGCATAGAAACAACCACACACTAAGAGATGACCTAAGACCTCATCAAAAGATTAAGACTCTGTCATAAAAATGAAGAGGGGATTGCTAATAGCCTTGAAGGCAGTAGGAGTCAAAATGTGTTTTCTCTTATCCATAACCTATTTTCATTGGCATTATTCTTAAAACAGTAAGACACTGGTTCAAATCTTGCTATTACATCACCTCTCAAATAACGATCTACTTTTTAAATAGTATAATACATTTGGGAGATGGCTTATTGGGCAAAGTACTTGTCTCAGGCTCATATCTCCAAAATCCATGTAAAAGGCCACACATGGCAGCAGGTGTGTGTAATCCCAGAATTGCTTCAGTACAGTGGATGATGAAGACAGGGGAATCCCTGACTCATCATGGTCCTGCGGGCTCGACATACACAGGGCAGCATGAAGAGCACAGAGTGCCTCTCTCAAACAAGGCGGTGGGCAGAGAGGGACACCCAGAGCTGTCTTGTGACTGCCCCGTGGCTGCTATGGCCCTTGCTCACCTGTACACACATAGACAATTACCTACACAAAACAAATGATACAATAAACTTAGAATGTGTTTTTAAAATAAATGGCATCTTTTTCAGAAGAAATATTCACTTCCAGGGCTGGAGAGATGACTCAACATTTAATAGCCTCACAGAGGACCCGGGTTTGATTCTAAGCACACACAGCCCTCTATAACTCCAGTTCCAGGGAAGTGAAGCTCTCTTCTCACTTCCCTGGACACAAGGCACACACAGGATGCACAAACATCCAGGCATACACAAATAAAATTAATGATAAAAAGGAAATATTCACTCTCTTTGAAAGGTACCTTGAGTCAGTTACTTTTAGGTATATGTCACTTGGATAAAATCACTATAAAAGTCATTTATGGGGAAAGTACTTTATAATGTCAGTCTAAAGATGAGATGATTCCATGTAAAATCTGGGGCAGTTTCTTCATACTAACCCTGTTCTACCCGCAGAGGACTGTGTGTATCAGGTGCCCCCTGTTCAGCATCTGTGTGCCCTCCTTCAGATAGCTTGATGCGATGACTACATATGCCTGCTACGGGAAATCATCCTTTCCAAGAGTCTAAGTAAAACTGAAAAGTAGTGGACACCTCAACTTTCTGTAAATACTGATCAAACCACGCTTAAGTAAGAATCAGGTAGAGTGAATTCATACACACACACACACACACACACAGACACACACACACTTGACTGTAATACAACAGAAAGAAGCTAGCCTTAAATTTTAACATGTGCAATTTGATTGTATCTTGTTGTATTAGAGTAGATAGATCTAGCTGCCCACAGCGCCACATCTATTTAAATTTAAATCCCAATGAAAGTATTGGTCTTTGACTAAAACACTCATATACAGTTGAGTGGTCCTTCCATAGTGCATTGTGGCAGGATGGAGATTCCACATGCCCGCTGGTTACATAAGAATCTCCCTGTAACCTCTTATAGACTATACAGGACAATTACATTTGCTACTGGTTGCCTAGAGATGAAATTTTGTTTCACTGATTTATGAACTGTGATGACTTTTGACCTGCTTCCCATGCTCTGAAAAACAGCGGGAAAGGCAGCCTCTGTTTAGGACCACGGGACATGTGCAAGGTTCTCCACAATGTTCCACAAAAGGTGTGCATCTGTGTGCCATGTCCAACATGTCAGTGTTTCAGGTATGGAGCTAGGGCAGATGAAGCTGGGGCAAGGGGAGGGCAGTGACCCAGGTGGAGGAGGGCCATTCATCTCTTCTCTGGATAACTCGAGTGGCCATGTCTCCGCTAGCAGTCACTGCCTTGTGCTGTATGATCTGATGATCCCTGGAAAGATGGGTTTTCCTGGTCTAGCCCAGGTGAGGCTCAGGATGTCCCCACAGCAACTAGAGAGCCTTGCAGAGGGAAGTGATAAGCCAGTGATAGCAGGGCCATGCATCATGCCTTCACATCACAGGCAGGGAGGGACTTTTTTTTTTTTCCTCATGCAACTGATGTCTTACCAAGAGAAGCAACCTCCTGGGTGATGGAATCTATACCAGGATTTTCCACAGCTCCCACAGATACAAGGATCTTGTCACGAAAGTCGGGAGCAAAGGAGACTGTCTGACAATGGCGGGTGGCAGATCTGTGCTCCCTCTGTGCTTGGGCATGCGGAAAGCGTTTGCCGGAGGAGCTCTGGCATAAATTCAAAATACGGCAAGCCTGGCAATTTCAATTTTTAACAACCAAGTCCTTAAAGAGGAGCGGGCTTGGACTCAGAGAAGAGAAGGAAGGTAAATTTCAGATGCAAATGACATCCAGCTGTGGCAGTCTGGGGACAGCACAGTGAGATGAATGCACCCTCCTGCAGAGATTTATAAGCGGTCATTTAGGGATGTTCTCTGGTCTGGGAGAACTCTCCACGCAGACCCTGAGAGCGATGACACAGTCTAGTTGTCAGGAAAGGGTGTCTGGTGTTTTCTTTCCAGAATTCATGTCATTAAGCCTACTTTTATTGTTCTCACAAACACTGCAGCTGTTGGTTCAGGACACCAAAAGATGCTTAGAGCCGGGGCTAATCAGTCAAATTATGAATCCTGGGATACTCCGTAGCAAGGATGCAGGAAGCTGAAACACAGCCCTGGAAGAAGATTCACCATGCCCTCTGCAGGCCTGGCTCAGAGCCTTGTCCCCTGCCCCTCAGACCACCCAGCTGGCTGGCGTTTGGATCATTGTGTAGAAGGAGCTTTCAGATAAGATCAGCGTGTGCTCAGCAAAAAAAAAAAAAAAAATGCTCCTTGCAGAGGAAAATGGAGTGAGTTCTACCCAAACCTCATCAGAAACAAGATCAAGCCAGAAAGATGGAAAATGAACCTGGCTTGATGTTGAAGTAATTGGCAACAGACTATAAATATTCAGTACGTATTCTAACTGAAATCAAAGCTGAAGGAAACGGGATAAGAGCACAGTGAGTAAAAGTAAGTGCAGCTGGTTACCCGACCTACGGCTCCCTCTGTCTATCAGGTTGGAATGGAAATTCTAAGTAAAGGAAACGACTCCGACCCTTGATAGTCAGATGTTCCACCAGAACCTGAGCCTGTGGCAACCACTGGCACCCTGTAGGATGCTGGGTAAACCAAGAGCTCCCTCCCCATCAGTAAACCCAGACCAGGATACTGTCCTCAGAGTTACAGGAAAGGATATGCACCTGGGAGGCATTTAGCAGGTAGAGTCATTGTGCCAGATGACACCCTGATAGAGTGGGGGCAGGGAGGGAGAAGCCGAGGCTAACACTGGCGCTTGCTCTCTGACCTGCACAGTGCTGCTGTAGAAGGCAGAGCCCCATGCCTGCTGTGCATGAAGCCTACCAGTAAGGAAAACATGATTCCAGAGGGACTATTGGTTGGTATGTCATTTGGGTTTTCAACAGCTTCTTAGCTTTAACGCGCCTCTGGGACCACTGGGTGTGATGGCAGGCATCTGTGAACCCAGCACTGAGGGTACAGAGGCGGGGTGACAAGATTGGGCTACACAGGAAGACCTTGATGCAAACAACAAAATAGATGAAATGAAGCCAAGTGTGGCTGGGCCGTGAAATAGGTATGCTTGGTAAGAAGATGAATTATATGGTACAGTGGACCATTAGGAAACAAGATGGGAGAGAGTGGAAGGAGGAAGCAGAAGGCATTTCCTCTATGGATCAGCACTGTTCTGGGTGGGTAGATCTGCCTTGGCTCTCCCACCTCACTGGGGAATTGTGTTTTCTGTTCCTGGTACCCCAGGGAAGGATGACTCCCTGGTGATGCCTTTCCACACATCCTTCCCTCAGATCGTGTTGGTGTCTGCTTCATTTCTCAAGAACACAGATTGTCCTCGGAGCCTGATGCTGCATTACCCACCTCCCCACTGCCCTGTTTCTCGGCTCTGAAACAGGGAGATCAGAATAATTGCTTACGAGGATTGCTGTGGGCATCAACTGAGACCATTCATCCCAGGGTTTCCAATAATGCCTAGAACACAAAGAAGGCTAATTTAGTGGGCTTTAAAAAATGGAAGAGAACAACTCTAGCTATACCACACAATCCAAGTTCATGTGCAATACAGGAGGTCAATACAGACCTCACTGTCAAATGATACTGCCCAGGATTGATACTGCTATCGAGGTTACAGCCCTGGAGTCATCACAATTCATTTATCTTTCTGTAAGAAGAGCACTTTTCAAATTTATAAATTCATTTGTTAGTCTTCTATACTGGCAAGCAGATCATCGACACAGAGAGCCTGTGTAACTACAGTACTGCACAGAGCTTCTCATATTTCCCTAATAACATTCATCTGGAATTTTACTGATCATCTACTACACAGATTGTGTTGGGGATTTTCAGACATTTATGTATTTCAGACAGGAATAACTTAGAAAAACTGGATAAGACAGCATTAAAGAGGAAGATATGCATTGATTTTTGTATTGTGATTCAGTTTTATTTGGAGTTTTGTGGTGCTGAAGATTTGGTACTGACCCAAATATGGGATGCTAAGCAAAGCCCCCTCTTCTTCTAAATAAACAAACCACCAAAACATCTGCATGTTTCCCTAAAACAGCTGCATGCTTCCCTAAACATTTGCATACTTCCCCAAACATCTGTATGCTTCCCTAAAACATCTGCATGCTTCCCTAAAACATCTGTATACTTCTCCAATGTTTACTTAGGACACATAAGATACACTATGCATTTATTATTCAAAGCTTTTGGCTCTAGACACTAAGAGTTCATCTTTTCCATGTGACTTTCACATGCTTGATAAATAATAAAGCTTTTGGCTTTTTAAAAATAGCTATCTAGATCTCGAGATGCTGTAAATTGTATTATATATTTGTATTTTGTTCTTTTGCCATTGAAAAGGATTGCATACTAGTAGTGCTTAACCTTCCTAATGCTGTGACCCTTTAATACAGTTCCCTATGCTGTGGTGACCCCCAACCATAAAATTATTTTGTTGCTACTTCTTAACTGCAATTTTGCCACTGTTATGAATTGTAATATAAATATCTCCTATGCAGGATATCTGATATTAGACTCCTGTGCCATTCGACCCTCAAAGGGGTCATGACCCACAGATTGAGAACCACTGGCATGAACATAAAATGTACTGTTTGGGCAATTCATATGCTTCTTTATTCCAATTCTTTATAACTATAAGAATTTTAAATTTGCCAAGTTTAGTTTTCAAGTCCTCCTTTATCATTTTCTAATGGTTAGACAGCAAAATTCATTCTCTTTTATAGATTTGCCTTTTATATTTAATCTTCTAATTTAGGTTTATTTTATTTTGTAGACAGAGTCTCACTGTGTAGCTCTGGCTGCCCTAGAGATCACCATGTAGACCAGACTGGTCTTGGATTAACAGATTCCCCCTGCCTCTGCTTCCTGAGTGCTGGGATTAAAGGCTGGTAGTATTTTAATTTTTTTATGTAAAATACTCAGCGGCTTTGATTTTGTCCTTCATCACAGGAATCATCAGCTGTCCCCCCAAAAAGTTACAACATCGCATGCTTCTCCACACATGTGGAGGATTCTCTTCTCCAGCAGAAAAGCAAAGGAAAAGAAAGGAGGACGGGAGGGGGAGGGGGAGGGGAGGGGGTGCTGGGAGAAGAGAGAAGACTAGCAAGTCTAAATGTACCCTGGATGTTAACAAATTCTCTTGTTGCTCCTTACCCAGGGGCCACCAAAGGTCACCCAAGCTTCCTCCCTTCCTCACCCTGAACATCTCTCCCTGCATCAAACACAGCCTGGAGTCCCATAGCAGCCTCCAGCCACCGGCTCCTGTGTCCCCATGTCTGCAACAGCACCCTCCTCACATCACCCCTCTCTTGGGCGACTCCCATGATGTGCTAGCCTGGGCCACTCTACACTTTTAGCAATTACTACATCTGCCACTCTGTTGTTTAGAAACCAATACTTCATGGGAACAAATATTTCCCACATGGCGGTATGCAGATATAAACTGTCCCAAGAAACCTCAGATTCCTATAACATTTTCAGATGTATTTCTACTAAGTTCCATTTGCCCTGGGTTAGTTTTGCTGCTGTGGGCATTGAACTTTCATTAACAAAGGGTAGAAGCAAGGTCCCTACCAACTCTCTGAAGGTGCCTCCTCCTTTCCTTTCAAACAAGGACCTCAAGAGGACACCCGCTTTCTGTCTTGCAGGTTCCTCCACAGTGACACACCTCCTTCCTCTCAGCCCTCCCCCCATCCCAACCCCCCTTCCCCCACCCGTGCCCTGCAGTTGGCTCAGGGCACAGCAGCACAGGTACAGAGTAACTGCTAAAGAGTTAAACCAGACTTTACAATGTTCAGTCATACAGTAGGCACTAAAAAGATACCTGCAAATTTTAAACAAGACTTAGAAAGTGTTGATCGAAATCAATTACACAGGAAGAAGGTCTAAACTTTATTATTTTACACATTTCCCCTACTGTGCAGGTCTAGCTATTGTTAACAAGAGGGTATAGGACAAACATCTTTTGTTTTAGTTTTAGTTGGTGTATGTTTTAGGGGCAAACACTCCTTGACTGATGATATAGTTATGAGTTAAAGATGTGTTTAGTACACCTGCCCTACTAAATGTCACAGCTCTGGGGTAGAGCAGCTACAGGACACTGGCTTTTGTCCTCCTGATCACATAACAGACTAGAAGACACACTTCACCGCTGCTGCGCAGGAGTGTGAAAGCATCCTTTACCACATGTGTCCTGGGAAAAGAGCAAACTGCAGAGCTCATAGTTTGATATCTACTGCATGCATTGCCATTTTTACACCAAGTTTAAAAAAAAAAAGGAGGAAAGGAAAGATGTAGCAGGAATCTTAAAAGTTCTTATTAATAAAATCAAACCTGAACCAGGTATTGTGGTGAACTTGAAGATCAGAGAACCAGAACAAGCCACAGCTACCTCACTTCGCCGGATCCTCAGCTGGTCTTGTTTCCTTAGACTGGAGGCTTCTGAGTCCTCATCCAGAATGACTCTCAGCTGAACTGTGCTGCTCAAAACCTAAAAGCTTAACCAACCAAATGCTTCTAGTTTCTGGTCCTCACGCCTTATATACCTTTCTGCTTTCTACCACCACTCCCTGGGATTAAAGGCTCACTTTCTGGGATTAAGGGTGTGAGTCACCATGCTTGGCTGTATCCTTGAACACATGGATTTCTGCCTCTGGAATGCTAGGATTAAAGGCGTGTGCTACCACTGCCTATCCTAAGTATCCAGTGGCTTTTCTGTTCTCTGACCCCAGATAAGTTTATTAGAGTACACAAAATTTTGGGAAATACAGTACCACCACAGAAAGAAAAAACCCAAGAAGCCTGAGACCAGAGTTAAGTCAGAGACCATCGGTATAACTTCCTCATTGAACCAAAGCTAAATCTTTGCAAATCAATCTATCGTGTCATCCATCTGGGAATGTTTTAACACCATCCTTTCCCATCCTTTCAGTTACCTGTCTATGGAGTAATCATGGATGAATGGCAGCTAGTTTCACCAGGTTTTGTCACCTGTGATTATGAAGGATGTATCAGGCATTACTATAACACTGTAAGGATTGTGACTGTCAGCAAATACATTCCTTTTTGGGGGGACACTGGAAGGGCACACACATCAAACAAGAGCACTGGAGACTATTGGCATGTGCAGACTCAGAAGCCACATGCAGGTAGGAGGTGGGCAACGAAAGCTTGAAAATCACATGATTGAAAAGGTGGGGGCAGGACCACAGATGGGGGAGAGCCAATGATAATTCAAAATGACCATGAAGTGTACTTTAATTGGACTCTGGGAACTGTGCAAGGGAAAGGAGGACAAATCCCTCAACAGTTGTGTGTCTCCCTGCCGTAACAGCTTCACCGGTGTTTGTTACTATAACTTCTGCATCACAATTAAAACCCAATCAACTCAATCAAGCCCCACTATGTCAGAACCTATAGCTTCTTTGAAGCCACAGTAACACTTAAATGTGGCTAAGAAACTAAGGCAGAAATTTGGTCAGCTTAATTAAGCCTCCAACTTGCTCAAATCGATTTACAAAAAGGCAAAACTGTTTTTCATAGAAATGAGTCCACTGGAACCAATACCAGAGAGCTGTTAATAATATTTAGTCCTGAGGTAATGAGGACTCCAGGCATCCAATCAGAGATGTGTGGATGTGTGGGATGTCACCGCCAGCAGCAAGTCCAGTACTCCATATCCATAAAACCAGTTGCCAGTGCCAAGGGCAAGAGCCTCACCTTAAAGTCTTCTGATGCATTTCCTGCCAATGCAAGTGCTTCTGTGGTGAGCTGCTCCAGAACGGTGGCATGTACACAGCAGCAGTCATGTCCACTTGGCGGTGGCTGGAAACTGCCTTTGTCTTGGCTTTTCCAGAGTCCTTTCTGCCCTTACCACCTACCATCTCAGACCACATGAAGCTCTGGCAAACAGGCAGAGATGAAGTCAGGCTCACAGCGAGATCCCCGCACCATGATTCGACCTGCTCAATATAACTTTCTCTACTTTAAAAATCTTCCAAATCTTATTCTTAATGCTTTCTTCTGTTTCTGTTGGGTAATTTCTTAGGGTTGTTTTGCTGTTGCTGCTGCTGCTGCTGGTTTTTTTGTTTTGTTTTGATATTTCTCACGTATGTATCAATGTTTCGTTGTGTGCTTTTACTGTGGGGTCCCGCCTCGTCTTAGGGTAAACACCAGAGTGGATGATGCTGTGCAGCCCAATTCTAGCCATCAGGATCCAGGATTGACTGGCAGATGTTGTGGACTCCCCATCTTCCTTCCCAGGTACCACCCTCCTCCCTGCTGTGTTTCAGGGCCAGAGTCTCACCTTCTGGTCTATTGCTTGGCAAACTGGATGTATGAACGGCTCTGACTGAAACTGACCAAAGGCAAGCTAAAAGAGGAAGGATTTGTTTTGGCTCATGTGTGAGGTTACGGTCCACCACGGAGTCAGGACATGGCCAAGTTTGAAGCTGCTTGCTCATGTCTTCGTCAACCAGGAAGCAGAGATGGGACATGCAGGCTATCACCCATGGATTTCTCCTTTCTGTATTCAGTCTGGAACTGCAGCCTATGAGACAATTCCAGTGTGGAACTACAGCCCGTGGGACAGTGCCAAACACCTTTATTTATTGAGGTCTTTTCTGCTCAGTTTGCCCCCTCTGAAATCTCCTCACAGACAAACAGAGGGGTATTGCAATCTAATTAATCAGCATCAAAATGAATGGTTACACCAGGTGAAGGGATAGAGTGAGCACCAAGGATGAACATTCCATTTCCTTATCTTGCTGGTATGTGGTTTTCTGAACTAGGGCCAGCCCTGCCCTGCTCATGTTCTAGGTCTTGGTTCTGTGTTCAATCCATACACTTGAGCTCTTGTTATAAGAAGGTCTCAGTGTTTTAGCCCATGTTTTCTCCAAGATTCTAGAAGAGGATTGGCCCCTTTCCAATGCCAGCTTTCTGATGGTCATCAGCATTCTAGGTAACTCATGGGAGCAATACTTCAATCTGCTTCTACCTCAGTATGCCCTTCTCTTTTGTGTTTATCTAATCTACTTGAGCCTGAACATTATAAAACACTTCCATATACATGGGCTCGACTAGCTATGAATGAAAATGCTGTAAGGGATGATGTTTGTATTAAGCATATGCAGACTTCTTTTCTCTGCATATGCTGTAACAACTATTTCTACTCCATTTACATTGCATCAGGCATTCTATGCAATCTGGAGGATGATTCAAAGTACATGCATGATTTGAACATGTACAGGGAATATATGCAAGTACTGTCATTTTTGAATTCTACTTCAACATCTTCCAGTCAAAATAGCTACTGTCCACTATGGCAAGAAAGCCATGCCCCAGGAATGTGAGGTAGCTGATCATATTGTGTCCACACAAGATGGATTAACAGGACTTGGGGCTGGAGTACTAAACCCAGAAGACCACCCTCAGTGATCTACTCTCTCTACCAAGCCTCCACCTCCTAAAAAAATAACAGCCTTCTAAACCCACACCACAAGCATGTGGACCTGTGTGGGACATTTCCCATTCAAACTACACAGGTAAAATAATCAGTATGACCCCCCAAGAAATGGAAAAGACAAATTGTGTAAGAAATGTGTTTCCAAAAACATTTTTCTATCACAAATAGACTGTTTAAATGAAGGATGGATTAACTTCTGCAAAGATATTGTATGTGTGTGATATATTGCTAAGAAAAAACAGTATTATATAGCTAATTATATACATACAATCAATACACCCTCTTAACATTTTTCTGCCCAATAGTTAACTTATTCAATAAACTCCAATTATTAGGCTGTTTTTCTTCCCAATCTTAAAACAATTTACACATTTACTTAAATGGAAAACAGAGTATCGTCTGATAATAATTACTTGTATTTTTTATATGTGTATAAGAAGAGCCTTATTGATCTGTAGGCAATGGTGTGTCAAAAACCACTTCCCTGCAAGATTTCCTGTAATCTCGTCACAGTCAAAGGGGATGCCACCCTAGCACGCTGAAAGGGTGCTTGTGCCTCCTGCTCACAACTAAGCTGCTATTTGTCCTCATTCTTATCTCAGCCGGTCCTGCCGAAGCATCTTCCATCAGCATGACCTTTGTTCAGTGCAATCTGTGACATTTTCCCAGCATGCAACAACCTTTAGAGAGGGTCATTTCCTACTCACATGTGATGACTTGTGGCTGTTTCACGGCAGGACACCACCCCCCAGACTGCATCATCTCCACACACCAACTGCTAAAGACACAAAAATCTTCCTCCTTATTCAAGTAGAAAATTCACTTGATTCTGTAAGATCCCAAAATGGACATTCAACATTGATATTTAAACATAAATGATCTTTTGTTGCTGTGCTTCTAGAGAAGTATAAGATGAACTTACTCTCTAATGCAGAATTCCATTCCAGATGTTTATGCTAAGGAGGTATTTGGTCTAGTGAATGAAAAGAGCACTCAGCACTGGAATCAGGAGGAACAATCCAGTTGGATCAACAATGATGCCTTACACATCAAATACCTTAGAACCTTAGAGGCCGAGACTCTATTTCTTCAAGCAAGGTCCTACAGAAGGAAGAATAACATCCCTTGGTGGGTACAAGCCTGTACTCTGTCCTCCAGCCTGGAAGGGATAGATAGCTTTTTCACTAATGACTCAACCCATCCTCCTGACCCATGGGTCCAGGCTAGGAAGTTAACCCTAGATGTAAATCGGAAAAATGTCCAGTCAACGATTCTACTCCCTGCACCTAGAGCTTTCTCATTATGTTAAAAAATATGGCAGCTATGAAAACATTCTCAACAAGGATCAGTCAAATGACTTATCTATATCCAGACCTTGAAGTTGTCTAAGATGATTTCAGTCCTGACTCAGACAGAGAAGATTCCCACAAGCCTCTGGCACAATGAAGCAATGTTGGCTGCAGAGATGTTTGTTCTCATTCAATTATACTTTTAACTATAGACACATAACACATAAAAAGGAATCATTAAAAGAATACAGTCTGTGGCTGCTGTCAAGAAGGGCGTGTCTATTTAGATTAAAAATATTCCTTTATTATGTTACTGAACTTTTCTAAAATATTTTTTTCTCTAAAAAAATGTATATATTATTATTGTAAGAAAATACTCCATACTGGCCTAGATGGCCATAAGCTTTTTAAAAATAGTATTTTTTAAGTCTTTGAGAAATTAATAGACTGGATTTTGATCATATTCACCCTCCTCTCACAATTCCTCCCATATCAGCTCTCTCCGCCCTCCTCTAAACTTTAGGTTTTCTTCTTTCTTTTTTCCCTGTCAGGACTGGTTTGTGCTGCCCATCTACTCTTGAGAGTTAGACCTGCCCTAGTGTGTGGTCAACCTACAGGAGTCAAGTCACTAAAGAAACAGACTGTGTCTCTGCCCACAGCTATAAAATGCCAAGAGCTTCTCAATTAATGATGGGATTCTATTACCACCTCCTGTAAAAAAGGTGAAAAACCACTGATTTTTCTATCCATATTTATGTTATAATTATCTTGTAGTCGGTTATTATTTTAATAGATCTTTCTACTGGTTTATAGATAACACGGTCTGATTGTTCAAAATGAACGATTTCTGCCTCAACCAGCTTTACAGTCATCTCTCACCTTCTGCTTGGCATAACTTGGGCTCTTGGAATCTATTAAGTAATGGTTGGTGGGAAACAAAACTGCATTTGAATAGTCCATTCCTGATAAACAATAATGCCTGCCATAACTGCGTAAGAATGGAACTCCACTCGCTGCACACAGGTAGTAAAAGAGAAAAGACCCTGGAAACAGGAAACTTTAGTTTTCTGGCCAGTGCTTGCCTGAGGACATCTTCCCAGTCCTTTGACTGGACTCCAGGCCACCCCTGGCATCCCTCAAGGTTGCATGAACAGATCTGGTTGTGACCTCAAAAGGATTCCCAGGAGAGGCCTACAGACTCTCTCTGGAGGTCTGGGCTGCACCTGACAGTACAAAACACTAGAGTCTTACCAGAGGTGATTTCCAGCCTTTGAGAAATGCACAATGGGCCTGGAGATTAAATAGGACTTCCTCAGATTGGATGGAATTACCAATTAATATCACGGAGTCCTCTGGGAATCCACAGAAGTCTGATCTGGAAGCAAGAGCCTTACTCCAGAGTAAAGTCTAGCCATCAGTCTTAATGACCACAAGGAGTATATGTAGGTGCAGAGTTTTCTAAAAGAGGCCAAGGAGCTCTGCAGATTTTCATAGGTCCTTCTCAATAGTAGGTAGATGGCTTTCAAAGTGACCAATAAGCACTCAGCTGCCTACTAAACATAATTCATTCTACCTTATACATTATTCATGCTTAATATATGTATAACTCATGGTTAATAATATGTAAATGTAATACCATATGGTATGGTATGTATAGTATATACTGCCTATCTTCTATACACACACATACTGATATATTCTTACTGAAGGATACCAGAGAACAAGTTAAAAAGTAGCTATATTACCTCAATGTTATCCTTACTAGGTAAAAACTATAAAATAACCATTGCATATTTCAAATAATTAAAAGGAGATATAATTTTAGAGAGTAAATAGAACTATCATTAGGCACATGGAAATTTTCAAAAGAATCAAGTGGCAAAGTTAGAAGTTCAACATTCAAAAGCTGTAAGGACAATGATGGGATGAATGGCTGGCTAAAAAAATATAGATGGAGGGAAACTAACAGAGCTACAGATTTGCAACATAATATCCATACCTCATTAGGTACAACTTGGATTCCAGAAGAGTACAAGAACAAGACACATTGTTAAAAATATAGCAGACATTTCCCAAAAATGGTCAGAAAAAAAAATCATTAATCTATAGTGGCAGAAATAGAGCAACCTGAAGCAGAAGAGGTAAATAAAACCACTTACGTGTTTTACATAAAATTAAAACCGGCTCAGTGGTTAAGATCAAAAACTGCTTTTCCAAAGGACCCAATTTTGGTTTCAGAACCCATGTCAAGTGACTCACAAGGGCCTATAACTCCAGCTCCATGGAATCTGATGCCCTCTTGTGGCCCTCAAAGGTACCAGCAAACACATGGTAAACACCCCCCTCACACACACACATACACACACACCCCATTAAAATACATCTTTAAAAATAAATGAATATATATATATATATATATATATATATATATACACACACATAAATAAAAAAACTCACTAAGTGAACTGTAAGTGCATCCAAAGGGGTAAAGGAATGTATGTACACAGCATTTATGAAGGTGATGGCAGGCAATTTCCCCTGTTCTCACTAAGTTGTGATGCTGTCTTGGGCTTTATAGTTGCTGTTGATTTTAGACAACTAACCTTTAGTGTGGCTTGGAAATATGCTTCGGTCTCCATATTAGCAAACACATTTTTTAATGTCTTTAGATTGATTTGGTTTGGTTAATTTTCCAGTAGCTCATTTTCTCCACCAGTGATAACAGAGAACTCAAAAGTAGGCTGCTAAGATCCCTAAATGAAACCAGAAAAGTTAAACAAACCAGCAGACAAACAAATCACAGCAGAGACATGAAGAAACAAGGCAATGAAGCACCCTTAAGAGATCAGAAATTCTCCATGACCAAATCCAGAAACATTAAAATGGTTGAAAGCCTAAACAAAGAATGCCCAAAGTGTACTTCTAAATGAAGAATGATTTCACAGAGGAAACAAATGAGCAGATGAGTGAGGTAAGAAATCACTCCAGTACATGGGATAGAAAGTCTGCATTACAGACAGGAAAAGTGAAAACATGGATGGAAAGTTCAGCAAGGAAACTGAGATTGTTTTAGATAAATGAACATGAATGGCGATCTACTCATTGTCCTAAAGTGGCACTCCTGTGAATAAGTGAAACCACTGGTCTGGAAACAGCAAAAGTGTGTGATTCAAATCATTCTCATCATATCTTCACAGAAACAATACGGAAACTTCAGAATTTAACTGTGTCATAGATCACATGGACTCAAGAGACATCTATAAAATATTCTACAGACACCTATAGAATATTCCACCAGCAACAAAGGAACGCACAATCTTGTCAGCAGCCCGTGGACCTTTTTCTGAAATAGGTTCCACTTTAGGCAGTGAAGCAAGTCTTAACAAATACAAAAGAATCAAAACATTTTCTTGAATGTTACCATGTCATAGTGGAATTAAAGTATTAATCAATAGCAAGAGAAGCTACAGACATTACCTGAATATATGGAGACTTAGCAGAAAACTCTTGAGGTTCCAGTGGGACATTGAAAGGGTCAGAGGTAAATCTAAAATGTGATAAAATCAAATGAAACTAGAAGCATAGCTTATCAGGGCCTTTGGTTGACAGTAAGGCACTTCTAAGAGGGGAGGTCCTAGATGTGTGAACTTGTATGAAAACATAAAAAAAAGAGGAAAACTTAGAGCTTCAGAGATAGCTCAGTGGCTTAGAGCACTAACTACTTTCCCAGAGGACCTGGATTCAATTAGTAGCACCCACATGGTAGATCACAACCATCTAACTGGAATTTCAGGGGATCTGGTGCCCTCTTCTGGCCCTCCGTGGGCAAAGGAAATGCGGATAGTGCACATGCAACCAAAATCCTCATACACATGAAAATTTTAAAAGTTAGTAAGGCATAATAAATAACTTAATAACAGATTTCAGTTTCTGAGAAAAACAATAATGAGACAAAACCAAAATCAGCATACAAAAAAATGATAAACTAAAGGGCAGAAGTTAATGGCATAGCAATTAAATTGATTATACAAAGAGTTAACAGCACAGAGTTGGCTCTTTGAAAAGATAAAGTCATCATAGCTTTTGCCAAGGTAACCAAAGTAGGTGAACCTGCAAGACCTATATTAATGAAATTACAGGTGAGAAATGAGTTTTTACATGTACCAATGAATCCAGAAAGACACTAGGAGATGTTTGAAAACTTATATTTCAAAAGAACTGGAAAACCTAAAAGAGATGGATAACATCCTGGTTATTGTGACCAAAATCAAATCAGGAAGATATAAACAACCAGATCTGTAACCATCGATGAGGGTGAAGCAACAATAGTGTGCTTAGAATGAGAATCCCAGAACTAGGATGATTCTCTGCCATACTCTACTGGATATTTTAAGAACTAACTCTATTGTTACTCTACAACTACTCTATAAACTAGAAAGGAATGGTGCCAGGCACTCTCTGAAGTAGGCCACAGGAAAAAGGGCATGGAAAAACAAGGGTGACTTTTGGGGAAAGAAGGGATTTAGGGGAGGAGGAGTGAATAAGAGTTGTAAGGGCTGTGATCAAAGCATTATGCATGTTTGGGATTGTGTAAACACAGACTTAGAAATAAGGCTAACATGGTTTAGTGCACACTGAGAGCTTTAAGACACAGAAGGAAACATTATAGATGATACCATTAGACAGAAAAGTCTTTCATGCTCACCATTAGCCATATTCTTATTTTGAAGCTGAATATATTACCAAAGCCACTACATACTGAGTACTATTTCCTTCCAATGCCCAATGTTATGCTTAATAGAATTAGGGAAAACAGACCCAAAATTCACAAGCACAAAAGACTCCAACCAGACAAAGCAATCCTTAGCAGAAAGAACAATGCTGGAGGAATCTCGACACCTGTTTTAAATTATCCTATAGAGCGATTGTCAGAAAAATAGCACGGTTCTCGCGGTTTGATTGGGAAATGGCCCCATAGGCTCAGGCACTGAACCCTTGGCTCCCAGTAGGTGGCGCTGTTTGAAGAGGGTATGGGACCTTTAGGAGGTGGAGACTTGCTAGAGGAAGGGCATCACTGTGGAGGGAGTCTGCTCAGACATAATTCCTGTCATATTTCCTCTCCTGCTATGCTTTTCACTGCGTGTGCCTGTGCATGCGAGTATGCATGCGTGTGTCAATGCGTGTGCAGTGTTTGCATGTATGCACACATGAAGTCCGGAGGTTGACGTGAGGATACCTTCCTCAGTGGAGCCTCCTTTATTATTTTGAGGCAGGGTCTCTCACTGAAGCTAGAACTCAGTTTCAGCTGACTCACTGGCCCCCCCACCGCACTCAGTGGGGCCCTTCTTTCTGTGAGTGCTGCCAATCTTGACTCAGGTTCTGTGCTTAGCCACAAGCACTTGACCTGCTGAGCCCTCTCTCAGTCCTCTAAGTCCCTGTGGAGCCCCCCGGTCTGTGGGCCTGTGTGCTGTCTCCCCTTGTTCACTTCCTAGCCTCTCTCTCTTCCTGGCTTCCCTGTTGGTGTTTGAGGCCTGTGGGAGAGCTGCTGGCAAAGCACCAGAAATCTATCAACACTGCCAAGGGAAGAACTGCCCGGCACCCTTTCTTCAACTCGGTCATGAGTGAAGAAGCAGAAGCAGCTGTTCATGCCAAAATATCCCTGCAGCTTTGGAGCTGGGAGAACGGCTCCCTCCATCTCCACGCTCCTCCAAACCCATGACAAGGGAGTCATGACCGTCTCAAAGGCTATTTCCTTTAGCCTTAATAGACTACTCTCCGGCTATTTCCACTCTGGCTATTTACTTATCTAATGAACATGATCATTTTTATTTTATTCAGTTTATTCAGTGGGCTCACTTTATTTTGTTTTACATTTTGGTTGGAGATGGAGTTTCAAATTTGAGACGAAGGAATGAATGGTTGAACATTGCAAAAACATATAGAAGATGTTTGTTTTAAAACCATGCAGGAGCTTGGCTGTCATGTAGAAAAATAAAGAAAAGAAGAAAGGGGGCAGGGAGCAAAGGCAGAGACAGAGTTAAGGAACACAGTGGAGTCCAGGAAACATGCCAGCAGAGAAAAGATTAAGAATCTTACAGACCCAAGTGCTTTGTTCGCATTTTAAGTTGATTCAATTGTGATGTAAGCCCTCGGAGCTCTACACCATAACACTCAGAGGAACGTGCCTGCTTCACGACGACAGGAGTTTGGGCTTGCTCATTTGTGCTGGAATGGAGGACAGTGACACTTGGAAGCCAGCTTCACATGAGAAGAGTAAGATCAGTGCCCAGAAGACCTGAGAAAACCCAGGCCCAACAGCCTGCAGAGCAGAGTGCAGCCCCAGGGTGCCCAAGTGTTTCCTGATAAATGTGAGTGACAGGATAGATAGGCTAGCTTCCTATGGTGGGGAGAGCTGGGCACACAGTCATGATGGTCTCTGGGGACAGAATGAAACTTAGATTACAAGTAGACAACAGACACACATATTTTAGACAAGAGCACAAAGAATCTGGTCCTAGCTTTCAATTTTATGAAAACACCAAGTTCATTACATGCTAATTATATAAAGTACAGATGTCCACACACACTGTCACTATAAACACTGTGAATGTGTAGAACATAGTTAGAATAAGGGCAGCTCAGTTTGATGTATTTAAAAATGTATCAAAAACCATAGCTTGGAACTTGGGGTAATTTCTGTCAGTACATTTTTCCTTCACAGTAAAGATAAAAACTCACTTGAATTGTAAATGAACCCCATAGACACCTTTTCCTAATCGTCTGAATGTTAATGATGCTAATGTAACTCTTTCAGAGAACAGAAAATTCAAATCTATGAAAATCAAAAAGCAAAAGCACATTTTAATTATTCATGAGCTGCATTTATTTATATTGTGAGATTGCACATATTTCCTCCCACAAATCTGTTATTTTAAATGGCTTTTTGTTATATCAATATTTTCAGTTAAAAGTTAAGAAACATTAAAAAAAATATGTGAGACGGTCTTTATCCAAAAATATTACCCACATCTGTTTCTCCAAGTCACTTCACATATTTTAATCTCCTATCCTGTGTAATGAAGAGAAACAAAGCCATAGAGGATGCCTTTTGCCTGCTGCGGAGAGACAGCTCACAGGACCATCTTGTCAAGGTACAGGGTTTACAAAGCCCATGGTTAAGGCTAGTAGGCCCTTCTGGGCTCTACCGCCCCCTGGATTTGCCATGAGACAGAAACTGCTAACTACCTATAGAAATCCACTTATCCTTCTTTTAGTTACTTGTATTAATGCATAAGAAGTGGGGGGTTAGAAACATACAGATGAAAAGGTTGTTAAGAACAGAACAGTCCGGGGGGAGGGTGGGGAGAAAGGTTTATAATAGTTAGTGATAATAAAAGCAGCAGTATCTAAGAAGGTACTTGTGAATTTACAAACATTGTCAATTATTATGCAGTATCCCAATGTTCAGGTAAATGATTGACTCAAGCAAACTCATGATTAAAGCAAGACAGGAAATTTTAGAGCTTACTAGAAAGAAGCATTAGAATGTGAAGTGGACACTGAGGAGGGACGATGATGGCAGATGTTGTGAGGACGATGCCATGCTGCTTCTGCATGGGTCAGTATGGGCTGCACCACAGCCTCAGCCTTGGAGGCCAGAGGCACTAGGGAAGCAGAGCTTTCACACCAGGTTCAAGCAAGGGCCATCACAGATGAGAGCTGAGACTTGCATTAGCATGTCGGTGGTGTGAGAAGAGGCATCCAGGAAGGGGGCAGTGAAGATCTGTGAGCACCCGGGTGACAGAATCGGGAAGGGACACCACCAGCAGAGCTGACAAGTGAAAGCTGTGAACTAACTGTGAGCTATAAAGCATATGGACTCTTGCTGGGCCATGAGAGGAAAGGGTGGACAGGGAACTGGAGACATGGACAATGGAGATGTGTGGGGCCCAGGCCCTGGAAGATGATCAGAGTCTATTTGTGGAGTAGAATTTTAAATGTGGTATTATTGAATCCCCACTGTTCTCCGGGTGCTCTTCCCACCCTCCCGTAGCTCAAAGGGCAAAATGGATAAGTGAATCAATTCCCCATGGTCCGGCAGCATATAATAAAGCTGGATAATAAAAACGAGTCATTAGGCAACAGTTGTTCCATTCTTTTGTCTCCTCCCTGCCAAAGCAAGAAAAGACCACCAAGAGTGGGCAGAGGGGAGGCAGAATTCCTCCCAAAACCAATCTGGGAAGCCCGGTGCTTGTAGGTAACAGATGCATTATTACCCCCAAAGCCTGCAGTGATTTTAAAGGAACTTAACAGTGATGGCGGACAATCATCCTGTTTTAAAACACTGAGTACCACTGATCTTCTGGGAGCATGCACCTTCATGATCCCTCATTGTACCCCTCCTAGGGGAGAAGCAATTCTAGCCAGAATATTTTGTATCCTGTGAGACATTCCTGGAAGCAACCACACCATGTTTCAGGCTGGAATCATCTAGGCTAGCCATGAAGCCAGAGTCACCCACCAGAGTGGGGTGGGAGGGGCCTCCCCGCATCCACAGCCAAGAGAAGGGTAACTAGTCCAGTCACAGAGAAAGTGCTGTTGGCCAGGGACAGCAGAAACACCCGGCAAAGGTCATGGACGAACCGCAGCCCCTGGGGCTCTTTGCCATCTCTGTGCCTCTGGGATTGGAGTCCACATCTTTATTTTCTGTGTCTCTCTAAAGACTCCTGCAGGGGGCTCTGGGACGATTATAACCAAGCAGCTGCTGCCTTGCAGGCAGGAGGCTTGAGGATGCAGCCTCTGGCAGGAGGAGGCAGCCTCCCCTGCTGTCACGTAGGACTGTTATCTACCGTAAGTGAGTAAGCTCCCTCCTGCCTTCCACAGGAAGCCCAGTCTCTAAAGCAGGGCTTAATAGAGTGGCTTCTCTGCATGCTTCAGCCCTACTTCCTGCCACTAAACTGTGGGCCACATTTAATAACTCAGAGGATCTCCTTACCTTAGGCCTTCATATGTAAAGCTTGATGCTCTCTGCCAACATCCTAATGACTTCAGATCACAACATCTAAACTGGTCACATTGGTGCTATGCACCTCTTGGCTATTATAAGGGCTCAAGACAACATGAAAAAAATTCCTGCTAATATTCTGCGTATTTTAAAACAATTAGGATTTCACTAAGTCGTTTACATATCTGAAATTTCAATGTTTCCATCTTTTACAAAACTGGATTAATTGTATTTGTTTATAATATAACTTTGGAAAACTGGAAGACAGGGTATTATTATTCCAATCTCACCTATACATCCATCATTTCTCATCATCCATCAGGTTATCCATCATCCATCCATCCATCATCCATCTATCAACCCATCATTCATTATCATTCATCTGTCCATCATCAATCCATCTATCTATCCATCTATCTACTTTACACCCTCTATTCATCATCATCCATACATCCACCTCTCTACGTGTCCATCCAATCAAAGACTCAAAGTGCTTTCTCTTAAACTCGGGAACTGCCTCTCTCCTCCCCAGCCCTGTCTATTCCAGATGATCATATTTCTTGTCAGAAGGTGTTATCAATGCTGCCCCTATCAACTGATCTTAGACTCGGCAGCTGTTCTGACTCTCCCATGTCCTTGCAGTTGAGATTCCAAGGCCATGTATCAAGGCCTCTGCCCGAGATCAGCCCTCAAGGGTGCATAGATTCGCAGGTGTCAACCTTTTCACACTAAGTTTTCTGATGATAACACAGCTCATGATTCTTGTGAATTGCAATTCTGACTTTGGGGTCCCCTGACTCACAGATGTTTCACAAATTTCCACTTGCCTCTGAAAATAATATGGTAGGTTCCTGTCTAACCATTGGGGTTGTTTCTAACACACACACACACACACACACACACACACACACACACACACACACACACACACAGAGGGAACACTTGAAACTGTAGATACCGTCAGCTTTACAGGATCTAGAATCACCTAGCCTCCAGGCACCCCAGTGGGAGAGCCCCTGAAGCATTCAACTTTGTAAATCTGTATGCTAGTCCTGTCCTGGTGTTTAGCAGCTCTTTAATAAGATTCTCAGCTGAATTCTCCTTACCAACTGGTGTGTTTCTGGCATGGATCCCCTCTGCACTCTCTGCCTTAAGTAAACATATGTTCCCAACTCCTGCTGCAACCAGCACCTCTGCTTTGCCTTTCCTTGGTAAATGTGGCAAATGTAACTTCCTGTATGGTCTCAGAAAGTCCATTCTGTCAAAGGTTTTCACCTTTGTCTTTTGTGGTTGTTAGATAACCATTCTTCCCGACGTCATCACCAATTCTTGAGAATAAGCAGAATAGCATTCTTTAAGGGTACCCAAGATAAAAACTGGGGAACAAGACTTACATTTGTTTGCTGTTAATTATGTTTAAATTAGTATATTCCGGGGTTGGGGATTTAGCTCAGGGGTAAACCCTGGGTTCACCTAGCAACATGCTCATAGGAGTTTAATAAAGAATAAATTAGAAATTGCTAGGAACGTGATGACAGTAACAGCAATCAAAGTTCCCAGTTTGGGTTGTATTCGAATTTACTTTTTTTTTTTTTCTTCAAAGTTTGGGATCAAACACAGTACCTCCTGCATGCAGGTGAGTGCTCAACCACTGAGCTACAGCTGCAGCCAGAATTTCAGTTGTATGAAATATCAACACCTTCTCCCCCTCCTTCACTTTTACTGAACGAAGCAGCTAGTCGGATGTGTGTGCAATAAGGAAGAGCTCTTGGGAATTTCCAATAAAACAGAAACCGCCCCAACATCACGTCTCACACATCTTCTCTGGAACCTGTGATAGTTTTGTGCGTTTGAGTTCATCATTTTCCTTGGGTGAGCATTTTCCCAGGTATGATTTAATTTTAGCTGTTTCTCCTCCTCCCGGATGGTGATTTGGTTGTTATCTGGATTAGACTGACCAAGGAATTCTCCTCCTGTCAGCATTTTCCCTGCTGTGGTGGGGAAGTATGGAGGGGAAGCCAGGCACTGCAGCTGGTTAGGAGAGGGCGTTCATCCACTCTTGCTGTTGGAATCTAAAATCTTACACTCGAAACACCCCATTGACACTTAGACTCTGGAAATAGACACAGTGGTGGCAGGCATCAGAGGCATTAATTGTAATTGCTAACTTCTTTTGAGTACATTTAACCAGCTACCAGAAGCACACTGCCTCTCCTCTGAGTCCTGGTGCCTGCAAGCACACACTGTTACAATACTCCTGGGTGGCATGAACTCGTGAGACTTGCAAGAACAGCTCATGGAGAAAAAATTACCATTTTATATTTATTACTTTGGCTAGCTGAAGTGCCACAGGAATTGACTCTCTAATGCATTGAAGAGCAATTCCCTAACAATTCGATTCTGTTGCTTGGTAAACTATTTTTAGGGACCATCTCAGTGGGCTTTTAAAGGCACATGCCATTCCAATTTCAAAGATTATTTTAGTGCTTTGTCAAAATGATATGAATAACTGACATTCTCTCTTCAGATTAGAGAATTATAGGACATTCTGTAATGAAATTTGTATCCCTGGAAAACAGAAAAGGCAGGTTTTCCTGCTTGATATTTTTCACTGCTAAGCTCTCCTGCAATTTCCCATCTTTGATATGATGCTAATCTCGGGGTTTAGCTTTGCTTAGTTGCATAATCAGATAATGGGATTTTCTTAAAGCCACAACTTGGAAGACAGCCTGCACTTATCTTTGGCAGGGTTCTAGGTACCAAGCAAATTTGGTTCTGTGGATGCACTGCCAGGTCGGCTGCCTGCAGAAGGGCAGAGTTGTATTAAATATGAATCTCAGCCAGTGCTTTCTTCTTGACCTTCCTCAGGCTGTGAAATGGCTCCGTTTGTGTACTCCATTACACATGAGAATGTAGAAATTCCATTTGTTTAACTGGCCAAAGAAACAACATGCAACCACTGCAGGATGCTTCACCCAACACACATTCCTAAAAGAGCTACAGCTTCAGAATATTTTGCATACTGAACCCACGGAGGAGGCTTCAGGTGGTACAAGGTCCCTTCGACAGTTAACAGAGCATGTCACCCTCAAGAAAAGCCAACGCTGCCTTTGTCATTTGTATCTCTTGAAGTCCTTGTCTCCGGTGAGCTAATTATGCGAAGTTCACCGTAATGTGAAATCAACTAAGGCAGGAAGTTTCCTTCAATTTTTCTTATGCTTGCAAGATGTATGGCCTTTTAAAAATGTATTCAAATAAATATATTCACTCGAGCACAGAATGAATGTGGTTCTGGAGGGCTGCCCTGGTGATTAATTCTTCTCTCTTTCTCAGAATAAATGGCCTGGATATTTAATGTTGTTCATTAATCTATAACTATTACATAACATTGCCACGATGTTTACTATGGTCTTTGCATTACTGTGTCTTGAATGGCAACTTTTTGCAAACGTGTTTGATTGAGAAGTCAGCTATAAATTCAAGTAACAGGCAAGTTAGACTTGGCTGTGGGACTGCCTAGAGTGTGGCCCATCCTTTGAAAATGTACAGAGAGCACAGTTCTTCTTGCCAACTAGGAAATAAGGCATTGAAGAGATGAGAGGTTAAGCATAGCTCTCTCACTGCTCTAGCAAAGGACCACTTTGGTACGCAGCAGCATTTACATGGTGGTTCAAAACTGTAACTAAAGCTCCAAGGGATCCCATGCCCTCTTCTGACCGCCTCAGGCACTGCATGTCCGTGGTGTGCATACATACATGTAGGGCAACACTCATACGCATAAAATTATAAAATAAATATAAATATACCACTCAAAAAGAAACTAAATGTATTTTAGCTGTTGATTGCATATTTTTGAAAGCAAGACCCTTATTTATCTTTGTATTCTA
This sequence comes from Peromyscus leucopus, assembly GCF_004664715.2. Classification (NCBI taxonomy): domain Eukaryota; kingdom Metazoa; phylum Chordata; class Mammalia; order Rodentia; family Cricetidae; genus Peromyscus; species Peromyscus leucopus. The sequence goes on from NC_051085.1 coordinate 53,028,599, forward strand.
AGAAAGAACTTGATATTGCAATTAGCTCATACTCAATGTCCCCTAAATTAATTAGTACATGAATGGTGAATGATAAAGACAAAAATGTATTTTCTTTAGTTATGAAAATCACTGGAAACATTAAAGTATACACAATACACAGACACTGTAAGTTTTTTTTTTTCTAAATAGGCTTTAAAATGTTTCTTAAAATGTTCTTATTTATACTACATATCATCCATCACTGATCAAATATATATTGAGTTGTGTGTATTAAATAAATAATCCTAATAAACCTTAATATTATAAATTCAAAACCAAAAATATATTATCACCAAGTATCATAGGTCAGTAGAGTTTGGGACCCTCTTCTTCCCAGGTGTGCGGTCATAGGAGGCTTCTCTTCTTTCTCTGTTTCTTTCTTTTTCTCTCTCTGTCCCTTTCTTTTGTGTGAAAGCTCATGTGTGTGTGGGTGCACATGTGTGTGCAGGTGTATGTGCACATGTGTGTATGGTCCAGAAGTCAACTTCTGGCGTTATTCATCAGGAGCTCTCTACCTTGGTTAGTGAGACAGAGTCTCACTAAGGACATGGAGCTTGCCAATTAGGCTTCTCAGGCTGGCCAGCAAGGCCGAGAGATCTTCCCATTCCTGCATCCCCCACCCAGTACAGGAAGGATAGGGGCGCACCATTGTGCCTACCTTCACATAAGGATTGAGAAATCAAACTCAGGTTCTTAAGCAGGGAGCACCTAACTGAGTCATCTCACAGCCAGTGGGGGTTTCTTTAAATATGCAATATATGCTGAATAGTCTTAATTACCAATTTTATTCAGAAAATAAAAAAAAATATGCCAGATCCTAAAACAACAGCCTAACATAGTAGCATGTACATCTTGTTTGGCTGAAAGGCATGCCTTGAAATAAATACTGGTGCCAGGCAGTGGTGGCGCATGCCTTTAATCCCAGCACTCGGGAGGCAGAGCCAGGCAGATCTCTGTGAGTTCAGGCCAGCCTGGTCTACAGAGCGAGATCCAGGACAGGCACCAAAACTACACAGAGAAACCCTGTCTTGAAAAACCAAAATAAATAAGCAAACAAACAAACAAATGCTGGTATCAGACAAGGCCAGTCTGCTCAGGTGTCCAGGTATCTGGGCATCCTGCTGCTTCTCCAGTGTCTAGAGTGACAGTGAAGAAGTCGGGGAAAAAAATGGAAAGATACAACCATGCGGAATGAAGCCAGAACACATGGGGTCCAGTTTGGATATTTCCTTCTGAAATATGTGAGCACAGATGTGTCTCTAGAGACAGAGAACAAAGCTAGGTTCACCTGTAAAATTGGTTCAGTCATGACTTCTAACTCAAAGTTTCTTATGAGGCTCAAGATAAATAATCTTTGAAGCCCAACACATGTCACATAGACAGTGAACTGAGCTGAGCTGAATGCCACGTCAATTTTCAGGTTGCTTGCCTCTTATTATCTTGTCACAGAAATTAGAAAAGTGATAGCTAGCTTGCTCTCCTGCGGACGATTTATTAAAAACCCAGGATGAACATCCCCTGTCATTGCTCCTTGTCTCGTGGTAAATAAAGGCAGAGCCCCAATAGTCTCCCCAAGAGCTTTGCACGCCAACACGTTAATCAATCAATCACCCAGGCCTCCTTTGGAGCAGAGTCCCGTCACTTCACCACCATGGAAGACATGTTGAAATTCTGGCCAAGCTGACATTACACCTGACAAAGTCTGACGCTGTTTTAATATTCTGTGTCCATAAACATAATACAGCAAATGGATGGTGATTGTTCATTTCCAATGCACCCCCATGGATTTTTAAGCTCAAGTGACATTCTAATAAGAAAGATTTCATCTGAATTAACTTGATATTCAATTGAAATCCACAAATACCCTTGCTCTCAAACTGTATAGCTTGCTTCCCTGGGCAACTTTGGTAATCCTGTCTTCAAGTTGTAAAAGCTCTTTAGCCCACTAGTCAGTTCTTTGCTCAGCTCCCGCCCATCTGATCTGCTCACTGTGCGGTCGGTATCGAGGCTTCCTTCTCTAGCCCAGTGAGTCTTACTCTACCGCTTACTCTCCCGCTCTCTCAGTTTGCACGTGAGGTTCCCAAAGGTGAGAGAATGAGTGACAGAAATACAAGTGAGACAGAGACAGGGTTTCTGTGGCCACACCAGACCTCCACAGCTTGGGTCACAGAAAACGATGTCCTTTCACAATTCTGCAGTTGGCGATCCAAAAGCAAGGAGGCAGCCATTTGGTGAGGACCCTCCTCACTGCTTCACCACACGGTGTAGGGCACCAAAGAGCCGGGGACAGCAAAGGTGCCAGGTGAGGTGCCTGGTCCTCATCTTTGAAAGCCACAGATGTCATCATGGTGGCCTCCGTGTGAAGACCTCTCTAACCTTAACATCTCCCACCACCTGATCTCTAGTGCTTCCAATATCTGATGCTGAGGGGAGCAGCTCATTTTTAAGAGGCGTATTGCAACCATGGCAACCATGTCAGATGGAAAGCCAGGTCCTGCTGCACTGCTCATGGACTGGCGCCCCAGAGAAGGAGTGTTAAGGATTGTGTGAGAGAAAGCTGTCATTTCTGTCCCTCCTCTCCCTCCCCTCTCTCCTCCATCTCCATGTCCTGTTCGGTTCACATTTTAATCCATGTCTTTATGCTGTCTTAATCTCCCCTTGCTTGTGTGTTAAGTCAAATGCCTTATGCATATTTTTGTACTTGCTTTTCTAAGTCATTATAATAAAAGCCACCTCATGGTCACAGAGAGTGATTCATGACTGACTCTGTAAAATGACTTTCCTGAAACTTGCTTTTGAGACTAAAGTTTCGATACACTATTTGTATGGCATTCATGGTCATGGTATCACCCAGTCAACCAAAGCAGTGAGAAGTAGAGAGATGCATCTTGTTTCAGTCCAGTCCGCTCAGCACTTGAGATCAAGTGCCTCCTCAGTCTTGTGAAGCTGTCCAGCAAGATCTCACCGTGATTCAACCGTTGAACAGAAATGTGTTGTGTGGGACGGGTCCATTTTTAGATTTCTTTAAAGCTGTGATGTACGTTCTGCTAAGAAAGGGTACATTCCTCTCTGTGCTATCAGGCCATCTTTTGACTCTACCAGGATGGCTGAGAATTCCCCATAACTACCTAAACTTCCAACAAGTGCCTTTCAGACCACAGGCTCCTGGCTTCCCTTTTAAAATAGTATTTATTTTAGAAAACTTGCCACTGTCAATTTCTCTGTCTCTTTGCCTTGTGAATATTTCTGCTTCTCCCCCTGACAAATTGAGGAGGAATCTGGAGACGTGGAGGAGGGGCACTGTAATCAGGATATATTATATGAGAAAAAAAATCTATTTCTAATAAAAGAAAAAATAAACATTGAAGAAGATGAAAACTGCCGGGTGGTGGTGGCGGCACGCACCTTCAATTCCAGCACTCGGGAGGCCGAGTCAGACAAATGTCTGTGAGTTCGAGGCCAGCCTGGGCTACAGAGTGAGATCCAGGACAGGCTGGGCTACACAGAGAAACCCTGTCTTGTAAAACAAACAAACAAACAAACAAGCAAACAAGATGAAAACTGTCAAATACTTAGAACTTAAATACACGTTTTGTTTAGGCAGGAGGAAAAATAAAAAAGAAAGTGGTTATTGAGAAAAACACTATCACCAACTTCCAGTCTCTGTGGGGGGATGGGCTGTAGCTTTGATAAGCAAACATAGCAGACACAGATGATCTCAGCACATTGGTCCGTCTCCCACTCCATTCCCCAGCACTCCCCTTTGCCTTCAACTGCAGTAGACTTGAAGGTATTGTTCCCCTTTTATAGTTAAGCTCTCCGTGTAGTTTTTGTGTACAATCTTGGTGTTAAAAATTGTTATTACCTATGAGTCTATATGATCCTGGCCACGGAGAGACTGGAGGTCTGGAAATAAGGTGTGTGTAGTGGTATTGTGTTCCCCAAAATATTGTGCACCCTAATAAACTTATCTGGGGTCAGAGAACAGAAAAGCCATTAGATACTTAGACTAGAAAATGTTGGCACTCATGTCTTTAATCCTAGCATTCCAGAGGCAGAAATCCATGTGGGATCTCTGTGAGTTCAAGGCCACATTGGAAACAGCCAGGCATGGTGACTCATGCCTTTAATCCCAGGGAGTGATGATAGAAGGCAGAAAGGTATATAAGGCGTGAAGACCAGGAACTAGAAGCATTTGGCTGGTTAAGCTTTTAGGTTTTGAGCAGCAGTTCAGCTGAGAGCCATTCAGGTATGAGGACACAGAGGCTTCCAGTCTGAGGAAACAAGATGAGCTGAGAAGTAGGCCAGGTGAGGTTAGCTATGGCTTGTTCTGTCTCTTTGATCTTCCAGTGTTCACCCCAATACTTGACTCTAGGTTTGTTTTTATTAATAAGAACTTTTAAGATTCATGCTTCAGGTGTGTGAGTGTGTGTGTGTGTGTGTGTGTGTGTGTGTGTGTTTGTGTGTTTTAATTCTCAAGAGAGGCTATACAGCTGGTGCTCAATAGAAAGCTCTTATGAAAGTTAAAAACAGAGAAAAAGCCCCAAACATCTCTGTTTCTATCAAACCAGATACAAATATCCAGACTCTTTCATGTTCTTCTGAAGTGATAAGCTCAGAGCAAGATAGGGGACGGAATCTGGACCTAGCATCAGAAATGATAAATGGCAACACTTTTAAACACTCTTAGAGGGCCAGTGTGCAGGAGGCTTGCGCTCAACCTGCCAAATGCCCAGTGGCTCACAGAGTTAGCTGCTAAATGCTGCTGCAGTCTTTACCTCTAGACAGTGACAGGTTTCTCTTAGCTTCTTCTTCATGTCCTCTGAGGTTTTGGAATATTGTTTCTGGTGGTAAAGCCTCAAGGTCTCAAAGAGAGAGACCAGACTGTGATTTCTACCAGGTCTGGGTTCTTTTTTCCATAAAGGAGAGAAACTGGAGTGGAGACACAGCATGGAAGTGTGAGAAGCTTTATTAGAGCCAAAGTGACAATGGGCTCCTAGGGAGAGAATGACATGGCCAGGCCTGGGGTCCCCAGGTAAGCCAGAGAATTCCAAGCATGGTTGGGGGCCTCCTCTGGACACGGATAATTTGGTTTTTATTGTGTCTTTCTATGGGGCTTTAGATAAAAACAGGAGACAAAGCTGAGCTCTGAGCTTCTCACTGAAGGCCAGGAAGGATGGAAGAGTTTTCAGGCCCTTGGTCCCTTGTGATGTCTGACCCTGCTGTTAAGTTGGGACATGACTGGAAGTGTGAAGAGGCACCTGGATACCTCAGCTCAGCCCCCATGCTTCACCCTAGTTCCTACCAAGGTGCTTTAAAAGGCTGCCAGCCTCAGAGCTCAATGGTAGCCTATCCTGCAGACTTACCCTGCTCTACAGGACTCTGCTTTCTCTCTCTCAGAAGCTCCTACCTGTGATTCCAAAATAAACCTCTCTAAAACACATCCTCTGTGGTCTGTGAATTTTACTTTGGGTTCTTGGGTAGTGAGTTTGAAAAGTAAAATTCACAGACCATCTTTCCAGGCAGGTGGTGGCTCTTTAAAAGCCATCCTTACTCCCAATAAAGTCTGTTAAAATTATCTGCCTCAGAAGCAAGATTAGTAGAGGGGTCAATGGTGCTTTGCACACCTTCCTGGGGAAAGGGAGTTTCAGGAGCCAGCTGGAACCAGCTCACACTGGTCTTGTCTTCCCAGAGCCTTTTCTTTTTCTTATCTGGTCACCTTGGTCATCTCAGACCCACCTCATCTTTACCTCCCCCAGTTTTCCTGACCTCATCATTTTAACGGCAATGTTCCTGTCAATCCTAACTCTGTCCTCAGGATCTCACTGTTTACAGGTACCACAGATCTGCAGCTGTGCCATCTCTAGCCAAGCATAGTCTGGCACTTGTCCTCATATGTGTATCTACCACATTCAATAGGGGTCTGGGTCAGAGCTTTCTGGAATATGTAGATTCCCAAAGCCTGTTCCCCATAGCAGAACCTTGTGCCTGGAGGCATAGTGTTCTAGCGGGGGTCTCACTGTGTCTTCTGTACTTTGTTACGGACAGCATGGGGAGGGCACCAGGGGCCAGGTCTGGAACACTGTTAGTCCTGTTTGTGTTTGTGGGCATTGGCGTGGTTACATGATGTAATCAGGCCCGAGTCTGGAGGGATGGCCCAGTGGTTAACAGCACTTGCTGCTCTTGCAGGGGACCTGGCTTCAGTCCTCAGCACCCACATGGTGGCTCACAACCTGTAACTGTAGTTCCTGTTTTCTGCCTCCAATGGGGACTCCATGCATGTAGAGCATGTACATACATATAGGCAAAACACTCACACACACACACACACACACACACACACACACACACAAAGTATCTAAACAAAAATCAAAGTGCAATTCTTAGAGCACTGAATTCTCCTTTGCTTATTTGATTTCTTGACAATTTTATAAAATACAATTTGTGTGTGTGTGTGTGTGTGTGTGTGTGTGTGTGTGTGTGTGTGTGTCTACTTGAGACATGGTTTCTCTGTATATCCCTGGCTATCCTGGAACTCACTTTGCAGACCAGGCTGGCCTCAAACTCACAGACCTGCCTCTGCCTCCTAAGTGCTGGGATTAAAGGTGTATGCCTCCACCCCTGGCTAAATTATATTTTAATGTCTACAGAATTCTAGGAAACATTCATATATGTATACATTCTACCTCTAATTTTCTGTGATTTCATAATGCTTTAAGGATCAGAACAAGAAACAGCGACCTATGAGAGGAAGATACCATCACAGTTGATCCAGTCTCCTCAGGGAGGAAGCTGGCAATATGGAGCTTGTGAGTCTCAGCAGCTTTCTGTTTTAAGTATGCTGTCGATGTCCCCCAGCCTACCCAGCAATCATCCCCAGTGTGTGGGCCCTTTTGAAAATGCAATCATGACGGAAGCCAGCGACACCATAGAATAAAGACAGGGCCACAGCATCTAATTAACTCCCAGGAATTTTCCTTCAGAAAGGGCATTGTTTTAGGAGTAGCAATTACACACTGTTACTGCCTCCTCATTTGCTCCGCTGTTTCTGACTGTCTCCTTGGGGTTTAAGAGGAGGACAATTAGGCTTAGAAAAGGGCAACGCTATGGTCCTGTATGCCATGGCTAAGCCACACCTCCAAGTTCGAGTCAAGGTGGATCCGGAAACAGGGAAGAGGACTGGGATGGAGAATTCATTGTGTTCTTTCTGCTGCAACTAGAGAGGATTTATCTTTGACCCATGTCTGCCCAATTTTAACACAAAACATCATCTCAGAAGTACATCTACAGGAAGTCTCTCCATGTCGCTGAAGGTCATGACAAAAATAACTCTGGTAGGTCCTCAAAGGAGGTGACGGCACCATGGCCCTGGCTCTTGCACTCTGAGAGAAAAAACCCCGCAAGGGTCCAGGCAGGTGCTTCTGTGTTCCCTTCTGCCCACCACACTGCCTTTCCTCACCTAATGTCTGCCTCCTGCAGCTGCCGCCCTTGCAGCTAATCTACTCCAGGTCCCCACTTGTGTATGATGTCATCATACCCCTCCCAACTGGCTTATCTCAGACCTGAATACGCAACAATTCTAGTCTATGTGTCATTGGTTGGGTTTTACAAAATCAAGTCTCCTTCTGATTTCTGTGGCACTGTAGAAATATTCTGGATCATCATTCAAGCCTCCATCAAACGGCTTTTTGAGAGTTGGCATATTTGATTCCAATCCAAATCTTCACACTAAGTAACTAAAAGACTTGGAATTGTTTACTGATAAAAAAAAGTAGGCATAAATATTAATCTCCCAAAGTTGATGGGGTTGAGGATGGCTTTTCTTTAAAAATTTATTGTCAAAACTCTCAGCAATTTCTGCCACTGAGCAGGTGTGGTCAGCAAGGATAATGATCACTCCTGCTTCACCAGCCCTTAGAAAGCACAGGCTTTGGATGTTTTATATTAGTCAAATAAAAATGAAAGAATCTGTAGGTACAATAGTTCTGAATTCTCAAATGGGCACCCCGAATAAGCAAGATGAAGGTCTTAGCTACCAGCAAGCATTATCTACCTCCTTTCCCTTGCATAAGGAAACTTTCTCTCTCTGAACACAGTATCTGCACCACGCAGCTCTCAGGACCCACAGGCTGCCTAGGATGACTCACGCAGCTTCCGAGGGATGGAGAGAAGATTAGGACCAATCAGCTGTAATCTACTGCAATAGCCAGGACAAAAGGGGAATGGGTGAGTTGGACAAGTCACAGCAGCAGAATTACAGACTACAGCCAAATGCCAAAATACCAGAGAGCTTGCTCAAATTAACTGTTTTTCCTTGTGTTTGTGATGTTTCAGATTTGGTAGCTATTTTCATAGACCTCTTTATGTGTTAAATGGTTTCTTTTTTCTGCTTTAGTTTTTTTGTTTGTTTGTTTAGTTCATAAACTAAAGTGGGTGTCTACCAATAGGAGAAAAGGGTGAGGAAACTGTCCAGGGCTGAGGCTTAGAGGACAGGATAAAGATTGATGAAATAAGGAACAGGTTGACACAGGCAGTACACACTATGACCTCAGACCATCTTAAACCATGGTTTTCTTTCTTTTTCATCTTTTTTCTCTCTTTCTTTTCTTCCTTCCTTCTTTTCTTTTTTGAGAGAGTGAGTATATGCGGTATGTGTCCTGTTATGCAGCCCAGGACGTTCTAGAACTTGGTGTGTAGTTTAAATTGGCTTTGAATTTGTGCTGCTCAGCCTCCTACAAAGTGCTGGAATGAGTTCACAATATCTGAACTTTATTTCTCATAGTCTTCTCTCAAAGAAGAAAAAAAAAGCCATTAAGAGCAAAATTTGGACTATGTGATAGATAAACACACCATCTTTGCTTTGGTCCTCCATTATGAAGTGGTGTCAAACTAAAGACATTCAGCTTCAGTTTTCGTGGGTATAAGCAGTAGTCCAGAGGAGTAAAGGACAATACAAGGGTCCTTTACAAGGCAGTGGAAGGATAGGGCAGCCTCCTGAGTTCCTACATGTGTCCTTTCTGCTCTGTCTCTGCCTCCAGTGAGGGGACACAGAGAAGCAGACACTCCAATGTGGCCACCAGACACCAGGGTGACCTCATGGAAGGCTCAGTAGCACATGACAGATTTACACGCAAAGAACAGACCTTCTCCTGGCATTCAGACGGCACTGACTGCGCTGTACCCCATAGCTAAGAGGAGTTTTACTGTTTCCCTTTAAGGGATGAAATAGTGTCTGTTGGTGTTGAATTTTCAAATATCAAAGAAGAAAGTGACTGCAAATATCAGATGTGTATGTACACTGCACTTGACCATGTCCACTCAATAAAGCAAACAGAATGAACAGCATCGGCTATCAAAAAAGAGAGAGGAAAGCCGCAGAGTATGGATTGAGTAACATGAGGGCAGGTCAGCAACAAAGAGTAAAATCCAGATGTGGCTCTCTGGTGGTGGTACAGAGAGCAGGCGCCTCATCCAAATTTAATCCAGGTCGTTCTGGTAAAGGAGGCAGGCAGTCCCACCCACAGGGCGAGCCCAGCACTCCCGCAAGATATCATAAGATCTCCTTTTAAGACGTCCTCCAGTCTTAGCAGGCTCTGGTCAGTGCCACCTTCCAAGGGGAACTATTGTTTAAGACTAAGCCATGGTAATCTGAGGACAGACAATCCCAAATCAGGGAACCTAGGTTCAACTGCCACAGCCAGCATTGGGGAGAGGACACAGCTAAGAGATGTAGGCATTGGGAAGCAGAGGGTAGAGCACTATGTGCTAAAAATTTCCAAGGCTCCGGGATCATCATGGAAGAGGGACTGAAAGGATTTAAGAGGCAGAGGCAGCAGATAACAGCAATGTAGCGTTTTACAAACGCAACAGTTGCACATGTGAATTCTACAGCATACATGTGATGTAACATACGTAAGATCAAGTCAGACAAAAATCCAAGCATGGAGGGGGAAGGTGGCCACAGAGTCAATGACCTATTGGCAATTGACAGCTGATGTGAGAGGATGAATAACCTTTCTGTAAGAGTATAGCCTCCATAGGTTGACCGTACCCCAGTGGACCACTCCCAAACCTGGGAGCATGTGGACAGCACAAATTAGACTGCATGGGTTTAATGAAAAGAGGACATGAAGTTGAGGGATTGGAGTTGTTGTTACAGGGAGAAGTTGGGGTGAATATAATCAAAATATATCACAGGAACTTCTCCAAGTATTAGACTCTTTAAAGTTCAGTTAACAAAAGGCTCAGCTGAGGCAGAGAATGATATCCTTGCCCTCTATGTCTCATAGTTGACCTCATCACCTGAACGTAATTGCAGAGTCTGATCACCCACAGACTGAGGTGGCCCCATCTCTGGAATCAAGTATCTAGCAAGAGGTTTACTGTCCGTGGGACTGAGAGCTCTGAAGCTCTGGATTCTTGACTTCTGCAGCTCCATCCTATGAACATGGGGTCTACAGTGGGATGGGCTGTGCCAGCGTGCAGCCCGGTGTTCCTGCACAGTGACCACTCTGTGTTTGTTTCTGCCACTTCTCAGAGCTTCAGGACACCCCATGGGAGAGTAAGAGGGGCACAGGCAGATGGGGAGGGCAAGAGTAGACTCCTTCGTGTGACTATTTCTTGTTCCCAGAAGACACGGTGAGGAGACATGGCAGGAAGGCACAGGTGGGGTATCTAACAGATCCAATAAGGAAAAGGGGAGGACCTAGAGACCCTATAAAACAGCCAGCCCAGGGCTTGGTTGGCAAACTTTCAGCTTTGGGAACTCCCCCATCTTGGAGGGAGCTGTTCTCTCACTTCATTAAGCTGTTCCTTTTGCTCCCTCCTTATCTCAGTCTTCTGTTTATCCTGGACATTCAGTTCTTTGTCCTTTATGAACACCAGCTCCCCCATCATAAAGGAACAAAACTACAGACATGACATAAACATATAAAGATTGAACAATACACTCTTTAATCATCACTGGAGAAACCAAGAAAGAAACTGAAAATTTATTATTAGAAATTTATAACATTGAGAGCTTACATTAAATATCATGATGATTTCAAATAAACAACTTAATGGTGCACCTTAGCATCTGAGAAAAAAACAAGAACAAAAACAAGCCCCAAATCATTAAATAGAAACAAATAATAAGCATCAGAGTCAGCAGTAAGTAAATGTAGATTAAAATTAACAATGCAAAGAAGTAACAAACAAAAGTTGATTATTTGTAACAAGAAAGATGAACCCTTAGCAAACTACCCAAAGGAAAAAGGGGGAAAGACAAATCAATAAAATTAGAGATTTTCAAGAGTACATTAAACAAAGGAATTCAGAGAAATGTTAGCCAATATTTGAAAACCAATATTCCAAAATATTGGAAATTTTGAAAAATTTGATAGTTTTCTATGTACATATGACCTACTAAATTAAGTCAACAGACTGTAACTAATTCAAAACAGATCTATAATGAGGAGTATGATTGAAGCTATAATTAAAAGCCCCAGAAAAGTAAAAGCCCCAAACTGGAAAGACTTTTGCTCAAGCCCACCAAAACTTAAAAGAACATCACAAATGTTCTGCCAATCAGACCAAAAGCAGACAGGGAAGGAACATTACCAACATCATTCTATGAGCCCAGTACCACCCTAATACTAATACCAGATAAGGACTGCCTAAGAAAAAGAAAACTAAATCCATTTCCCTGAATAAATCACATACAAGCTTTCTTGATAAATGCATGTAAATGGAATTCAACCACACAAAATAAATCATACATCAAGATTGAGTCGATTTCCATCCAGGAATAAAAGAATTCTTCAACATACTCAAATCAGTAAATGCCATACAGTGTATAAATAAACTCCATGATAGAAAGCTTAGGTTTATCTCATTAGAAAGCCTTTGACAAAGTCCAATATCCCTTTATGATAAAAGCTTGGAAGAATTCAGTAATGGAAAGACTATATCTTGATATAATAAAGGCTACATATTACAAACCTATTGACCACATATACTACATAGGGACTATCTGAAACAATTTCTCCTGAAATCAAGAATGAGGCACAGATCTCCATCCTCTCCATCCTATTCAGTACAGCACTTAACATCTTAGAGACATACAGCAACAACAGTGATGAAAACAGAGAAAGAGGAAGTCAAATCATTCCTGTTTGCAAGGGATATAATCATATATTCAAGATACTCAGAAAATTCTACTATAAGACTTTTAAATCTGGTAAACACTTCCAGCACATCAGGATACAAATCCAATACACAAAATCAGTAGGTTTTCTAGACACCAATAATGAACTTTCTGAAAAAGCAATAAGGAAAGAAACTCTACTCACAATCCCTTTAAATACTGGGCTGCTGAAATGACTCCACAGTGAGGACACTCTGCCGAGCCTGCCTGCCTGAATTCAATTTCCAGAACCCACATGGTGGGAGAGAGCTGATACTACAAGTTGTCCTCTGAGCTCCACATTCTCCTAAGAAGGAAGCCGAAAGAGTTCTGAAGTTGAAACTTTGAAACAGCTAAAGAAACTGACTATCAACAATTGATGGAAATACCATTCGCACTCATGGATTGAAAGAATTAATATAGTGCAAATTGCTATTTACAGTTTCAATAAAACATCCATATAGTTCCAATGATATGCCACACAAAACCAGAAAGCATAGTACTAAAATCCATATAAAGCACAAAAGGCTTCTGATAACTCAAGGAATCCTGAGAAAAAGGAACTATTCTGAAGGAGATATCACAATACATGATTGGAAAATGCACTGCAGAGCCAGGGTAATAAAAACAGCATTGTTCTGTGATTTAAAAAGTAGTCCATAGACCAAAGACATAGAAGATCTTGAGGTAAACCCTCACAGCTGCAGACACCTGGTAGTCAACAAAAGTGCCTGGAATGTACACTAGGGAAAATGCTGACTCTTCAATGAACAGTGATAAAATGGCCCGGATACCTGTAGATGACTGGAACTAGATCCCAATATATCATCTTGTATAATAATCAATTTGAACTGGATCTAAGTCCTTAATGTGTTGGGGATGCTAGCTCACACCTTAATTCCAGTGCTTAAAAGGCTGAGACAGGAGGCTTGATATGAGTTCTAGGCCAGCCTCGGCAATAGTCTAAAAGATCTTTTGTCAAAAAAAACCAAGAAACCAAAAGGCTTTAAAATATAAAACTCTGAAATTGATCTCTCCAAGGAAAAGATAAGGATGCATTTGGGAATATCAGCAAAGAGTCTGCAGAACCCAGCAGCCCAGGAAGGGACAGTGACAGTGACAACTAAAATGACATGAAATTAAAAACCTCACACTAACACATGGAAAAAATAGTAGAGAGAGTGACAATGGAAAAAATCCTTGCCATTTACAATTATAACAGGAAGGTTAATAGCTGGGAAATACAGATACCTCAAGAACTTAAATGCAAATAGCTTCCTAAATTAGCAAATTAATTGAACAGATATTTCTTGAAAGAAGAAATACAACTTTATCAACAAATATATGAAAAAAGTTGTCCCAGATCCTTAGCCAGCAGGGGGGGGGGAATGCAAATAAAATTCCATGGAGATTCTCTCTCATCCTACTCTGAATAATTGTCATCAAGAAATAAATATCAATAAACGCTGGTGAGGATGTGGTCTGGAAGGACCTGGTATACAGAGCTGGTGAGAATATAAGCCGGTGTGAGCACTAGGAAAATCAGTACGGAGGTTCCCCAAGCCTAAAAATAGAACCCCTCTATGGTCCAGTTATGCATGTCTGGGCACTGGCCTAAAGAGAAATAAGTCCTCGCAACACAGAGCTACATGGACATCCATGTTCACTCTAGCGTTATTTACAGTTCTCATGCCATGGGACCAGTGCAGACACCATCAACAGATAGATGGATAAAGGCAGTGTCCTGGACACACTCAGTAGAGTTCAGCCAGCTTTGAAGAACTTTGGCATCAGGCAAATGGCAGAAAGAAAATGGATGGAGCTGGAGGTCATTATGTTAAACAAAACAAGCCAGACTCAAATAGACCCATATCATGTGCTTTTCTCTTATGCAGAATCTACTTTAAAATGTGTGTTCACATGTGTGAATATGTCATGAAAGCTTAAGGAGAGCTGTGTAGGGAAAGAAGAGATAAAAAAGGAGTGGAGCACCAATCTTAAAAGGTCTTATTAATAAAAACAAACCCGGGTATTAGGGCGAACGCTGGAAGATCAGAGAAACAGAGCAAGCCACAGCCAACCTCACCTCGCCAATTCCTCAGCTGATCTTGTTTCCTCAAACTAGAAGCCTCATCCGAAAGGATCTCAGCTGAACTGCTGCTAAAAGCCTAAAAGCTTTAAAAAACAACTCTAGTTCCTGGTCTTCATGCCTTATATACCTTTCTGCTTCCTGCCATCACTTCCTGGAATTAAAGGCATGTGTTACCATGCCTGGCTGTTTCCACTATGGCTTTGAACTCACAGAGATCCACATGGATCTCTGCCTAGACCTATGTTTAATCTAGTGGCTGTTCTGTTCTCTGACCCCCAGATAAGTTTATTGGGGTGTACAATATATCAACCACAAAGGAGGAAGACAGGAGTGATAGGAAAATCAAGTGATTATCAGCTTTTCTCTCCTAAGCTTAATCCAGATTTAAAACATACTAATCATCTATCAATCAACTGATCTATGTCCTGAAAGTGGAAACTGATTTTTGTGGGTATCCACGTATGCAGTTACAGCATGTGGGCAGAAGAGGAGAAATGAGAGTAAATAACAGCAAAGTGATGCACACATGGACATGAGATGAGGAAACCCATTACTTTAAACATTAAAATGTCATTTAGAAGCTATAAAAAATAAAAGGTAAAGATGGGCTACAGAGGCCCTGGCACAGGCTGGTGGACATTTTTACTAGTCATCTCAGAGGCTCTGCCTTGTTGGCACATGAACTCCCTGTGACCCTCCAGCCAGTGACTACTTGCTCTGGTTTCATTTTCTTGCAAAAGAAACTGCTAGGGACAATGTATGGACCTGGATTCAGAAGGATTTATTAATTCTGTTGTCCCAGCAGCCACTGTAAAGACTGGTTTCTGGCATAGTACTTAAATGACTCCATCTATACTAAGCAAACATGAGGCAATGTCAGTATGTTTTTTTTTTCTAAAATCTTCCCTTTTTCCCCTCCAAAACACAAAAATAGAAAACAGAGGAACCTTTAAGCTGTCCTATAATGATGTTGTAGACAACGCAGCCTCCTCCCTGAGGCCCCAGGCAGTGGTGAACATTTACTCTGCTCCCTCCTAGACATACTTAACTCTCCCCATGGTGCAATGATTTAGATGATCAGCACTGTGCCCTGAACTAGATCGGAAGTTCCCTTGCTAGTGAGACTCCAGTCACCCCTGTGTTCCTGGACATTTTTTGCGTGTGTATTTATATGTTTTGTTTGTAGGTTGTGCCTTTAGTCAATACCAAAAGGAGAGCAACAGGGCAGAAGAATTAGAGTCATTTTCTGTCAGAACATTGCTTCTTGGATGCACTGCTACCTCAGTGAATGTCATAGTCACTTAAAAACTAGAATCAAGTTGAACAAAACTTAATTTCAATATTCCTCATTAAATGACCCCAAACTCTCTGCAGAGAAACTATGAATGACTGACTTTGACATTGTCAATCAGAGAGACCTGACAATAGACGCTTTTCATTGTCTAGTGTGATGGTGACTTATTAATACTGAAGAAACACAACAGAGTGCAAGGGTCGTGGCGGCATTCCTGGTATTATCAGAGCATTCCTGAGCAATTTTCTGTACCTAAGTGCTGAGGGATGTCTTTCTAAATGCTGTGAATATATGTTGTTCCCATTGGTTAATAAATAAGCTGCTTTGGCCTATGGCCTGAAAGCTTAACCAGGCCAAATGTTTAACCAGCCAAATGCTTCTAGTTTCTGGTCCTTACACCTTATATACCTTTCTGCTTTCTACCACCACTCCCTGGGATTAAAGGCTCGCTTTCTGGGATTAAAGGCATGAGTCACCATGCTTGGCTGTATCCTTGAACACATAGATTTCTGCCTCTGGAATGCTAGGATTAAAGGTGTGTGCTACCACTGCCTATCCTAAGTATCTAGTGGCTTTTCTGTTCTCTGATCCCAGATAAGTTTATAAGGGTACACAATATTTTGGGGAACACAATACCACCACACCACTGGAGAAACTTGCCTCCAATGAGTTATGGAAGATGGCAGGTACTCCACATGCAAGTACCATATCATGTCCAGTCCCACAGAAATTCCTCTCTCTTCTAAAATATATTCCAGTATCACAAACCCTAGAACCCAGACTACAGACACCTGCAGACATAGGCAATGTTGAGGGTAGAATAAATGTTGACAATACACTAAAATAATACATATACATCATTTTTAAAAATTTAAATACAAATATTTTAAATAAATAAGCAAACTGCCTGAGGAAAACTCAAAATTATGATTACATCAAAACTCAATGCAATACAAGAAAGTCTAAGCAACTTAACAAGATTAGCAGTACAGATGAAATTCAAGGGAGATCATAATAATATTGGAGATAGGAGAGCTACAGAACATTACACAAGACTTTAAGAATTCAGTTGAGAAACTGAATAAAAATTAGAGACACAAGTGGATACCAGCATTCACTAGTCTCTGTGTCCTGACTAAGGATGTGATGTGACCAGCTGCCTCCCTGAGGCTGCCATGATGTCCATGATGGACCGAATCCCCTGAACTATAAGCAAAGGTAAACCCTCCCCCTCTGAGTTCCTCTCATCAGGTTTTTTACCTCAGCAACAAGATGAATAACTAATGTAGATGGGGAGGAACCAAAAGATTCCAAACCTCGGAGAAATATATACATTTCCAGATAGATAAAACAAAACAAACTGAACCACAGGAGATAGAAAACCTGAACTGACCAATAAAAATAATAAAAGCAGTGATAAAATTCCCTTCACAGCAACAGCCAAAGCCCAGGGCCTCACAGCAATAGTGATGCTTGTCGTCAAATTAAAGATTTAACACCAGTCTTTGCAAAGAGTTTCAAATAATTGCGGAGAACCAAAGTCATTTTCAAATGCCAGCATTGTTTTGATCTCCGAACTAGACAGAAATATAACAAGGAACGCCAAAGAGTCCACACAGCATGTGTGATGACTCACAAAACCTGAAACCTTGGAGTTCTCTGCAGGCAGCTTGACAGTCACACCCTCCTCCTCCTCCTCCTCCTCCTCCTCCTCCTTCTCCTCCCTCTCCTCCTCCTTCTCCTCCTCTTCCTCTTCCTCAACAACAACAACCCTTCCAGCTTGCCTTTGTTAAGGTTTTTATTGTTATGAAGAGACACAATGACTATGGCAACTCTTATAAACAAAAACATTTAATTGAGGTGGCTGGCAGCTTACAGTTCAGAGGTTCAGTCCATTATTATCATGGTGGGGATCATGGCAGTGTGCAGGCAGACATGGTGCTGGAGCAATAGCTCAGAGTCCTACCTCCTTCAGGCAACAGGAAGTCAACTGAGACACAGGTATCCTGAGCATAGGAAACCTCAAAGCCTGCCCCGACAGTGACACACTTCCTTCAACAAGGACATACCCAATCTAACAAAGCCACACCTCCTAATAGTGCCACTCCCTATGAAATAATGGGGGCCATTACATTCAAACTATCACATTCCACTCTCTGGCCCCCATAAGATTGTAACAATATCATAATGCAAAATGCATTTAGTCTAACTTCAAAAGTCCCCATAGTCTCAACAATGTTTCAAGTAAAAAGTCAAAGTCTCTTCTGAGATTCATGCAATCTCTTAACTGTAACCCCCTATAAAATCAAAATTAAAAAAAAGCAGATCACATACTTCCAACATATAATGGCACACGATATACATGACCATTCCAAAACATCGGGAAGGGAGCATAGTGAGGAAATGCTGTACCAAAGCAAGACTGAAAACCAGTAGGGCAAGCTTCAAACTCTGCATCTCCATGTCTAATGTCAAAACAGTTTTCAGATCTCCAACTCCATTCAGCTCTGTTGACTGTAACACATTTCTTTTTCTTGGGCTGGTTCCACTCCCTGTTAGCAGTTCTTCTTGGTAGGTGTACTAAGACTCTGGCATCTCTAACCATCTTGGAGTCTCTAAGACAATCCAGGCTTCCACTTCACAGCTTATGCAATGGCCTCTGTACTAGGTCTCCATCCAGGGGCACCTCTGACACATGCTTGGCCTCAGTGGCTTTCTTTAGGAGGCAGATTCCATAGCCCCTTTCTTCTATCCCTAACTCCAAAGCCAGAACCAAGTGAACAATGCTGCCAAGTTCTGCTGCTTGCTGAGGCTGGAACATGGCCCCTTATTAAAACTGCATCTTCACCAGCTTTCTGTCCTTCAGTGCCTAAGCTTGGCTGTCCTGCAACTGGATCTCTAGACTAGGCTGGCTTCAAATTCAGAGATCTACCTGCCTCTGTCTCTGGAGTGCTGGAATTAAAGGTATGCCCCACAACACCTGGCTCTACACTTTTAATTCCTTTTCACAAGTTGGAAACAGCTGGGTGGGATCTTGTCCTGAGGTCACTACTCCCTTTTTTCCATTTCTTAATCTGTTCATTTTCTTGAACACAGGGTTTATTTCAGTTCCAATCCACTTCCTGGTGCTCCTTTTCTTCTCAAAATTTACATTCTGTGATTTACCCGGCTAAACTTGCTCCTTTTCATTATAAATCTTCATTAGAGTTACCACTAATAACCATATAACAGAGTCTATACTTGTCTGTTGTGAGATTTCTTCTGCCAATGGAATTAATCCACAACTCTTCACTTTAGCCTCAGTCAGACTCTTCAGTAAAGAGCAAAAAGCAGCCACTTCCTTCACCAAAATATCACAAGAACACTCTCTAGGCAACATACTAACATTCTTCTTCTCTGAAACTCTTGATCCCTACAGTTCATCAAACCACATTCAGCACCACCATCTTCCACGCTCCTACTAGGATGGCCCATTAAGATGCGCTTAAAGCATTCAACTGCTTTCCTAACCCAAAGTACCGAAGTCCAAATTCCTCTAAACAAAAACATGGTTAGCCCTGGTATCAACTTCTGTCTTAGGTAGGGTTTTTATTTCTATGAAGAGACACCATGACCACATCAACTCTTATAAAGGAAAACATTTAATCGAATTGGCTTACCATTTCAGAGGTTTAGTCCATTATCATCATGGCAGGAAGCATGGTGGCGTGCAGGCAGACGTGGTGCTGGAGAAGTACCTGAGAGTCCTACATCTTGCAGGCAACAGGAAGTTGACTGAGGCACTGGGCGGTGTCCTGAGCATAGGAAACCTCAAAGTCTGTCCCCACAGTGACACACTTCCTCCAACAAGGCCATACCTTACTCTAACAAAGCCACATCTCCTAATAGTGCCACTCCCTGTGAGATAATAGGGGCCAATTACATTCAAACTACCACACAGCTTATACAAATTTGAGAAGAGATGGGCCTTGTGAATCTTGTCAGTTTCAGGAACCTCCTGAGACTTGCGAGTTGTTTACTTCCTAAGTTTCAATTTGTAGCCCCCAGGATGGAATTGTTTTGAATTAGAAGATATTCCTAAACAATTGTGGAAATTTATTTTTTAATACCAGCCCTTATCCTACCCTTCACAGTAATACACAGCATCAATCCCACCTCTTCGGCTGGCATACAACAGAAGCCTTGCATGGGTTTCCCTCTTTATTTGATTATTGTCTTTCCCCTTATTCGCTTTAGTCAAGCTATAAAATACTCAGCACTTACTGTTTTATTCTGAATACATCACCATTTAGCACCTACCCTTTCTACTCTACTAAAATCACTTTTATTCTGTTCATAAGCATTCTGATAATTAGTAATTGGTGGGGTTTTTTTTCATCCTGTACCTTTAGTTTATGGCATTTGAAATTAACTTCCACTCATGTTTTTTGTTTGTTTGCTTGTTTTGGGTTTTTTTTTGGGGGGGGGAGCTTTGAGACAGGGTTTCTCCGTGTAGCTTTGCACCTTTCCTGGAACTCACTCTGTAGCTCAGGTTGGCCTTGAACTCATAGAGATCTGCCTGCTTCTGCCTCCTGAGTGCTGGGATTAAAGGCATGCACCACCATGGCCTGGCCTCCACTCATGTTTTTTAAATGCCTCTCCTCTCAGTGTGCAGCAACAGTCAGATCTCTGACCTAACTTCTTCTTGCTTCAGTTCAACATTAACTGTAATAAATGCTTTGGATTCTCTGCTCTGTTGTTTCAGTGGGTTTGGCGTGTATTAATAGGTAAAAGTGTCTGATGTGTGGGGGATTAAAATGTCTACTTGTTGGACAGACCTCCTTCCAGTACAGAACCTGAAACCTTCAGGAATTTACTCAAGTGTTCTGGGCAGATGCTAAGCATCAGCCTTTGCATCAGGAGACAGTGAGTCAAGACAACAAGCACAGTGAGGACTTTTGATGGAAGGATGTGTCAGCAGAATCACCTGAAGAAAGCATTTGTGGCAGAGGGGGAAGTGATAGCATTTACTATTAATCCTAAAACCACTGGTACAGTGAATGGAAGAGTCTCCTCTCTGGGGCTGGAGATAGAGTAAACAAAAGGATAAACAAATCAGTAAGTTCAGGTGGTGAAAAGAGGCTAAGAAATGTGAAGCATGGCAGCATGATAAAGATAGCAAGTGTGTCTATGGGAATGCCTTAACCAAAGCCATTCATCACCAAGCCTAGAGATCACACGGGTCAGAGCAATAAAAGAATGGATTAGAGACAATGGAAATGCTTCATGAGGAGGAGGAGGAGGAGACTCAAAGAAGAGGAACAGTCATGCTAAAGCCTTGGCATGTGAATGTGCTCGAAAAGAAGTTACTGGACACTCATGTGGTGGGCGGGGACAAGGGCAGGCCATGGAAGGAACTGGGGTTGCATTTTATGTGCTACTTGAACAGTTGTAGATTTTTTCATTGGGGATTGATATTTGAGACTATTACTCCCCCTCCTGCATGGAAAAGAATTCTCAGAGATTGTGAACAAAGGGAACAGGAGCTGAGTGGCAAGGTTTGGGTGGTTTGCACTAGTAGATAGAGATGGGATTTGACTCTAGAAACATCAACAAAGAGCTGATGACACTTGACTTTTGATTGTGACTCCTGAATTTTGGACTTTAACAGTTAGGTATGTTGTTAGTGACATTATGCAGTGAAGACTCTGAAACGGGAGCGTAATGTAGAGGACAGTGCAGTGAAGAATCTGATCGTGGACACGTTTGCTTGAATGTATCTTAGGCGATCACAGACAGCAGCAGAGGTTGCATTTGGGCTATGGTAGTGACTGAGTCGGAAATGTAAACCTGACAGTCACCAGGCAGTGAATTGGATTTAAGAACTGAGACTAAGTCACTGAGAGTCCGGGTAGAAAAAAAAGAAAAACCGTGCCTGGAATGCAAAGAGTCATGTGAGTGAAATATTTGAAAACAGAAAGAGTCACTGAGCAGTGTCACAGAATTCACTGCTGGATGGGGAAGGATGCAGGCTGTTGGTATCCTTGACAAGAGGATATTAATGGAACAGCTGAGCTCAAAACCTGAAGTAGAGGGGAGGGAA
The DNA here is from genome assembly GCF_004664715.2 of Peromyscus leucopus. Taxonomy (NCBI): domain Eukaryota; kingdom Metazoa; phylum Chordata; class Mammalia; order Rodentia; family Cricetidae; genus Peromyscus; species Peromyscus leucopus. The sequence goes on from NC_051085.1 coordinate 53,050,254, forward strand.
GTGAGAGAATAAAAGCAGGAGATGAGAGGGAAGCCTCCCCAGAAGGAGCAGACACAGGAGAGGAGGCCGACTCTGAGAGGAGAAAGGGCCGGCCTATTTCTATGTTTGTTTCACTCCAAAGGTCATGCTTATTTGCTGAATGTGATCTCATGTGGGGACAAAGTAATGACTCCAAGGGGAGGAGGGATAATTACAAAAACAGAGCCCCGGGGAAGGCAAGAGGGAGGGTGTCCTGAGCAAAAATAGTGTGACTTGAACGCCCGGGAGCGACTCATCCATTTTCACAAGGATTGTGGAGCAGCTCAGGAGGCACAGGGTTGGGCTGAGACTTTTCCTGTAACTTCTATTTACAGAGAGAGAGAGAGAGAGAGAGAGAGAGAGAGAGAGAGAGAGAGAGAGAGAGAGAGAGAGAGAGAGAGAGAGAAAGGAGTGGGGGGAAGAATAGTGCAGTAGAAGCAGTTATATTGGACATTTGAGGGGGAAAAGAAAATGTAGACATGTCAGAGAATAAGACTGTAATTTAACAGCAGAAATTTATAGGGCTGCCAAGCCTGGGAACTATGTCAATAAATATAAAGAGCATCTGGTGGACAGAGTGACAGGGCCACTCTTGGCTGGAGCAGGGACGATGATTACTTTTCCTATGTAACTCCTGAGGTTTCCACAGGAGGTAGCCAGTGGCTAGGAGGAGAGACAACACTACAGATTGGAAAGGGCTTTGTTTACAAATATGCCTCCTCATTTAGCTAAAAACTGTAGCTAGAGTTTTCCTGCCTTGCCCACAGTCAGGACAAATCTCTGTCACCCCCCAGTCCCACAGCCGCTCAGACCCAACCAAGTAAACACAGAGACTTATATTGCTTACAAACTGTATGGTCGTGGCAGGCTTCTTGCTAACTGTTCTTATAGCTTAAATTAATCCATTTCCATAAATCTATACCTTGCCACGAGCCTTGTGGCTTATTGGTATCTTCACATGCTACTTGTCCTGGCGGCGGCTGGCATTGACTCCTTCTGCCTTCCTGTTCTTTCTTTTCTCCTCTCTGTTAGTCCTGCCTATACTTCCTGCCTAGCCACTGGCCAATCAGTGTTTTATTTAGTGACCAATCAGAGTAATTTGACATACAGACCACCCCACAGCAAAAAACCACAGGCATAACCCAGTCACCAGAATCCTCAACCTCAGCCTCAGTGTTACTTAGGAAATCCAAAGCAGTTCACACGTGGGAAAATGTGTTTCCTTGTAAAGAGTTGTGCTCTGTAGGACCTTGTGGACGTGGTGATTCCGTTTCCAGTCTATGCCATCAGGGAAACAACACAGCTGTGAGCTTCGGTATTATGCGGTCACATGGCTGAATTCTGAGTGGGATGCTTATTAGCTGTGCAAACTAAAATATATGATCCAAACTCCACCTCCCTCCAATTCCATCAGTAAAATAAAAATATCAACGTGTATTTCATATGCCAAGTTTAAAGGGAGTATTTAGGGAAGGCTCTCTGCTGTACAATGTGTGGGATATCATCAAAGAACAAAGCCAATATTGCTGTGGGATGGTCTGTATGTCAAATGTGTTGCTCTGATTGGTCAATAAATAAAACACTTATTGGCCAGTGGCTAGGCAGGAAGTATAGGCAGGACTAACAGAGAGGAGAACTGAGAGAACAGGAAGGCGGAGGGAGACACTGCCAGCTGCCACCATGACAAGCAGCACAACAAGTGAAGATACCGTTAAGCCATGAGCCACCGTGGCAAGGTATAGATTTATGGAAATGGATTAATTTAAGCTATAAGAACAGTTAGCAAGAAGCCTGCCACAGCCATACATTTTGTAAGCAATATAATTCTCTGTGTTTAGTTGGTTGGGTCTGAGCGGCTGTGAGACTGGCGGGTGACGGAGATTTGTCCTGACTGTGGGCCAGGCAGGAAAACTCTAGCTACACAGTATCACAGGCTAGGAGACCATGGCAGAGGGATTGACAGCAGAGCCATAGAACCAGCGTGGAAACTGGGCACAAACCTAAGAAATGCTGTCTTCTGTTATCAAGAGACACACAGGACAGGACTCAGCTCTGAGAAAGTGCAAATGATGTCATCCCTGTGAGGTTTTAAAATCTTGACTCCATGGTAGGGGTGAGGGGAGAGGTATTTGTCTTTTCCTGTTAACTCAAGTTCAACTTTTCTTAACCATTTTGGTGGCTTTGATGTCACCACAGAATTTCATTTCCTTCTATCTCAATCTCTTCACAGTATTTTGTTCAGATAACAGAAGCCATTAGAGTTGGAATAGTTTTTAAATATATTTAGGAATGGTCCCATCTGTTTTAGGTTGGCTTTCTTTTGATTCAACCCTCCTTGTCATTTTGAGATCACTGACGTAAAGTACGCCTCTGGTCTTTGTGCCTCATGGGCACCATTCTCCGTTCTGATGCGATCCTCTGTTGGTTGGAACTGCCCTTGAGTTAGAGATGGAATTTGAAAGCTACACAAAATAAAGCGACGTTTGTTCCTTGGTATATTTTTCTCTGATTTTGCTTGGCTTTATGTAAACTTAATGCCAGTTTTATTGTCAGAATTCAGAAAAGCTTATTTCCTACTGTGAAAAAAATATTCCTCTGTACCTTTGCAAGTACATAGAATCTATTTTTGTGTATTCCGTGGTTTAAAAATAAAACAGAACCCTGACAGTATTAGTCATTATTATAAAAGACAAAAATAAAAATAAACAATAATAGCTTTGAGGTTACAATTTTGTATTTGCAGAAAGCCATAGTGTTAGCTCCAAGGATAATAATTCCAGTTCTGAAGGGTGATAAAATTTACATTTGCACACGCATACCCACGTGCATAGATTCACATGCACACTCATAGACACATACATTCAGATATGAGTAGAATTATGTAATATACTATAAAAGAAAAGATGTATTAGAAGCTTGCAATAAAATAATAAAATATATAATCAACACAAGTGATTAGTAAAGCAGGCAGCATGTATTCTGTGCTGGGGATGTCTTTCTGTGTGCTGTGAATGTGTTGCTCTGTTGATTGATAAATAAAACACTGATTGGCCAGTAGCCAGGCAGGAAGTATAGTATAGATGGGATAAGCAGAGAGGAGAATTCTGGGAAGTGGAAGGCTGAGTCAGGAGACGCTGCCAGCTGCCACTGCCATGAGAAGTAAGATGTAAAGATACCAATAAGCCACGAGCTACAATTCTGTCACTTGGTTCATGAAATTTTTCATGACATCATTTGTCATTAACATTTCATCCACCAAGATTCTATGGTTTCTGGAATGCTTTCTTCATGAGCAGAAGAGACTGTGCACAGGGGCTAGGAAATGACTCAGTGGGTAAAAGAACTTTCTCTGCAAGCGTGAGGCCCTGAGATCAGATCCCCATTCCCCAGGTAAAGAGCCAGGCATAGCCACACGGCTGTATCTCAGTGACTGATGGGGTGGAGAAAGGAAAAAACTGCAGGGGTTTGTTGACAATCAGTCCATCCAGACCATAGTGAGCCCAAGTTCAGAGAGGCCTTCTCTCAAGGGAATAAAGCGGAGAAAGATAGTGTGAGATGTCCAATGACTTCCATCAGACACTGTGTATGTGCTACACGTGTGCACACATACTCATATAACACACAAAATCTAAAAATTAATTATGTAAGGATATTTAACTTTGAACAACAACTGAACAGCCAGCTTTAATCTGCCTAGCACATGGAAGGACAGTCCTGAGACTGTTGTTGATTTGCTAAATGGTCTTATTAAATAAAAAACACAGAGCCAGATATAGGGGCGAAAACCTGAGAGATGAGGGAATAAAAAAAAGCCACAAGCTAACTCACCTCACTGACACCTCAGTCTCCAAAAAGAGAGAACGACTTCCTGTATACCCACACCTATATGCCTTTCTGTTCTGTTCTCTCATTGGCTCTCTCAGCCCAGCTATATCACTTCCTCTTCCTGCCCAGCTCTGCAACTTCCTGTCTGTCTGTACAGACCTCCAGACCTCTATGATTAGTGCTGGGGTTAAAGATGTGTGTCACCATGCTTGGCTCTGTTCCCTAGTATGGCCTTGAACTCACAGAGATCCAGACAGATCCCTTTCTCCCAAGTGGTAGGATTAAAGATGTGTGCTACCATTGCCTGACTTCTATATTTACTTATAGTGGCTGGCTTTTTCCTCTGATCCTGAGATAAACTTTATTGGGGGATACAATACATCACCACATGATACTGAACAGATTCTCTGTCACTACCCATAACCCTGAGCCATCAGTAAGAAGAACGCCTCAAGCCCTATATAAGCACTTCACAAAAAATGATTAAGGAAATGATATTAGATCATCATGGGTTCAAAATATGAAATTCAGCTTCTTGGGAAATGAAATAGAAACCTGGCCACACAGAACACTGTGTATAACACATAAAATTCCTGCAAGGTGAAGAAATGAAGACAGACTTTCTCAGGATCTCAAAACACAAGTTCAGTAAAGAGTTGTGTGAATTCTTTTTGCTTCATGTAAATCCTAGAGTCGGAGATGAAGAGTCAGAAACTCAAAACATTTACATGTAAAAACAAGCCCTGGGAGACTTATTCTTTAAATGCTAAAAATCAAACAAGCATAAACTCCACCTAAGGAAATCAGAAAGTTTTGAAATCTTCTTTAATACAGAGAGTGACTCATGGCTTCAGCAGTATCCAACAAACAAAGGCCAAGGCAGGAGCTTAGAGCTATGTTACACTCCACAATTTAGATGAACATGCCAAACATTTGAAAAACTTTCTTAACTCATGTCAGCATGAGGGAGACAGAATCCCTTCCATGGAGGTGACTGAGTTATTACTGTTAATCTTCCCCAGAAAATATTCTGCCACTTCTGGGTAATTTCACAGGAATGCTCTACCAAATATCCAAAGCACAAACAGCATAGTTCTGCACAACCTCTTGCAGATATAAGAAGAGAAGCACTAGCAACTCCTCAGCTAACTTTAGCCTAATAAAACTCTAAGACAGTACAAAAAGGAAAATCACGAATGAACAAATTTCATAAATACAGACAAGGATCACTAATGAAATATCAACAATAAAATCCTACCATTTCCAAAAGAATACTGAACTATGAAAAGTAAAGTTTATTCCAGAGATTCAAGGGTAGTAAGCTAATTAAAACTCAACCAGCACACTCCTCGGAGTAGACTAAAGAAGAAAAATTAAATGAACATAGTAATTGATATATAGGAAATCATCACACAAAAGACAACAGATTCACAGTGAGAAACTCTGGAACAGGAATAAAGGGGAAAATTTCAACTTACAAAAATTCACACAAAAATCTGTCAGCCAAGATTATATCTACTGGTGGAACAGTCAATGTTTTTCTAGAGTGTGTCTTCTGATCGTGCAGTGCAATGTAGTCAGAAATTATGGACAATGGTAAACTGAGGGAATGAGATGAGAAAGCATACAGCCTGAAAGACTATTTGCAAATTATGTGGCTGTTTAGAAGGTTTCAAGGGCTCTATAGAATAAGTCTTATGTCTTCCATCTTAATTATGGTTTCCATTGCTGTGAAGATACACCATGACGACAGCAATTCTTATAAAGAGAAACATTTAACTGTGGTAGTTTGCTTACAGTTCAGAGGTTCAGACTATTATTATCATGGCAGGAAGCAAGGCAGTCTGCAGGCAGACATGGTGCTAGAAAAGGAGCTGAGAGTTCTTACATCTTGACTCACAGGTGACAGGAAGTGGTCTGTCTCATTGCCCATGGCTTGAGCACATATGAGACCTCAAAGCCCTCTTACAGTGACACACTTCTTCCAACAAGGGCACATCTACTCCAACAAAGCCACATCTCCTAATAGTGCCACTCCCTTTGGAGATCATTTTCTTTCAAACCATCACATCTAGTAAGGAAATTGGGCAAAAGTTTAGGATTAATACAAACATATAAAGTTGTGTATTTCTCTCTACTTTCAGTAGACATTCACACAGGAATAAAAAAATAAGATATTATTTAGTAAGACTCAAATTGATATACTAAGGAGCAAACCTTTGAAAAGTGTATGTAGAATCTGTGAGAAAGTATGTGATGTTAGTAAAAATGGATTAAAACACACAAAAAGAAATACCATGTTCATAGATTAGAAAAACACAGTGAGGTCAATTCTGCAAAAACTGATATGCCAGCTTAATAAAGTTAATATTGAACTTTTCAAAAGCTTTCGTAGATGTGGGTACCAATACTCTGAAACTTACATGGGCAATTAAAGGACCTAGAATATCTTTTAAAAAATTTTGAAAATGGGGGAAAAATAAAAGGAACTTGTCTACTTATATTTTTAAGATTTATTACTATATCTAAATTAACTAAGAGTGCACAGATGTGTACGGGTTAACAAAACACAGAAAAATACTGAAACTCACACAGACCAATGGAGAACTTAGACATCGATGCTCTTTTCTGCCTCACCGTGACTGAGCTGAAAACAATCGGTGACAGAGAAAACAGTAGTGTTTGTGTCACATCTACACACAGCATGAAAAAAACAGAGTGTGGGGGAAGTGAGGTCACACGTTAGTCACAG